>NC_087200.1:157510006-157629776 GCF_015104395.2 Macrobrachium nipponense
GTGGAATCGCATGTACAGTATTCTTTTTCATTTTCATATATTTTATTTTGATTGTAGCAATACTCATTTTGGATCAGTTTCCGCTCTTACCCGGAATTGATCCTTTCCCCTTTTTATTTGAATGAAGTGAAATCGCAAGTGCAGTTCTTTTTCATTTTCATATTTTATTGAGATTGCATTATTTACTTGGATCAATGTTCCGCTATTTCCCGGGAATTGATCCTTCCCCTTTTATTTGTATGAAGTGAAATCGCAAGCGCAGTATCTTTTTCAATATTTTTCATATATATTTTGATTGCATCAATTCATTATGGATCAAGGTTTCCGTTCATAATCGGGAATGGATCCTTTTACCCTTGCGCTCGGTACGAGGGCGCAAATGCGCTCGCTCCGAGCCCTTATTCATTTGTGAAAGTGAATCGTAATGCAGATTCTTTTTCATGTTATTCCTTTTATATTGATTGCATCAATATTTATTTTGGTTCAAGTTCCGCTCAGTCAGGGAATTGATCCTTATGCCCTTGCATTCGGTGCCGAGGGCACGATTGCTCTCGGGCTCTTATTATTATTTTGTGGGTACATGGGTGCTGTGCAGGGGTGGGGAACGAGAATCCCCCCCCCCCCCCCCCCCCTCCCGCTCAGCTCCCACAGATGGCCCTTCCCCTTCGGGGGGGAGGTTATCTGGGTTCTTCTCCTCGCTCGATCCGTCGAGCGCGGGGTGGGGGAGGGCGCTCGGTGCCCGATGTACAATTGTATTCGGGGTCTTCCGCTCGTTCGGTGTGGGGCTCATCACGCGCGAGGGGACTTCCCCCCCACTAATCACTACTACTGTTATTTCCGCAGGTGCTATTGCCACGAGGGTGACCTTGGTGAGGTATGGGCGTCCTTCGATTGCAGGGCGTGCCTAGTGTCCATGGGGGCGGCGGTTCTATGTCTGGGCCTGCTGCGGTCACCCATGGAGTGGTGACCACGACAACGATATCGACTCCAGGTGACGACGTCCCTCCTCACCTGGTGTACTCGCCTCATGTGGTAACAGTCTTGCCTACAGCCGCTGTGAAGTGCTGT
Organism: Macrobrachium nipponense; assembly: GCF_015104395.2. NCBI lineage: Eukaryota > Metazoa > Arthropoda > Malacostraca > Decapoda > Palaemonidae > Macrobrachium > Macrobrachium nipponense. The sequence continues at coordinate 157,511,075 of NC_087200.1, forward strand.
TCGCCGTACCGAGGGGGGGTGTGCCGCCGCCGCTCGTGGTTGCCGCACTGCCGCGACCACACTTCCGCTGCCCTAGAGCTCGCCCCTGGACCTGCCGCCGGTACCAGGATGTTGCTGGCTGCTGCTCCACCTCCTGTGTTTCCGGTGCTGCCTGCCGTACCTGCCGATTCTGTACTGACTGTCCATGCAGTTGCTGCGCTGGCTGTCCCTGCCGTTGCGCGCTGGCTGTCCCCTGCCCGATGCTGTGCTGGCTGTGCCTGCTGTTCCTGAGATGCCCATACCTGCTGACGTCATCCCTGTTCGTGGTGGTACTACCCCAGACTTTGGTCTGTCTGTACAGGTGCGTCCTGGGCCCTGTGGCTTTGGCTACAAGCAGCCCCGGCTCGCCCTGGATGGCAGATCTTACGTCTGTCCTGAGGAAGCTGACGAAGAAGAGGAGGAACGTCGCCTTCATCTTCTTCATCGTCGTCGGCTGCCGCCTCTCCCCTTCGACTTCTAAGGCTTCACAGCCTAGAAGATGAAGGTTGCCTCCTCCCTCCTAAGAAGTCTCCCTCGGAGCTTCTCGGGACCCGTCTCACCTCGGTGGGACGGGAGGGTTTCCTTCCGCTGGTCCTCCTGCTCCTTCGGGAGCGGGGCCCGTCTCTTCTTCCGCAAGGAAGAAGACTACGGGACCAGAGGGGTAACGGCTAACACCGGTACTTCCTCGCTCTGGTGTCAGTGGTTCTGCCACTGATCAGGGTCCGTCTCGGCCTCTCGTTCGCGGGAGGTACCGAGTGTACGGTCGCCTACCAGCGACCGTGCAGCCAGGAACCAGACCTCTGAGCCCGCTCAGAGTCAGGTTCACGGCACGGAGCGGAAGACTGGTGACAGCTGCTCACGCGACTCTCACCAGACCAGCTCTCGCTCTCGCGGTGACCAGCTGGCTACCCTGGATGACGTGACGGTCCACGACCGGCCACGGGCTGAGGCTGGGAAGAGGTCCCCCGTTCGCCGGTGCCAGCCACGGCTGGAACCAGCGACGTGACGTGCCGTGAGGACAAGCACCGGTCTCACTGTGACAGTGGAGCCTGCAGGTCGCCTGACCGTCGCTCTCTCAGAGAGCGATCGGGTACGGCAACCAGCACCAGCTCTTCTGACACTCGAGATCGGGGCCGCTGTGCTCAGTCCAGCCGTTCTCCACAGCGAGACGGTTCGACCAGGCCTGCAGCTCGATCGCCACCGCTGGTTGACGATCGCCTGCAGCCCTCCAAGCCTGCTGGTTCTGCCAGCGAGCGAGGAGGGAGCGTCAGGTCTGCCTCTCCGTACCTTCAACCTCCTCGGGTTACACCGGGAGGAGCGAGGTATGAGGAGTGATTGTGGAGGGGTGCGCCCCTCATGATCCCACTACGACGCCCTACGTGCCAGGCACGGTTCTTGGACCAGCCAGGACGTATGCGCAAGTGGATGGAGAAGATCGAGAGGGCTGTCGCTGTTCCCCCTTCTTGGAGGAAGGTTCTCGGAATATGCTCTTGTTCGAAGGGCTTAACGGTCCTACTCTGCAAGATGCTGTGACTTCCGAGATCCAGAGGAACTTTGCCGGGGTATGGCGCTGATTCGTCAGCACAACGACCTCGGGGAAGGATCGCCGCTCCCACAGCAGCCACGTCTCGGCTCGAGTCGTTTTGGGGCCCGAGGGGGAACCCAAATCGACGGTGGGTCTGCCGCGATCGGAGCTTGCCGACTGTGTTGAACCAGGTAGTCTCTCGTCTCTGGACAAGAAGGCTCTCTCGTTCTGGCCGGCTCGAACAAGCTACTTCACCTCCTCTACTGCGACAGAGGCGTTTCTACGTGTCTTCGGACACCGTTATTTGAATACCCCTTCGGTCCTCCCTAGAGGTTTCGACCTCGACGAGGACTGGAATGAGTCGGAGGACGGTATCGGCTCTCTCCTGTCAGGTGTCGATCAGCCCCACCCAGACGACGTTCACAGTGGCGGCAGACCCTTACCTACAGTATGAGTTCGTAACCCTCCTCGGGAAAACGTTTTCTCCTGACGATACGTTTTCCCAGGCTCTGAGAGGCCATTGCCGTAAGGCGATGGCTGCTCCTTTTCTTCTCCAACTGCTAGTTCCGCTGGGAAGGCGAGCCAGTATCCAATTCCTCCCCCATTCCCTCTCTCCTTACGCTTACGAGGGAAAGGGGAGGGATCCTACAGAGATTTCCCTGTAAGATCCCACGTTAGGGGCTGCGCTACCGGGGGGACCTTCGGGTCCTACCTGACGTAAGCCCCGGTCGTTGAGGAGGGATCCTGCCCCTTTCTCGATTTCTACGGGAATCGAGAGGACCACCAGCCGATATCGTTTGACGAATTCGGTGGGGGTTTCGCAGAGTGCTTAGAATTCTACGGAATTTCTAGCGCACTCAGAGTGTTCGAGTTTTTTTACGATCTCCAAACACTTAGGCGAGACCACGGTCCAAAGTGAGCGAGAATCCCCGATAATTGTTACACGATAATCGGGAACCTCGCTTATGCTCGAATTCCTGTAATTTCTAGCAGTTTGGAAGAAGACTGCTGCTGAAAGAAGAGTATCTCACAGTAGGCGATTAACCTGAATAGAGAAGAACGGACGGGAACTTCAGTTTGGCTTGAACTATCGTCTTCGGTATTCTGTCCACCATTGAAGCTTTCCTTTGGGAAAGATTCTCTTCACTCTCTTGACTAGAGAACGAAGGCGGTCGATCTCCAATCCTATTCTCATTCCTCGAGGGGAAAAGAATTTAGGATGGAGTTCGTGGTACAGAACCTACAAATATACTACGTATATTACCCTCGCGACATGATTCTTTTAACAGTTGAATTGTCCGGGGGGTAGGCGCATACCGTAGTTAACTCTACGGTTTTGTGACGAGACGAATTGTATCTTAATTGAACTGCAACTCGGGGTTGCCTGCAACCTCCCAGCAGTTATCAGTTTCGATTTTAGATATCTTGGTATCGTCACGACAAACACCAAATCAGCTTTGTATTTTACCGAAATCCGTTTCGTTTAAATATATTGCTCGAGCGTATTCTTTATGCTCGATGGTTCTAGCCGAACGCATTCCTTCGTGGAAGGGATTAACTGGCAACTGAGGATGACAGAGTCATCGAGAGCTACTGCGTATTGAACTGCCTGATAGCAGCTCAGTATCAGCTAGGTCTCCGAGATGCACGGTCGGTTACGTCTCTCTCTCCCTTGGTTTGATTGACTACCGAACCGTATCTCTACCCAACAATCATGGACTTAGTCTCTGATTAACGGGGATTTCTCGCTATATGAAGGACCATCTACTGCTGTGACGCTCTATTTCATCGCCTTCGACATTGCGAGAATTTTCAACAGAGATATCTCTTGGACTCTTTCATCTTTCCTGTTACCGCACGGTAACAGAAGTCTGTACTAGTCTCCCGCTGTGCATCGCACCGCGATAATGCGAATGATTTTTGCAGACATCTGAGTTGTCTTCAAAATATCTCGCATTCGTAGGTGTGCAATTATTCATTGTTGCGCCCCGAATTAACAGATGTGTCAGAAGACATCGCCTACTCTCCGACCTGACAGCTCTACTTCCAAATGTTCAGCCCATGAGAAGCAGTTCTTCAGGCAGTATTTCCCTGTGTCTTCATCACTGAAAAGCGTTCTGCTTTTATTGCAACTACGATCCTCACCGGACAGCAAATGAATAGCGGTTAGCGTTCTCAGTCTTTGTAGCACAGGTTCAGAATCTTGAGAATCCTTGCTCTCGGTTCAGCTGTGAAGACGTAGGTTGCATTTCTGTACACCTTCGTCTCAACGACACATAGTGTTGTTTCTCCTTAGCTGAGAATCAACTATACTATGAGATCTTGCATCAGGGACCTCGGTCTCTAGAAGGCAATTGACTTTCGCCTGTTGGGCACATGCCTTAAGAGAATCATCACCTCGCCTTCTGGCATCGGTGACGAACAAGTTATTTGTTTAGTCTCTTGGCATAACCCTTTTAAGGCGAAGGTCACGTGACTTGCTCGGGTGCTTGGACAACTTGCCTCCTACCGAACGCAGTCAGTCGGCAGCTGTCAGAGCGCCCAAGTCAGTTACGAACTTCGCTGTGGACTTAGTTCGGTGTTCTATAACACCCTTTTCTTCGTCCTAACGGCTTGTCACAGTACCCATACCATCGCCACCCACCATTGAGTGTCGGTGTCCTATCCACTACCGAGAAGAAGAACTTCACTGCATGGGGATAGGAGAAGTGAGACACTTCGCTGCAGACGGATAGACCAGTATGGGTACAGGACATCACCGAAGTCGAAGAGGGATAGGTCATACGACCATTCCCTTCTTTTCCTCTGAGGTAATTGCATGACTTTTCCTGCGAAGTCCCAAGCATCCAGGGGATGGGGATTCGTGACGCTCGATTTCGTACCGACTTCGTAGCGAAGACTCAGAACCCTTCGGTTCCTGACGATCGTTAGAGTCCTTCACAATCCCCTCCCTAATGGACTTCACCCGCCTTCGATGCGAAGGAGATGCTGCTTTGTCCTGTGAAGCGCACCGCGCTTTCTGAAGAAACTCGACAGCCCAGGCTGAGTGTTGAAGACTCTTCGTCAGCACCAAGATGACCTAGACGTCCTTGGATCGTTTTCCTTGGGACCCGTGGTGGTTGCTCAACACGTTGTTGTAGCTAACCCAGACCCTAGCAGGCTGAACAGCATCGAGTCCTGTGGTGACTGTAAGAATAGATAAGTGAATGAGAGAGTGACTGGCTTCTCTTCCTACTTTTCTCCCCCTCTACCTGTATGAGGGATACGGTCATCACCTTGCTGGATAAGGACGAGATGCAGGTGAGGCTACTCGACAGAGCCCATCCTATCCCTTTCACTAGGGATGGGAGCGAATATCCACCACTTCCTCCTACAAGGGGGGGGGAAGTGGATGCCAACAAGAGACAAACCATAACTTTATGTTGCCTCTTGCAAATAGGAACTTGTTCTTGTTTGCTGGTACGATGAGATACGCTTGCCTCTCTCTTAGTACTTGGTCCAGAGGTCTGACCATTGATCCTGCGGTGCACACCCGATCAATCGGACAGAGGCTTTGATCCCTCCCTCGCTCTTACGACCAGGGAGGCATTCCAAGGTTGGGCGAACACCAGTCTGTTCACAAAAGCTCAGATTCCTCCCACCAAGAAGTGAGTCTTCCTATTGTAAAAGGACCGAAGGTTTGTATGCCGTGTCGGAACAAATGACAATTTGTCGAAAATTGCATTTTTCCTAACTATACAAACCTGAGGTCCTTTTACACATAGTCCCACCTCATGCCACCCCTCACTCTGCAGTTTTTGCTTGGGCCAAAAGCAAAAGTGATGTTTACCTCCAGTCGCGCGCGCGCGCCTGTCGGACAAGCAGTTAACTACCGAAACAACCCCTTGTTCGAAAGCTTACGACCTATCCAGCTGCCGCTAGTAACCTTCCTATTGTAAAAGGACTCAGGTTTGTATAGTTAGGAAAAAATGCAATTTTGGACAAATTGTAATTTTTTAATGAATATTTTTGACAACCGCCGTAAAACCGATTCGCCGTTGAGTGATTGCGCCGTTAAAATTGTCATGTTTTCATACATTATTAGGTTTTCATGTGTACGTAAAACAAAAAAATAAATAAAGTGATTCAGAGCATTTTGTCAACTTATACAGTAGTACCTCGAGATACGAAAGGCTCTACTTACGAAAAACTCGAGATACGAAAGCCAATGCGAAAAATTTTAATGCTCTACATACGAAAAGTTTTCAAGATATGAAAGGTTTGTTGCTGTAAGTTCCGATATTTGCCCGGACCACCGAGAACAATTTTAAAACTCCCGCGCCGCCAGCTGAGTAAACTCGCCACCATCCTCCCGCTCTCCCATTGGTTCCTGATGCTAGTCACCCCATAAGGTCCTGCTCTCATATTGGTCAGCATCTACCCCTTGTGCTTTAAGTATTCTATTGGTAAAAGGATGCTGTAAATTGAAAAACTTATTCATGCAATACATTTAATAAAAAAACATTAGGTAAAGATAGAATAAAGGAATAGAAATGAATGGTTATTTTACTGTTTGGTAGTTTCAGTAGTTGAAGAGATAATGAAAATTTATGGCTTACTGTGTAAGTGATTGCTTGTCGATCGTTCGATACTCGTAAGTGCTGGATGTAAACAGACGTTTGGAAGCTTTTTTTTGTTTTTTTTGTTTGTTTATTATAGTTAATGGTTACTTAATAATTATTTGAAATGAGTACATGCAGTACATTTAATAAAAAATTGTGAATTAGATATCTTAAAATATAAAATAAATCAGACTGGCCAACAAATATGTAGTTTTTTAGAATACTTCTTCTGTTTATTATTACGTTACGTATACGTATGTTTCATCATAGCTGTCAGTAACTCGGTATCTCCATTAGGTAAAGATAGAATAAAGAATAGAAATGAATGGTTATTATACTGTTTGGTAGTTTCATTAGTTGAAGAGAGATACTAATGACAATTTATGGCTTACTGTGTGCTAGGAGAAAAATGATTGCTTGGCGCTCGTTCGATACTCGTTAGACGGGTAGAAAGCTGAATGTAACAATCGATTGGAAGGTTTTGTTTTTTGTTTGTTTGTGTATTATAGTTAATGATTAATTAATAATTATTTGAAATGAGTACATACTGATTATTTATACATTTTATTGGCATATTCTAAGCTTTTAGCTCTTAGGTTTAGATGTCAGAATCATAGACTAGGCTACAGTAGCAACCGCTAACATAGGCTAGGCTTATTGCTAAGGACATATGCTAAGTCCTAATATATGCAGTAAAATGGGGTTGAACATTACATGCAGTTTGAATATCACTCAAGTATGTACAGTATTTTTGCCTTTTGGAGTCATATTTCTTCCGTCGGATCGGCGTTGTAACCCTAGAACATGTGTTTTAGGCCTGGAAATATAATTTACTGGGGTGTTTTTGTAGGGCTTGGAACGGATTAGATATTTTACATGTAAAATGTGTTCCAAGATACGAAAAAATCATGATACGAAGGCCGCCTCGGAACGGATTAATTTCGTATCTCGAGGTACCACTGTAATTGTGAGAAGAGTTTGGTTCTGATGATGAATATTTATTAGTGATATTTTTTCAGTGAGATGGAGTAGTATATACTGAAATTAAATTTTTCATATTAAAATATTTCAAGTAATATGATAAACAGTACATCATTGCTAACAGTTGTTTAATAAAATTTAAAGCATTACTATTATTTTGGATGAATCTTTCTTACTGTTAAAGAAAGCTTATTTCTTCATGCTTATAGACCAGTTGGCATTCAAACAAAAGAAGGTCACTTGGTTAATGTGGATGATTGTCTAGTTCAACTGTTCTCCACCAGGTGTTTCAAATATTTGAGTTCATGTCAAAGTTTTCCCTTTTGCCATTGTGTCTTTCATGGTTTCCATGTACAGGCAGTCCTCGGTTATTGGCGGGGGTTCTGTTCCAGGCAGGGTGCTGATAAGTGAAAACCACCATTAGCCAAGTTTCGGTTAATGGTGCCTCTGTTTGGTATGTTATGGCGCCATATAACTATTATCGGCACCTTATGGTGCCGTTAACTGAAACCTGTTCATTATGGCGCCATAAATCACAGATTTTATGGTGCTAGACAAACGCCATAAAAACGCATTACCATTAACTGATTCCGCCGATGACCGGGGACTGCCTGTATTCCCCTTTCACTGACTGTATATTTTTATTTGCTAGGATGTCTTCCACTGGAAGCAAGGCTAAGAATAGTATTTGGCTCTACAGTAATGATTATTGTGTTAGCAGGATTTATAGTGTGTGATCTTGAGGGTTGATGTGAGGAATGTAGGGATTGTCTAAGGACTTTTTGATGAAGTTTGTTAGATATAAGTGAGAGAAGGGAAGCAGCTAGATTGTGAAAGCAAATAATTAGGTCAGATCATAAACCTGTCATTCCACTTCTTTCAGGTCATTTGAATGTAGTTATCCCAGTTCAGTCTGTGGCTTTATCCTGTGCTTATACTTTAACCAGTACTGAGAGTCCTCTTTAGCTCCATTTTCCACTCCCTTTCATTTCAGGAAAAGCGTATTGAGCAATTCAAACAGGATGTAAACCATATTTTAGAGTTGAGAATAGGTGTGTGTGTATTTATATTAGGGAACCATTAATAACAAGTGTGACTGTATTTATATTAAGGAACCATTCTGGATCCCCCACCTCATAGAGTGCAATAATTTTCACATTACTGTGTAAAATTAAGTATCTGTAGCCCAAGCATAGGATTACCCTGTGACAGTTGGAAGAGATTGCTGCCAGGGGATTGATTATGACTACTACAACTGGCGCCACAACACCTAGGTTATTGATGCTGTTGCCAGGGAACTGGGCTGCTTCTTGAGAGAAGTGGTTCTGTGCCCTCCGTTGCCTGCCTCTTGTTTTTCTTGTTTTGAGTGTTGTTTAATGCATTTGACAAAAGATTGTTTTAGTAAAAGTAAATCTTTGCACCATATTTTGACTCTTCATTATTGACATATAAAAATGAGGTTGTTAACAATAATTGGACTAATATAGGTATACGTAGATAGTGTTATTGATAATGATGTCTGTAGCGAGTTGTTCTAATTCTGAAGTTATGTTGACTCGATTGGTAAAACAATCTCTTTTACATGTACTTCTAATTCTAAATCCTTGCCTGCTTTATCTTTCTCATTGATTAAATGTTTTTGTTTCCAGTTTCTATGGTGCCTGGTGGTGCTTTGTCTTCTCTTGCTCAGCAGAATTGTGTCAGCTCAGATGAGCTGCTTCAGACTGCATTTCCTTCAGTCTCTCCTTCAACTGAACTGGTGATTCATTGTGAGGAGTTGGCGCTAGTTGACCTGACCTCTTTAGTGGGAGAAAAGTTTTAATCAGAGGAGCCTCTTTTGTTATTTCAATGTCTCCGGAGTGTTGCACTTTGCTTCAGCCTCATTTGATAGAAGAAAGAGGTGCTATAGAGACTAGGTCTTTATCATTTTCAAGTATTTTTAAGAAACCCAAGCTATCCCTTTCAATTGTGACATGCTTCAATGAGATTTCTTGTATTTCTGGAGCCCAAGTGACGCCCAGACCGCCGCCATTTTAGACACCTCCGAACCTGAAATATAAGAAACAGATGAAAAAGCCACCTCCCTCGTAGGAAGCAAATTAACACCCGAGGAAGAGGGGGTGACATTACACAATCAGCCTGAGGACCTCCTGATACTTCCAACGACAAATTGATGAAAGAAAAGAAGGAGACATAGGAGCGACAACATTAGCATCATGGGGTGTGACTGCGGAAGAAGACGAAGCATCTGGGCGAGGTGAAGAAAAGCCTTCCCACGAAGGAAGGGTAGAAACTCTATGATGCTCCCTCTTACTATAAGATAACTTCCACTGCGCCTTAGGCCACGTACGACATTCAGGGCAGGGATTCGTTATGGTACAAACATTAGCACGACACCTACTGCATGTGGAGTGTGGGTCTGTTGCTGAAGAAGCCAGGAAATGAGAGTGGGGGAGACCTTGAGTACCTGGCCACATATGTTGGCGAGGCCGAGAAGAAGCAGAGGAAGCCATGACACAAGCACACACACACACACACACACAACACAAAGCAAAAATGGGCAATGAAGTGGGTAAAAAGCAGAGAGGGCAACCACAACTCTCACCCAGTCGGTTAAGAAAAAGACTCGACGAGTAGTGTGAGTGCTCGGTTTTTTACTGGTTTTCACCCAAATATGCATGCGTTGCCAGATCTCACAAGATTCCTTGCTTGTTCATCTACGTTTTAACCAGATCCAGCTAGGCACTAGAAAATGATCCTGTTGTTAATCGAGCACCCAGTACCAACTTTCGAATGCCTAACTTCTTCTGATCATCCACTTTCGTCTTCATCGGTTGAAGAGGATAATACTTTAGCTTCTCTCCAACGTCAGTTGTCAGAGCTCATGAGTTTATGGAAGAGAATTCTTAACAGTTCCCGAAACCAAAGACAAGTCTTTATCTTCTATCTCTTCAGAGGAAGAAGAGGTTGTTCAGGATTCAACCTCATTTTCTGCATACTCATCTCTTGAGATTTCTCTTGTAGAGCTTCACAGATCTCTTTGTTCCTGCTGCTCCAACTTCTCCAGAGGAAGCAGTCTTCTGAAGGAACCAAGCTGCCTAAATTAGTTCTCTTCTCTCCCTCGAGGAAAGTTCTCTGTGAAGTGCACGACTGGCTGGCCTCTAAGAGAGAGCAAGGCAAAGCTACATTTGCTTTTCCTCCCAACAAACTCATGAAGATGGGGCACTCGTTCTATGCTACCAGTGAAGCTCCTTCTTTTGGAGTTTCTGCCTCCTCTCAAGGGGACTTCTCTGGCTTGCTAGATTTGGCTCATAGAACAGCTTTCTCTTCGGCCAAGGTAATGTTTTCCTCCTGATCTAGACTACCCTATCAAGAATATTTTTAGGGTTTTCGAGGTTTTTAGTTTTATTGATTGGGCTGTCAGGGCTTTAGCAAGAAAGAGTGAAGACTGCCCAGTTCTCACTAAATACATTGCCTCTGATTGGTAGGGTGTACTGTTGTACACTGACAGGGTGGTAAGAGATGGCTCATCAGAAGTTGCCTCTCCAGTGAGAGTGTTGAAAAAGAGGCAATTCTGGTGTTGATTCACCTTAAAATGAGTATCAGTGACACAGGTCTGCTTTTCACCCTTTAGGATAAGTCACAACTCCCACAAGTTACATTAAAGGAGATTCTTTCAGACTTACAAAAGTCTACAACCAATTTGTTAGTACATTCCACCAAATGTCCAAGAGAACCTACTCCTTCCACCTCTAGTTCATTTTCTCCCTTACAGTCTCAGCTATTTTGTGTACAAAGTCCATTAGGAAGTCATCATTCAAAGCAAATCCCAAGAAGTGAAAATGTAGTCCTCCACGGCCCAGTAGTAGCAAGTCTTCTATATATTTGGAAGGAAAAGGCACACAGAGGTACTTAAGGAGGGCTGCGTCATTCCTATCATGAAAACTCCCCCCCTTAGTAACATTGCCAATCACCTTGACAGAGTACTCAGAAGGCTCCACGAAGTTTGTCTCTCTCTCTCTCTCTCAGAAAGTCGAATCACTGATCTTCAAGAGGGCTGTGGAGGAGGTCGTAGATTGCCAATCAGAAGGTTTTTACAACTGTCTTTTCGTGGTTCCGAAGGCCTCGGGCTGGAGGTCTGTTTAGGACATCAGCACCCTGAATGCCTTTGTTCTGAAGAGGAAGTGGAGATGGGGGTGGACTTGATGGTCAACCGGGATATGCAAGATGCATATTTCCACGCCCGTATTCATCCGGACTCAAGGAAGTATCTGCGCTTCATCTTTCAGGGCAGAGCACTACAGTTTCAGGCTTTATGCTTCAACATCATGATGGCACCACAAGAATTCATCTGAATTCTTGCTCCTCTTGTAAATTGGCTTCACCTTCTGGGAATTGACATCAGCTTGTACCTAGATTACTGGCTTCTCCACTCTACATGGGAGAAGTGCACTGAGTACTTGAGGAGACTCTTCGCCTGATGTAGGAGTTTGGCATCATATCAAGGAGATTCTCTGTTTGGGGATGATCCTGAATTCACTGACTTTTCAGGCTTTTCTGTCACTCAAAAGAATTGATAACTGTCTACATACTGTCCATCAGTTCCTTGCCCCTCCAGCTTGCTTGGCAGTACAGTGGATGAGTTTCTTGGGGACCCTAGTTTTGGTAGAGCAGTTTGTGAGACCAGGCAGTTTCTGTTAACGTCGGAGGTCAAAGAGGATCTTCAGTGTTGGTCTCATGAAGAAAGACTTCAAGAAGGGAAGTCTCCTCTTCTAGTGAACCCCGACTTTCAATTCTATTCAGACACCTCTGACGTAGGCTGGGTTGCTCTTCCGGACAGTTGGGAAGTCTCCACAACTTGGACAGCAGAACAGTGGAGGTCTCACATCGATGTTAAAGAACTAGGAGTGGTTCACCTGGGCCTTCAGGCTTTCTTGAGCCTCATCTGAGCCAAGTAGTACACGCAGACAGCACAACTGCGCTGTCTTGCATTCGCAAACAGGAGGGCACTCACTCCTCTGTATGAGATGGTGAGCGATTTCCTGTGGGTGGAGGAGAATCAAGTTTCTCTTTCCACTAGGTTCATTCAGGGGAGTATGAACGTTATTGTGGATGAGCTAAGTCGCCTCAAACAGGTCCTTCCAACCAAATGGACACTGAACTCATTAGTCTGCAACGATCTATGGAGATTATGGGTCAGACCGACCATAGATCTTTTCGCAACCCTTAGAAACCACAGACTTCCACTCTTGTGCACTCCAGTTCTGGATCCTTGGGCATGGGTAATGGATGCCATGCTCCTGAACTGTACAGGCCTGGATGTTTACGCCTTCCCTCCCTGTGGGATGATCAGCGAGGTACTTAGCTGATTTTTTATTATTCCTGAAGTTTGTCAGGAAATTATCAACTTCTACCATCAAAGAGTATAGGTTGATGCTTACCTCAGTTTTTAAAAATATAATGGATCTGTCCTCTAACCAAGATGTTAGTGACCTAATCAAATCCTCTGAGATGACAAAACAAGAAAGTTCTTCCAACTTCGCTTGGAATTTGGACGTTGAACTGAAGTGGCTCTCAGGTCCTCCGTTCAAACTGCTCCAATGTGTCTCACTCAGGAATCTCACCAAGAAGACTTTTCTTAGTGGCCCTGGCTACTGCCAAACTTATTTAAATGCTAGGTGAGATGAATTGGGAGGGTAGGAAGGGCTGTTGTCTGTATGGGAGTTACTAAATTACAGGCAATGGACAAGAGTAGGTTTTTTGCAAGGGGACAAAGTTTGCTTACTGGCTCTTAATTTCCCTACTAAGGACAAAGACCTGTTCAAACCTTGGCCTTGATTTTTTATTATCAAGAATCTCATGGACATCCTAGGACCAGAGTAAGAAGAGAGGTTCCTTTGTTCAGTGAGGTCCCTCAGGTGGCACCTTCACAGGATGCTGAAGATTAGAGGATTGTTGAGCTACCTTTGGTTGCTCTGTAGGAAGTCCTGTTTATCCTCTTTGTAAAAATGCCATGTAATTTTTTATGAGGAGCTGATATCAGAAGCTCACTCTCAGATTCAGGAGGACGTCTTTCTTTTAGTTAAAGTTATGGCTCATGAAGGTAGGGCAGTTGCAACTTCCGTAGCTTTTAGACATAGTATGTCTCTTTCTACGATCTTGCAGTTCTCTTTTTAAACTTTGTCAGCATACAGTGTACTTCCTCTGCTGCTAAGTTCTCAATAATGTAGGGGCAACTCTTGGCTACACTGCCACACTCACTACAAGTTGAGAGAAGCGCCGGACAGAGGCAGTAACCACTTGCGGCAGCTCTCTCAACAGGTAAGGAAGTACCGGAAAGTGAGTGGGACGTTTTCACCTACACAAATTATATTAGTGCCACTGCGCGAATTTTTAATTTTTAAGCTGCCATAGGTTAGGAATGTTACAGACCGAGAGAGAGGTGTCCGCTCCAAGTTCGATATTATTATTAACAAAAAGAATTCAACACCAACAGTTGAAACTGGGGATACGAACATAGAAAGATTCACAGACACAACAAAAGTTTATTTACAAGCTCACTAACAGAGATAAATGCAGAGTGGTTTCTCCTATTTACATACCATAAGTAAAATCTTACAATGCGTGAACTGGGGAAGAAGTGAGGGAATGCAAGTACTTGCTAGCAAGTTTTGCGCTGTCGGAGATCTATGCTCGAAGCGGTGGCTCCACAAAAGGAGAACTGAAATTACAGACGTCTTCTTTACTCCATATTGCAGAAAACAATGCCTATTCTTGATACTCGAAGGGCAGGAACTCCTCAAAACCTCTTGTACAACGTTTCTTCCCTGCCTCGGTCGTCCACTCCCGGACGACTTGACCAGATCCTGATTAAACTCTCGAACGCCTTTTTCTCTCTGATCCATCGTCTGTTCTTTCTTCTCTTATCTCTCTGATAATCTCTGCTGCTGATCTCTCACTGATAATCTTATCTGTGACTCTTACAGATGATCTCTGCTCCCTTCTACTTCATCAGTCGTATTTATAAGGCATTCTTGGGGCGGGGCTTACCAGTGAACGTCACAGGCTCCCGAGATTACCAGAACTTCTTAGAAGAATCTTGACGGAATATTGCATCAGAAATCGTGGCGTTTCTCATGACACTTCGGTGCCTGTCGCGTTCCCCAACACGCCCAACGATTCCAGAACAATCATGAGAACAGGCGCCTCCAATACATGCACGAATGTGCAAATTCTGCTGCGATCTGGGGATCGTGGTGAACTTCAAGAAGTCAGATCTCGAGCCCAAGCAGAGGATGAAGTACCCGGGCATGCTGATCGACTCTGTAGCAGGGCGAGTCTTCTCCGCAGACTCACGGATCAGCAGGTCCACGGAGGCAGCCAGACGGTTTGCTGTCTCGTCAGGAGCAGTCAGCTCAGCAGTGGCATCTCTAGAGAAGTTAGTTCCTCATGGGCGTCTTCACCTGCAGTCTCTTCAGTGGAGGCTAAAGGAGTGTTGGTCACAGGCAAGAGACTCGCCATACCTCCCCGTCCCTCTCACGGAGGAGGTGAGTTAGGACCTAGCCTGGTGGCTGGACGACAGGAACCTCGTAATAGGAGTGCCTCTCCGCGCTCCCCCTCTAGAGATGCTGCTGTTCTCAGACGCATCAACTGAGGGTTGGGGCGCACACCTGGAGGAGTTGCTGGTTGCAGGTGTGTGGGACCATCACGACAAGCACCTTCACATCAACGTCCTGGAGCTCAAGGCGGTGTTCCTCGCACTCCAAGAGTTCCGGGAATGGGTGATGGGACACTCAGTGGTGTTGATGAGCGACAACACCACAGTAGTGGCATACGTCAACAAACGGGGGCCTAGTGTCCTTCCTGTTGCACCAGTTGACGATGGAGGTGCACGAGTGGGCCATAGCCCACTCGGCAGAGCTGTCAGCCAGATACATTCCAGGCTAGAGGAACGTGGTGGCAGACAAGCTCAGCCATCAGAATCAGGTGATCGGGACCGAATGGTCTCTTCACCTGGACGTGGCGGAAAGGCTCTTTGACCTGTGGGGGCGTCCAGTCGTGGATCTGTTCACCACCCGGCACAACAGAAAACTCGAGGTTTTCTTCTCCGTTGTGCCGGACCCATGGGCAGCTGCAGTGGACGCATTTCAACACCCATGGGACAGCCTCCTCGTCTACGCCTTTCCCCCGTTCTGTCTGATTCACAAGGTGATCAGCAGGGTGCTGGTCACCAGCACTCTTCGGATGATTCAGGGTTGACTCCATCATAGAAGTTGTCACTTCCCTTCTGCGGTCTTTTGCTCTACGAAGACCCGCTTTAAGACTTCCAATTACTTGGTCCCTGACACAAGGTACTCAGACTTTTATCTATCCCTCAATTCAGCGGACCAAATACAACAGCAGGTCACATGCTACAAAAGGCGATCTTCCTGATTGCATTAGGACGAGGAGCCCATATTAGTGAATTGGGGTCCCTTAGATGGGGACGATATATAACAAACTGATGATAATCAATTATTTATTGTCCTCTGTCCCATCATTCCTTGCCAAGAATGGGAATCCTTTTAAGAAGGAAATCTATTCTAATAAGAAAACTCAATTTAGCACAACAAGAATGATTAGGCACCCAGTTCAACACTTAAGGGGCCGGCCGGAACCCTTATATATGGAGGTATAGGGCGAAAAATGCAGTCATGAAAAAATTCATGGAGCTTCATATGGCAATTGAGAATACGTATACGAAATATTTTGTCAAAATTCCTCTTACTTTCGTAGTTACAGGGTAATTAGTAAACATAACTCAATAAGCCTAAAACATTCATCTGTACAAGAAAATGCAATATTTCTTCTGTTATAGTAAATTTTGATAATTATTGGCAAAGAAATTGTGAGAAATGGCATCTGTAGAGATTCCGTGGCTCGCAGAAGCGAGTATCTGGTTCAATCATAAATCAGTTGGACCACAGACTTCAAGTAGGTTACACGTTCGAGTTTCACCTTGTGACATTCGCTTGCTTTTACGTATGTTTATGTATGTTTCGGCAAGAAGTTCATCATGCCAATGAGGAAAAGACAAGGAAAACATCTCGCTAACATACAGACGAAGAAAAATCGCTCAAGTATTATTACAGAATATCATAATATAAGCGTAGTTAGTGAAGAGAGAGGGGAGGGTTGCCTAGTAACGCCCCCTTCTTGCCTGACAGCACACGTCACACTGTGCCCAAGGCTACGATCTTTGAGCAAAGAGATCTTCATTTATGATAAATAACATAGTTTTGGTTTTTTAATACCCAAAATGGAATATGAAATTCATAATAATCATTATTTATTAAATTGTCTTTGTAAAAAGAGAGTACACCTTCGAATTTCACCACTGACATTCTCTTGCATTTACGTTTGTTTATCTTTGTTTCGGCAAGAATGTCATCATGCCAAAGAGGAAAATACAAGGAAAACATCTCGCTAACATACAGAAGAAAATTCGCTGTAATAAGCCGAGTTAGTGAAGGGGAGAGAGGGGCTTACGTAGGAAGGAGTGCCCCATCTTGCCTCAAGCAGTGCCCCAGGCTACGATATATGAGCAAAGGGATCATCATTTATGATTAAATTATGATAAATAAATAGTTTTGGTTTATTAATACACAAAAAAAGAAAATATACATTCATAATAATCATTATTTATTAAACCATTGTCTTTATAGAAATACGAAGGAAAACTTTGAACGCCCGTATCTCAAAACTATACTTATTGACCTTCAAAATCTATCTCCTCACTTAGTTTTAAAGCTATAACATTGGAATTTGTTATATAACTCAGAAAGACATTATAGAACAATCAAATAAAGCCCTTTTTTCCAATTTTTGTTTCGTCGTTTTTTTTTATTTTATTTTTCTCGTGATATATAGGGTTTATTTTTTACCATATTGAAAAATTCATATCTAGCAAAAAATGACTTTTAGAAAAAAAACTCTTCATTTGATTGGAGGTCTACATCAGGTCTATATAAGGTAGTAATCCCAGGTCTTAATATTAAATATCAAGGGAGGAGATAGAATTTGAAAAATGGTTATTTTCGGGATAAATTGCCCTGGCGGTTACAAAACCGAAGGTCAGAGGCGAAAATCATATGCGGTTTTGGAGATGTCCCAAGTCACCTTATTAAGTGGTATGAATGTCAAAGTCCTGTCGTTAAAAACGGCATTAGCCGGCCGGCCCCTTAAGGTTTACTAGAGGTCACTGCAAACATCCTGGAAATTCCAATTTTCCTGCACCCTGGCATGAATAAACCATTCTCCATAATGGCTAAGGATAATTTTAGTGTCCCTTATTAAAAAGGCAAACCCACTGATCCTGTTGGAGGGCTGTAAGAATACTACCACTGTAGATCCTGCGTGTCGTAAAAGGTGATAAAAGGACAGCTGCTGCCTTGCAGTCTTACTTTTTAGTAAAAGGCTAGGCCCACTGCTAATAACTGTGGTTGATGACAGTAAGGGCATGCAGTTGTAAAAACCCCCTTTGCCAAACAATAAACCATGCCTGATGATGCCTTTGACAGAGGCAGTGGAGAAGATGCATCAGGCAACCGACCCCTTAACCCTTAAAACGCCGACTGGACGTATTTATGTCGAGATAAATTGTCTGTCGGGTGCCGACTGGACGTATTTTACGTTGACATACAATAGTTTTTTTTAAAATTCGCGGAAAACTACTTATACAGTGGGGCATCGCTTATTCACGGATCAGTATTTTTCACGGATCCCAGTTAATCACGGTTTTTTTCTTGGACCGCTTCTCATGCTACATTGCTGGTATGAATCGCAGCATCACGGGTTTGTCGTGTTGCGTATGCGATGTTTTTCGGTAGCTAACCCTCTGCCGTGGTCCGATAACTACCAACATACATTTAAAGACTCATATTGATATTAACTGACAATAAAGGTAATAAAACCATTCTCACCTAATATATTATTGTCCTATCTTCGAAATAAATAGCCTATTCAAAGATTATGTACGACATTCATTGGTAGGCTAAGCGTAGTTGCAGTGCGATAACCACCAACGTACACGAACAGATTCACATTATGATATTAACTGACAATAAAGGTAATAAAACCATTCTTACCTTCTATATTATAGTCATATCTTCATATAAATAGCCTATTCAAAGAATAATTCCACATCACTGCATCAACTTATCGTCGGAGTGGCCAGCCACAAAATGTAAGCATATAACTTTACGAAAAATGGTGTATACGGTTGCGTTCAAAGCGACATTTTTTGTTTGATAAACTTTTAGAAATTTTAATAGTAGTAGTAGTGTAATTACGGGTAGTAATAACATTAAGGCTAAAATTAATTCGAACTTCATTATTATTTTGGCAGTGTTCGTATATAACTTCTGTGAACAATGAAGTCATACAAACGCTATTTGTCATAGATTATCGTAAGTATTGCTGTTTGTTATTGGCGACGAAGCGTAAGCGAAATACGTAAAGCATTTTTTACCTTATATTATCGTCATATCTTCATATAAAAAGGCTATTCGTGGAGTAATTCCATATCAGTGAAATCAACTTTATCTATGCAAGGCAGCCAGCTGACAAAATGTACATATGTATATGAAAATCAAATTATGGTAGCGTTACAGCAAGATTATTCTTTTCGAAATTTTTATAGTACTATTCATGCTACGTAGTAATAATGTTTGGAATATACGTAACATTCATTTTCATTACAAAATATCATCGTTATTTTGGTAGTGAATAATAGTTTAGAATTATCATACATACACTGCATTGTTATGGGTTTGTGGCAGTGATAAAACAACCAAAATAACGTTTTCCTTTAAGTCAACGCGTTTACTTTAATAAATTTTCACTTACCTGTGTATCCTAAAAAAATAATAATAGTTCAAGTAACAAATGTTCTTTTACTGAGTAAAAACAAAAAGTAAAAAATCCTTTGGTATTGTGCCTTAATCAACTGATTTGGAAATTATAGATGGTTAGTCTAGAACAGTTAAACATGTTTTATAAACCAAAATAATGCAAATGGCGGGGAACAAATCTTAACATTCCTCGAGAGATTAGAGAGATGAACCAAGGCCATCTAGGATGAACTCTCTCTCTCTCTCCTCTCAACTATACTCTAAGTGTTAACTTGAGTCTCTGAAACCAATAGGTATTAGCACACGCGCAACTGTATGTGTGTATGGGCATACTGTTAAAAAATGTGCTGTACCTACAGGTAATACCTACATCTTGGAAGATAAAACAAACAAAAATTTTGTTGTTGTTAGTCGCCGGGAATATAAAGGGTGTGACCAGCAGACAGAAAGATTAACATTTTTCCAGAGATTAAAGAGCTGAATTTTGTTTTGAAGGTATGTCAACCGCGTTAGTAAATAGGTATCATCTAAAGAATTTTTTGTTCTCTCTTTTTTGTGGAAGAATCTTCAAACCATTTTGCATTCAAAGTAATGAGAAGGAATCATTCTATTCTTCACGAAATTAGAAAAATACTTACACTAATAAAAACTAAAACTACGTACTGTATGCAAAACACACACATCATCGTTAGCTTCGTGTGTGTAAACGTTCATTCTAAGAAATTACAGAGTAGTATAACTAACACCTGATTGTTGGTTGGTAGCCATGGAGATCTGTTATCCAATGACTGCCCTCTGTTTCTGTTCTATTTATAGACATATGCCATGGATGGCACTAGGTTTGAACGTTACCATGTTCGTGATTTTCTGACTGCTGACGGCAAAAATTACTCAATAATTTTCTTTATATAATTATTCCTTCGTGAAAACAATAATATAATATGATCATTTTAACTTTAATGTATAGTGGTATGAAAAATACCAGTGTGTCGTAGCGATGCGTCATCAATATAGTGGTATGAAAATACCACATGGTGTTGTAGCGATACATAATCACAAAGTACAAATCCTTTTCCCGGACCATCCTCAGAATTTTACGACTCTTCAACTTCAAGACTGATATGGTGAAAATAAATATACTTATATAGTCATACTTATTGTTAAAATTCACAAGTTGAACTGCAAAACATTATTATATTTTGATTGTTATGTACATATATTTTTTGTGTTATACAGAATGTTTGTTTCGAAAATAATACCTATTAGTGAACATATGGTATTAATTGTCCCACTATTTTATTATAGGTGATCTTAATTATCTCACATTCATTTAACAGTATTATATCAATATTTATTTAAATAAACTGTAATTAATAAATAACAATAATGAAAAACATAAAGGGAAAAATGTTTTTGCTGCAGTAGTGGTTGTTTGTTTGATTATGCATCTGACCTCACATTTCCGAAATCTGAAAAATTCCAAAAACCGAAACATCGGAATGTGTGTGTACTGCACATTTTTTTTAAACGCACACAATGTCTACACATTTACTGATACCCGTTGGTGAAAGACTCAAATTACAGTACGTATTTATTCCTGAGAGAGAGAGAGAGAGAGAGAGAGAGAGAGAGAGAGAGAGAGAGAGAGAGAATGATTAAGGACTCCAAGGCGTGTTATTTTTACAATTATTTTATTATCTTGGGATTCTTTTTTAATCTTGAGATTTTCTATTCAATTCTCGAGATTAATAAGAAAATTACCGTAACTTGACTAGCAGCAGCACACATCTGAATGACTTGGCCATTAGCAGGCTAAACCACCAACCTTATGAACTGACGCTCTCGGAAAAGGAACTCGAATGATACATGAGATATATGACAAAACCACTGTTTATTGGTGAAAATTTGGGGGTCGCATGATATGGGAGATTGCACGTTACTCGAGTATATACGGTATGTGATTTAGTTTTACCTTTTATGGAGAAAATCTTAGGCAAGAAATTGCCATTCCCAGTTGGCAACACTGGCCTACCCACGTTTGTCCAAGTTTTGTTTGTTGTTGTTATGAAGTGTGGTGTGCGGCGCGTTCTTTAAATTGTACCCATATAAACGAGTTAATTATGTGGCATCCAAAAGCCCTGATTCTTTTACTCTTATGGGAAAGACGCCTAAAGGTCAGATGAAGGTTTTTACGTGGAATATATTAACATGTGTTGTGACGAAGGGAAGAGATGTTTCGCTGCATACTGCTGGTAGCATTATCGTTATTATATTTACTGACGATTGCACTGCAAAATCGTCGCCATCTTTTATCAACATAGATTGTTGGTGAGTACCCATATGATTTACATAATTTTGATAGTTCTCTTACCACTCATCCTTTCTTTCCTTGTAAAAAAAAAAAAAAAAAAAAAAAAAAAAAAAAAAAAAAAAAAAAAAAAAAAAAAAAAAAAGAGGCCCACCATGCGTATGTAGGCTTCTAGCTGTAATCCATAGGCTAGTAGGCTACATATGTACAGTATACATATACTACATTTATTTTTTAAGGCTAATTTGTAAAATAACTTTAAAACTGTCTTGAATTTAGTTTTAGGTGATAGTTGAAAACATATTTGGTGTTTGAACTAAGTAGGCAGTTATAAACATTGGAATAGTGGTCTTGGGTGGGTTAATTATTAAAGTAGGCAGTTTTAAGCAATTTTTGAGGGGGTATCAGGATAACACGGGTATTTACTTATCACTGGGGTTCTGGGCCCTATCCCCCGCGGACGAAGGCCCCACTGTAGGCCTTACCCAGCCTAAAACCTTTTGAATCACGCGCCTTGGGGGATGCTGGGAGTTCACGGATCAAGCCTTGTTTTGTTTTGAAGCGTGACCCAGGTGCGCATGCGCGATATCCCTTCTTCTCGCTCCAGCCACATCATCAGTACGCACATCCGAGAGCGATCTTTCGTGAAAACGTGTTTTCTTTTCTGGACTTGTGTGAGACTTTGAGCATTTAGTATTGCTACAGGACATCATAGATATGTCTCAACGACGTGTGAACCGTGAAAGGCGCGTTTTACCCGTCGGAAGGATCGTGTAAGGCGAGTTTTGGACCTGGATGCTGGTGAGGGGCCAAGCACCCAGCATGACCCCGCGCCTCAAGGCCGTTCTGTGCGGCCACGTGTGGCTGAAAGTGTTTCAGGAACACATCGTATGCCTTTGGTTACCCTAGGAAGCATGTGGGTGTCTTTTTTCTTAGGGGCATTCGTAGGCATTTGGGTTTGGGAGGCCTCCAACCAAGGGACATAGACGAGTATCTTTCGGAGCTTGATCGGGACATGTCGCAAAGTCCTCATTTTGATGGCGGATGGTTATCGAGTGATGAGGACATCAGTCCCGATGAAGTGAGGATGAATATATGCCCTCAATGTCCATTCGAGGCTCACATCCCGAAAGTGAGCTCGAATTCAGTGGGTTCAGTGCTTACGAGGGGGAATCTGAGAAGGAGGGGGGGGGGTGGGGATACGGGCTCAAGTTTTATCGCAGAGGACGATACAGAAAGTGAGGGCCTAAGTGAGGGTGATGGGCCAACGGGGGTGGGTAGTGTGCAATATCGTGCCCGCACCCGCGCGCGCACGGGCACGTAGAAGGTCGGCTCGTCGCGCCAGCCAAGGTGAAGGTCGGTGTCGTTCGAGAGTGGACGAGGGGTGGACGGAGGACCCCACCCCCCCTCCTAACATGCACCCCTTCACGGCAACCCCTGGGATGACCATACCAGTACCCCTGACTGTTTTGGGGTTCATCCAGCTTTTCCTGACGTGGGAATTTCTGGAATACCTGGTACACGAGACGGTGGACTACGCTCGGTACTGCCGGTATGAGCTGAGGACGACCTTGTCGTATACTGGCGGGGTGCAACCTCATTGACATGGCGCATTTTTTGGGGCTCCACATTTATTTTGGTATGACACCTGCTGTCGACGTCAGGCAATATTGGAGGAGAAATTATTTTTTATGTATGCCGAATGTGCCTGGCGTTATGTCCCGAGATAATTTCCTGGCGTTGGACAGGTACTTCAACGCCTTCAACCGAAGGGCATACCCCGGAATAACAGTGATCGCCTCATTTTAGTGCGTACAGTGTTGGATTATATCCGTGAGCGGTGTAGTAATCTCGTGATTCCTGGAAAGAACCTGTCTTTGGATGAGGGATGATGCCTTACAAACGGACGTCTTAGCATAAAAGTGTATAACCCCAAGAAGCCAAAGAAATATGGTGTGAAATTCTTTCTCATTACCGAGGCCAACACTGGATACGTTGTGGACTTTTTAGTGCATACCGGGGTCTTCTCCACGCTGCGTGACACTGTATTCAACTTGTGGGACGTTTCCGTAACCAGGGATATCACCTGTTTATGGCTAATTATTATAACTCGGTATCCCTGGCCCAGGAACTGTATGAAGCAGGTGTTCACGTCAGTGGTACCCTTCGGTTGGTGCGTGGGGCCCCGAATGTCCTCAAGAGGTTCGCTAGTCATCTGCAAAACCTGGCAAGAGGAGAGACAGAGTGGCGGCGGAAGGGCGTTGTCTTCGTCATCTGTTGGAAGGGTGTCCGACTCGTCCCATGATTACGACGAGTCATGAACCCATCCAAGAAGAGATCTTACAGCGGAAGAAGACACATCGACAGGGCCGAGTTGTGTTTGAGGAGTTTCGTACCGAGCGGCTACCGCATTGGGCACTACAACAGGCACATAGGGGGAGGAGTTGATCTCTTTGATCAGCTCATCCAGTACTATCCCTTCGCCGGGAGGAGAACCAGAAGGTGGACACAGAAGCTCCTCAAATACATCCTTCAGTTGGCCCTCCAAATGCCTACATACTGTACAGTGGGTACCGCGGTGACAATCTTCCGAGGTTGACCCACATACAGTTCCTAGAGGTAGCCGGGAATGCCCTCATCAACTTCGATCCCGATGAGTGGCCTTCCATAACTGACCCCCAGCCCGACCCCCTGCCCCGAGCTGCAGATCTGCCTCTAGAGGAAAGGGTAGATAGGAGGGCCAACTTCGCTCGACCTGCTGCTGCCGCCCTGCTGCTGCCGCCCCTGCTGACGACGCCCCCCTCTTTGCTGCCAGGCCCCCCGCCATCACCGCTTCTCGTCGGGTAGTGGACCCTGCGTATCGGCTGCAGCCAGGGGAACACATACTGGAGGCCTTACAAGGGCGAAGGCAAAACGGTGCCGTATGTGGGCCATATGTAATGCAGAAGGAGGACACCCGTTCTTGTGTCGTCTCTGCAAAGTTGCTCTTTGCAGGATAGGGGAGTGTGACCGAAAGTACCACACTAAGGTCATGTATTGGAGCGACGCCCCCTAAACCGACAGCGGAGGGCGCAACTGGGGCCGCTGGGTC
The DNA here is from genome assembly GCF_015104395.2 of Macrobrachium nipponense. Taxonomy (NCBI): domain Eukaryota; kingdom Metazoa; phylum Arthropoda; class Malacostraca; order Decapoda; family Palaemonidae; genus Macrobrachium; species Macrobrachium nipponense. Next base: position 157,535,490 of record NC_087200.1, read on the forward strand.
CCATCAGCAGTAAGGGCGCGCTTCTCCCTCCTCACCACCTGTACCTCGTCATGTCGAGTGGAAAAAATGCAAGACTCTTCAATGGAGGAGGGAGACAACAAGAATAGAACGAAGAGTCAGGATACGAGTGAGTATTCTGCATTTATTTTATATTTAGTTTTATATTTATTACAATTTTTTTATATATCTGAATGTGTGCATGATAAAATAATAATAAGACATTTCATTGTATGCGAAAAGAGAAGTGTCACCTGCATTCCTTTTATTTATGTATTGGTACCAGAATCGAAGAATGTAATATATATATTTTTACGTCAAAAAAAAATATTTATATTATATATCTATATATATATAAATATTATATATATATATATATATATATATATATATATATATATATATAATTATAAATATATTTTTTTTTTGGGGGTAAGCAAATTACTTACAGTCTAGTAATATTCAATCATTTACCTTCACTTTAAAACAAATTGCAAGTCTCTAGAACAATATCTCGATTTATGGTGAATATTTGAGAAAAATATTTTTATTCCCTCCGCGCGCCGATTCTCGGCAGCGAATCTCCGAATGCGTAGGTCACATTCTCCTAATATTTGTGCCTTTTCATATTGCGCTTATTTTAAAGGTTATATATGGAAATGTGCGCAAAAACATGCACAATATAACAAAAAATATGGAAGGTTGTAGCATTTCTTATTTTTGAAATATTTTCATATAAAGTACAATAAGTACGAAAAAACTACGATTCGGTCAACTTTGACTCAACCGAAAAGGTCAAAAAACGCCATTTGTAACATAAAAATCTTACAGTCTATTAATATTCAATCATTTATCTTCATTTTAAAACATATTGCAAGTCTCTAGAACAATATCTCGATTTATGGTGAATTTTTGAAAAAAATATTTTTTTTCCCCTCCGCGCGGCCGATCGGGCCGAAAATCTCCGAAACGCGTAGGTCACATTCTCCTAATATTTGAGCCTTTTCATATTACGCTTTTTATAAAGGTTTATATATGGAAATGTGTGCAAAAACATGCACAATATAACAAAAAAATATTGGAAGGTTGTAGCATTTCTCATATTTGAAATATTTGCATATAAATTACGATAAGTACGAAAAAAAACTACGATCGGTCAACTTTGACTCAACCGAAAAGGTCAAAAAACGCATTTGTAACATAAAATCTTACAGTCTAGTAATATTCAATCATTTATCTTCATTTTAAAAACATATTGCAAGTCTCTAGAACAATATCTCGATTTATGGTGAATTTTTTGAAAATATTTTTTTCCCCCTCCGCGCGACGATTCTCGGCCGAAAATCTCCTCGTCCGAAAAATCTCGGAAACGCGTATGTCACATTCTCCTAATATTGAGCCTTTTCATATTACGGTTTTTTTTAAGGTTTATATATGGAAATGTGCGCAAAAGCATGCACCAATATAACAACAAATATTGGAAGGTTGTAGCATTTCTCATTTTTGAAATATTTGCATATAAAGTACGATAAGTACAAAAAAAACTATGATCGGTCCAACTTTGACTCAACCGAAAGGTCAAAAAACGCCCAATTTATAACATAAAAATCTTACAGTCTAGTAATATTCAATCATTTATCTTCATTTTAAAACAAATTGCAAGTCTAGAACAATAATCTTGATTTATGGTGAATTTTTGAAAAAAATATTTTTTTCCCCTCCGCACGACGATTCTCGGCCGAAAAATCTCCGAAAACGCGTTAGGTCACATTCTCCTAATATATGAAGCCTTTTCATATTACGCTTTTTTTTAAAGGTTATATATGGAAATGTGCGCAAAAACATGCACAATATAACAAAAAATATTGGAAGGTTGTAGCATTTCTCATTTTGAAATATTTGCATATCAAGTATTCGATAAATAGGAAAAAAACTACGATCGGTCAACTTTGATCAACTGAAATGGTAAAAAAACGCATTTGTAACATAAAAATCTTACAGTCTAGTAATATTCAATCATTTATCCTCAATTTAAAACATATTGCAAGTCTCTAGAACAATATCTCGATTTATGGTGAATATTTGAAAAAAAGATTTTTATTCCGTCCGGCGCGCGATTCTCGGCCGAAAATCTCGGAAACGCGTAGGTCACATTCTCCTAATATTTGGTGCCTTTTCATATTACGCTTTTTTTTAAAGGTTTATATATGGAAATGTGCGCAAAAACATGCACAATATAAAAAACAAAAAATATTGGAAGGTTGTTGCATTTATCATTTTTGAAATAATTGCATATAAACGTACGATAAGTACAAAAAAAACTACAATCGGTCAACTTTGACTCAACCGAAATGGTCAAAAAAAACACGCATTTGTAACATAAAAATCTTACAGTCTAGTAATATTCAATCATTTATCTTCAATTTAAAACATATTGCAAGTCTCTAGAACAATATCTCGATTTATGGTGAATATTTGAAAAAAATATTTTTATTCCGTCCGCGCGCCGATTCTCGGCCGAAATCTCGGAAACGCGTAGGTCACATTCTCCTAATATTTGTGCCTTTTCATATTACGCTTTTTTTAGAGTTTTATATATGAAAATGTGCGCAAAAACATGCACAATATAACAAAAATTATTGGAAGGTTGTAGCATTTCTCATTTTTTTTATATTTGTCATGTAAAAAAAAATTTTAAACAAAAATTCGACATTCGGTCAACTTTAACTCGTTCGAAATGGTCGAAAACTGCATTTGTAAGACTAAAACTCTTACAGTATCGTAATATTCAATCATTTTCCTTCATTTTGAAACAAATTGCAAGTCTCTATACAATATTTCGATTTATGGTGAATTTTTTAAAAAATTATTTTTTTACGTCCGCGCACTACGAATTCATGCATCATTTTGTGATAATATTTTCTCTGTGTTGCTTTTATCGTTTTACAATGTGTTATATATCAAAATGATCGCAATTTAGTACACATTACAACGGAAAAAAAAAAGTAACTCGTTACACTCTAAACGTTTGGCGCACAGCGCGATTGAATACAATTATATATGAAAATTCTCGTTTTTGCGCTATCATATATCGCATTATTATATTGATATGATAATGATAATTTTTTTCATTTCTGATGGTTGCTTATACTAAACTTCAAGCAATGACAAAAAAAGGAGCCAAACAAAAATGAACTCTTAATCTTGAAATCTAAGCGCGCTGTGATTTTTTGAAAAAAAATATTTTTTCCGCTTCCCGCGCTCACTCTCAAACCCCTCCGGCATACGGGAGTCATTTTTTTTTTTTTATTTACCGCTTCGGCGTTTAAGGGTTAATTAGGAATGTAAGTACGTCATTAGCCTTCTTCAGAAATGTTTCTTTTGAAGAGGTCTTTAAATGTTAGGGGGTGGTCATCAGTGACTACTAGTATTCTTAAACATTACTGCCATGACCTTGAACAAATTCAACCACTATGTATCAGTGGGTGGTATGGTTAGTCCGGACCCCATATGTGCTACAGCAGAAAACAAGGGGTCTTCCTAATGGACTGTCATTAGGGAAGGTGCGAAAAGACGGCAACCATTCCCAACAAACTTAAGTAAGTCACTATAGAACTTCACCCTGAAAATGTAAGTTCTCGTTTAGTTTCTTGTTTTATGTTACCAAAACTTGTGGGATTAAAATTTTGAGAGCTTAAAGCTTTGCCCTGTCAGTTTCTTTGTAAAGCTCCTTGAGGATGAAACAAACATTAAACTATAAAAAAAAAATAGGTTTTGACAGAGGAAAAACCTATTTTTGGTAGTTGCTGTCATGTCCTCAAAACTCTCCCCACTTCCTTGGCAAAAAGGCATGGGATTTGGGTAAGGGATCATCCTACGTTGACCACAGAGATTAATGGTTCATTGCCTTGTGACCGGCCCGGTTGTAAACAAGATTGCTGATGCACATGCGCATTAGTCACCTCTTCCAGGTTCTGACATGGGAAAAACTGGACTCAGCCTCGTTGAAGATGAGAGAAAATGCCCTCTTGTCTTTGAATCCATTTTACCAACAGAGATAATGGTTCATTGCCTTTTAAACTGGCCTGGTTGTAAAACAAGATGGCTGATATGCATGCACATTAGTCACCTCTTCCAGTTCTGATGTGGGAAAAACTGGACTCGATCTCATTGAAGATGAGAGAAAATGTCCTCTTGTCTTTGAATCCACTATACTCTATCACATGTCATAGTTTGTATCATCGTGACACAATACCCGGCTACAAGACCAGCCTAAAAGATATTTCTATGATATTAGTGTAATAGAGAGTGCTGGGTACTCCTTGAGGACTCAACAACTGTATCCATATTCTGCAGTGTATGAACCTTAATATAATGCATCTCTTTTCATTATTTTTGCTTATTAATTTCTACAGTACTCATTATGATTGTTTTGTGTGACTAGATTTAGTGATTTACATTATAGTGTAGATACAATTTGAGTGTTATTCATCCACTATTTTTATATAATGAATTCTAGGAGATTCTCTTTTTTACATAAAATCCTAGGCTTCTGGTGATAAAGGTGGCATTATTCACATATGGGATGGGGAAACTTTAAAGCACCTCAAGAAGTTCAAGAGTCATCGTGGTGCAGTGTCTGCATTGGCCTTCCGACATTCATCCCATACACTCTATTCTGCCTCATATGACAGGATGGTGATGGTGTGGGACCTTGATACTATGGCATTTGTCGAACACTTGTAAGTACTTAAATATTTTTGGTAGTTTAAAAAACTTAAATTGAGGAGTTGTTCCTACACGAATGCAAACCATCGGTCTTTACATATGGGACCAACTTTCAGTGAACTGGAAATCTGACCATTAAACTTTTTGCAAGGAGGTTAAGGTAACAGTTACTGAAGGTGGGCAGAAGTACTGTTCACCTAGTTGGAGTGCACTCAGATCAACACAGTTTACTTTTGGCTGCAGTTTCGTTGAGACGTGCATTCCTTCTCTGTCTTGCTGTTTGGCTTTCTCTTCTGTTTGAATAATTTTGTGTATACCATGCATATATGAATTTTGTTCATATGCAGAACAAACCTTTGAACTTAATACTAATAGGATAAATCTAGTGCTAGCTGGAAACCGGTAAAAACAATGAAAGAATGTAAAAACAAGGAATCTGTGGCATTTTGGCAACTCTACCACGGTAGATGTTTGGTCTTCGACCAAGCTCAGACCCCTGCAATATGCAGCCTTTCTTTTACTGCCATGGAGACTGGGGTTTTGCTTTGCTCTCCTTTTCCAAGTCGGTTTTTTATAGCCTGCTCTTTATTTCTTTTTTATTCAGCCTAGAAGTTCTATGGATGTCAGCATGTTAGCAACCTCCTTTATTGCTGTGTTGAACTTCCTTGGGACAGATGCTGTTGCAGTATATACGTCTTTAACTCTGCATTGACATCGCTTACGTTAGGGGTGATAGACTAGTCCATCTCCTAAGAGAATATTGCCCCTTCAGAGAGACAGGACCCTTAACTTCACTGTAGTGTTTTGATTTGAAATTGTGTATTGACATTTATGTATCTTTCACACATGTCTGGGAACTTTGTAATGTTTTAGTCTTTCAGAATGTGTACATTGCGGGTTGTTTGGGACGAGTTTTAATGGCGGACGATTGGATCTTCCCTTCTTGCAGGAGCAGTCGTGTTTGTCGTCTCGCCTCTTTCCCTCATTTTAGTAGGATTGGGGCATGGGTTTTACGGCTATCATCCGTCTTTTCCCTCCATCCTCACACTCTCAGGTTACATTTATTTACAGATTCTGAAGTTGTCAGCCCTGTTTCTCATCTGGAACCTGGCAGCGGAGGCATTCTCCCATAACTAGAGAGCCCTCTTTGCTTCCATCTGACAGAGATGCTATTTCACTATTTTTGACTGTGTTTGTGCTGTGAAGAAGTGAGTCTTTAAGCAGTGAATGCTGTTGGCGGTGGGTTCCTTGCTGTTTGGAGCCCCTTCCTGAACAATTCATGTCATCATGCGGGGATACCAACCTTACGGTTTGCTGTGAACATCGTTTTCATATGATGTTCAGCTAGGTAGTGGTATATATTTGTAATACTATTTTACTTTACATTTTCTGCTACTTAACCCTTAAACGCTGAAGCGGTAAAAATAAAAAACTCCCCCGAATGCCGGAGCCGGTTTTGAGTGAGCGCGGAAGCGGAAAAAATAATTTTTTCAAAAAATCACAGCGCGCTTAGTTTTGAAGATTAAGAGTTCATTTTTGGCTCCTTTTTTTGTCATTGCCTGAAGTTTAGTATGCAATCATCAGAAATGAAAAATAATATCATTATCATATGTAAATAATGTGAAATATGGTAGCGAAAAAAAAAATTCATACATAATTGTATTAAAATCACGCTGTGCAAAAAACGGTAAAAGCTAACGAGTTTCTTTTTTTTCCGTTGTATTGTACACTAAATTGCAATCATTTTGATATATAATACATTGTAAAACAATAAAGCAGCACCGGAAAATATTATCACAAAATGATGTACGAATTCGTAACGCTCGGACGTAAAATTTTTTTTTTTTCAAAAATTCACCGTAAATCTAAATATTGTTCTAGAGACTTTCAATTTGTTTCAAAATTAATACAAATGATTGAATATTATGATACTGTAAGAGTTTTAGCTTACAATTGCGTTTTTCGACGATTTCGGTAGAGTCAAAGTTGACCGAACGTGGTTTTTTTTCTATTTATCGTGATTTATATGCAAATATTTCAAAAATGAGAAAAGCTACAACCTTCACATATTATTCCTTTTATTTTACATGAAATTGCGCACATTTTCATATATAAAACTCTATGAAATGCCTAATATGAAACGGAGCAAATTTTCCGAGAATTCGATGTACGCAATTCGGAGATTTATGGCGGAGAATCCACGCGCGGAGGGAAGGAAAGTTTTTTTCATAAATTCACCATAAATCGAAATATTGTGCTAGAGACATCCAATTTGTTGCAAAATGAAGGTAAATGATTGAATATTACTAAGATATTATTTTTCGTTGTATTTTACATGAAATTGCGCACATATTCATATATAAAACTTTATGTAACGGCTAATTTAAAATGGTGCAAACATTACCACAATCACACGTATGATTTTTTCGGAAGAGTTACCGCGCGGACGTAAGGAAAATGTTATTTTTTTCATAAATTCACCATAAATCGAAATATTGAGCTAGAGACTTCCAATTTGTTACAAAATGAAGTAAATGATTGAATATTACTAAAATGTAAGAGTTTTGTTTAGAGCCTTACAATTGTCTTTTCCGTTTTTTTCGACCAATCTTTCGGTAGATAGGACCTCAAAACTTGACCAAAGGTTGAAAATTTGTCACTTATCAATTTTTATATGAAAAATATTTCAAAACTGATAATAAAAGCTCTAAACCATGGGTTGATTTTAGTTTTGTATTGTGCATGAAATTGCGCACATTTTCATATATAAAACTTTATGTAACGGCTAATTTTAAAATGGTGCAAACATTACCACAATCGCATGTATTGATTTTTTTCGGAGGAGTTACCGCGCTTGACGTAACGAAAAAGTTTTTTCATAAATTCACCATAAATCAAAATATTGTGCTAGAGACTTCCAATTTGTTGCAAAATTAAGGTAAATAGTTGAATATTACTACAATATACTAAGCGTTTTAGCTTACAATTGCGTTTTTCGACCATTTCGGTAGAGTCAAAGTTGACCGAAGGTTGAAATTTTGGCAGTTATCGTTATTTATATGGAAATATTTAAAAACTGATAAAAGTTACAATCCTGAGTATTTTTTTATTGTATTTTAAATGAAATTGCACACATTTTTATATATAATATTTCATGTAACGGATAATTTAAAACGGTGCAAAAAATTATGTCAAAGTGACGAAATAATTTTTGAGATGTGTCACTGATACTTTTTAGTGCGATAAGAAAGAAATTCGCGCTTGCGCGCCTGCGTAACGATTGTAAACAAACAACGCCTTGATCCGTGAACTCCCAGCGTGACTCAAAAGTTTTCGGCTGGTAGCCTATAAGTATTTTTCCGCGAATTTTTAAAAAAACTTTTTTGAGCCGACGTATGGTACGTCCATTCGGAAATCGGGGGAGATTTTGACTCGACGTTAATCGTCCATTCGGCGTTTAAGGGTTAATGTTACTTTGCTTTTGTGACAGTTCTGCTGTGTGGCGTCATGAAGGTGCATGTGACGTCATGGGTTCTGCTGACTGCATAGTTGTCGCTGCTCTGAGGATCCATCTCTCCCCATATTTCTACGAAATTTTTTTTTTCTGAAGATTGTTGCTATCTGTTACGTATACGTATCTTAAGAGTCCTTCTGGGTACTGTAGGAGATGTCAGGATACTCTGTTTCACCATCTTTGCTGTCTCCAAGACCCCGGCCTTGATCAGCAGTTTACTCTACCATCCAATGTCGTGATGTCATCTGCTGTGATGCCTGATGAGGTGGCGTCTCTCCTATGCCTGTTGAGTAGTGGAGTGACTTGCAGCTTCATCCATGACACCATTGCAGTCTGTTGTAACCAGCAGTATGAGCTCCCTAGTGATGGTATTTGGATGGACTGCTGTGTTTGGCTGTAGCTGTCTCGGGGTTCGGCAACCAAGATGAGGAATGCATCTAATTTCTTTATTTCAGATACGTAGTCATCCACTCCTTCCATGGATGGGATGTTGGTGTCGTGTGCTGCCACCTAGTCGCTCCTTTTCGGTCCGCCAGTGAAGCGTGCTGAGACCATCGACCAGTCCTGGTCTTAAGAGATACTGTGACGTCATTCCCAGCGTCCTCTCAGCCTATAACGTCAGATGTGGTGGCTGCTCATCCTCCAGTTATGACATCATCTCTTCCCGATATGACGTCATCGTCTTTTATCACTGAACCATCGAGGCATTGGTTCAAGCAGTCCTCAAGAGGCTGGACTTTTGTTTTGAGAGAGGATTTCTGATATATCTATGAAGAAGAAGAAGAACAGTCATATTAGAGGGTCTTTTCCTGACTCCTGCCTGTAAGAGACCAAGTAGAGGGAGGAGGTTCACTCCTTCTACCTCTTCTCCATCACAGCCTCACCATTATATCAGATGGAGTATCAAGGACTTTGTGGTTTCATCAGCTACTAGTGAAGGAGTGCTTCGTCATCTGCCCCACAAGGTCGTGTTGTTTCCCACATGTTCGCGTTCGTGAGGTTGGCAGTGGAGTCTGGAAGGAAGGTATTCTCGGAGCGTTCTTCTCACTGATGTTCCAACTTGTTTCGCTCCACATGACACGAACCAGTACGAATGTCATTACTGTCACTGTACATAGTTCATCGCTTATCCATGTACTTGACCATAGATTGTCCATGTCGATGATTCAGCACATATCCAGCTGCTTGATATGTATTTTCATCCCACGTCTGTATATCAATTTCCACGGATGTGTAGTGCCATGACCGATTCCAACGGGGAACCATACCACGTTGAAAGCACCTCTTCTGATCCTATCAATGAAGTTCAGCAAAGTTTGGTCTGGTCAGTACTGGGATGGGTGACCGCCTGGGAACACTGACATCTGCTTTTGTATATCAACTTGCACGTATGTTTATCATTGCCCACATCCGTATACCAAGTTCATGTACATGGTTCATTGAACGGACACATCCAGGGTCTTCTTTTCAAGTTACGTTGGGTTTGGAAGCATGGTTATTCCAGTCGATGGATTTATTCAATCAAGCCATCTGGCCTTCCTTGGGATTCAGGCCTACTTTATGGTTAGATACTTGGGTCTAGGCCAAGACACTTCGAGGAGAAGGAAGGTAAGGAAATGCTAGCCCTTCTATTTTAGTCTAGCCTAAGTAATTGCATTCTTATCTGGCAAGTAGCTAACATGACGTAATTTAAGTGGGCAAGGTCTTAGCCTAGCCTAAATAATTCAGAAGCCTTCTTAATATAGACTAAGTAGTTGAGTTCTTAGCTAGCCTAACCAGTTCAGGACTTCAATAGCCTTAGCCTAACTAATTTAAAGCTGCTTTAATGTAGTCTTAAGTGGCTAAGTTCTTTATCTACCCTGTCTACTTCTAAGCTACTTTAACCTGGTCGAAACAGTTGAGATCTTATCCTAACCCAGCTAGACTAGTTCAGTGCTACCTTTATCTAGCCTAACTGATGAGTCTTTAGCCTAGCTTAACTAGTTCATGGATGCCTTGCCTAGTCTTAAGTGATTGAGGTCTTTGCCTAGCCTAATTAGTTCAAGACTTTATATCCTAGGCTAGGTGATTAAGTTCTTAGCCTGGTCTAACTAGTTTAAAGCCACCTTGACATAGTCTAAATGATTGTTCTTATTCTAACTTAACTAGTCAAAGCTACCTTAACCTAGCATAATTGGTTCAGTTCTTAGCTTAGCTAAATACTTCAGTTCTTAACCTTGCAAGTGGTTAATTCACGAACTAGCGTAGCTAGTATTGTTGGCTAGAACCTTCTTATCCATCTTAGTTTAGCCTAAGTGCTAGGATTCTGGTGTAGTAGGCCTATGGGATAGGTTTGTAGGGTAGTCTAGAATGACAATTAATGGGTTTGCTAATTAACCCTTACATGCAAATTACATAGGATCCATCTTAGCTCTGTCTATGTTGCTCTAGAACACCACCATCATAGTTCCTTAAGCTAGAAGGGGTCACGGGACCTATCGCTATAGGTTGACTATTCTGATGAGTAGCATACTGCTTGTAGGTCATCATAAGGTAGAACCTATAGGATATCTCTACTGTAGAAGCTGCTTCCAGTTCTACAGTGCAGTTACTTTGTCATGCGCAAGTTTGACAGTAGAAGATTTGGCGAGTATCTGTGCTGATTTTTTTTTTGTCTTAGGACATCCTCATAGAATGCCCTGTTATCTTTTCGACCGTTTGAAGACTTTGTTAAACTTCGTCTTGGTCACAGATTTGTTCATTGAAGATGAGAAAATCCTTTCTGTTGCTAGCTCCTTTCTTTGACAGTTAGGGTGCACCAGTGTGCAGTTGACACCTCTTTGGAGCTCATAGTAAGCTACTTCCAAGTATAGGAGGATTGTGTTGACTGATATTCCAAACAGTGGAGTAAAGACTTATGGGTAGAGTGCTCTTTGAAGCGGGAAGTAGCGGTTTACCATTTTTTCCCTTAGGGAAGATCAATGTTAGACCTCTTTTTCTTTCTCTCTGCAACAAGAAACTGGGAGTTTAGGATCCTATTACTTAGACAGATGATGCTCTTTAGCATCTTGGGCACACTTTCCAGAGTAGGCATTCCCTCAAATCTGTCAGATATGTCAGGTCCTGGGCAGAGAAGTCTACGAGATCCATCAGGTACTGGAGAGAGTAATCTGCTGGATCCATCAGGTTTGGCGGGCTTATAAACTCCAGAAGTTTCAGGGTGTTTTGGTGACTCCCCAGTGTATACAGGTGGAATTACTCCCGGAACAAAATCTTTCATGGGCCCTTCCTTAACAGCCTCATGTGGAAAGGTTCCACCAGGTGATAAAATATCCATTGCTTCATGGCCGGAGACTGTTGAATATCCTGAAAGCGAGAAGGTTTTTTTGCAAAGCAGCAGGCCAGATGCCTAGCTATCTCGGAGATCGTCATCGGCAGTTTACTGGGACGGGACAAGTGGCCCACATCAGTGAGCTGTTATAAGATTTCCTTTTCTTTCACAGAAATGAAAAGGTCTTTCTTTCTCAGCTTTCTGGAATTGCAGGGACAACTTCGGGTTGATCCTGCTCCTTAAGGCTCGGACACCTCTTCATCCTGGGAATAGGTGGTGTTGTTTTTGGAGTGTTGTACAGTCCTATTCAACAAAGAAGCTCAAATATTAAATGTGCAATCTTAATCTGGTCTTGAGGAGTCTCACTTGAGCTCCGTGTAACCACTAAGTCAATAGTTAACCCTGAGACAGTTCTTCCTGTTTGCGTTGACTTCCTCAAAGAGAGAGTTAACATTTTGACAGCTTCAAGGGCGGAGATGTCTGGGGCTTTCAAATTGTTCCAGATTTCATGAGTAAGACATAGAATCCCTTGGTTCATGGTGAAAAGTTGTCTCATTTTCATTCTGCTCCAGGAATGAATTGATGAACAGTGATCCATAGGAGTTCTTGCCTTGTCATGTCAAAGCTCTGCCCTGCTATCTGAGGATTCTCCACCTAAGACCAAGGGTCATTGACTGTGTGGGCACTGGACAGTCGAGAATTGAAGTTACAAGATCTTGTCATTCTGACTGCGTGAGGTGTGATTAAAAGGAATCCTCCTTATGGATAGTCCTGCCACAGAGTCTGTGCAGGCTAGAGCATATAACATCAGAAGAATGAGTTCCTCCTTTTTTGGCAATTAAGAAGAATTTTTTCTGTTCATAGGGTTTTGAATGTGGTTCCTGGTTTAAACAGACCACATTCACTTCCTTTTCCTGAAGGACATTGCCCACAGGTCCTTGGACACTTTTCCTTGGGTATGGTGTTGCTACCCATCAAGTTGAGTAACTCATCCAGTGCTTCCAGTGGGACAGTTGGTATCTTACCCAAGATGATTGATGATTGTGTGGGAGAGAGAATGAGGGAGATGGCTGGTCTCCTTTCTCTATTTCCCTTTTCTTCTTCCTGGCAGGTGGGGTGAAGAATTTGACATGTCATAAGCTGGAACTGGTCTGATACTGGTGAGTGTGGAAGCCATACAGGTGTAGTATTTGTATGTTCCTATACAATTAACAAATATGTTTCTCAGTAGCACTTATTCCTCTCTCTAACAAGGGGAGAGAGGAGTGGTAACAAATCCCTGTGGCAGATGTGATTTGTTGCTTGAACGACAGAGAATTATTTACCATCCACTAATACAATGAATCTGGACATCTCTCATTGTGTTTCATCCCAGAAGATTGATTTTTTTTAGATACTTGTTTATCTATTTTTCTCACAGGCTCAGATCCCCTTCCCTAGAACTCAATCTTCTAGGTAGGGTAGTCAGGTGGGTTGAATCCCCAGCCCGATTGTTAAGACCGAAGGTTTGTTCCACATATGAACAAATGACAAATTTTTTAATCAATTTGTATTTTTCCTAGCTAACAAACCTGAGGTCTTAACATTAACTGCCTACCTCTAGCTGTCCCTCCTGGGTTGGAGGAAAGACTGGCATATTGTGGGGGTCCGAGCTTGGTCGAAGACCAAACATCCACAATGTATATTTGGGAGTTGCCAGATGCCACAGATTCCTTGTTTATACAATCTTTGATTGTTTTTACTGGTTTCCTGTTAGCACTAGAAGATTTATCCTATTGTTAAGACCTCAGGTTTGTTAGCTGTTATATTGAAATATTTCATCATGTTTTTCTGTATCTCTATAATGATATATTCATTTATAGAATTGCACTTTGTTTTCTTGAACACACAATGTTTTTTATTTTTGACTAGCAGCTCTACCCGTCCTTTGGACGTGTTATTGAACACACATTCACTTCTAAATTACCTAGCGATACATCTTTCCCCAGCCAATGGTACTGCGTTATTGTCCAGCTCAGTCAGGTGCATACATGTTGCGACAGGTTACTCAGGAAAGGTTTTCATTATTAGGTCTCTTAAACAGTCCTTGATAAAACCCTAATATTGAGGTTAAATGTGTTTGTAGTCGTTTATGTTAACTCATGGTACCAGATTTGAATACAGTAGGCCCATCTTTGACCCTGTGGGCCTTAGTTCTCCTGCTATCAAGGTCTGGGTAAGTAGCAACAACCCCTTCTCAGTCGAAAGGGCTTAGGCCTCCTGCCCCCTGATAATGTGGGAAACCCTCAGGCCCCCATTCCCAGTTGGGTGGGCCTTCAAACCTTCATATACCAAATCATTCAATCCATACCACACAGTTTCAAACATTACCACTTTCCCCCTGCTCATCCTGTCTATTACCAATCCTCTTGGCTACTCTGGTCTTATGTCATTCATTTTTTCTTCTTTCTTTCCCCCGGTAAGTCTACACATCATGTCTGTAATAACATTAATTTTACCTGGGATATATGCTACCACAAAATCAGTCACTCAAATTTTTACAGTTCATCCAATTCTGGCATTCACTCCCTTCATTTTCTGCAGATACACTAGAGGTTGATGGTCCGCACATACCACAAACCTCGCACCATACAGAAACTGTCGTAAAGCTTTCACACAAAGTTGCAGTGGATCTAATTCTCTCTCAACAGTAGTTTATTTGCTATGCCAAACTTATTGCCCTACTGACATATGCTATCACTATCTCTTTCACCCCCTAATTTTGGGACCACTTTGACATGGTGAGGGGCTCTCGAACCTCAGGAACTTCTTCCCAGGTTCGAACCCAAGAGTCTTGTATAACCTCATATATTCTTGGGTTAATATCTGTGGATTTTTCCACTTTGTCAAAATTTCCCATATCTAATAAATAAGAAAACATATAACTTGGATTGAAGTTAAATCCGAAGCTAAATAGTGGGAATTGTGGTAGATCCATCATCTACCCGACTGTTCTGACCTGGTTTTCCATGCAGAACTATTATATGGAGCTGGACCATGGATTCCAGGGGGGGCTGGTTCTAGGAATAGAACTCTCGGCATTCTGTCTGGTTTGCCCATGACATGGTTAGGATGGGGATAATTGTATTTTCATAATACGTCTAGTCCTACCAAGCGGGTATTGCTTACACTTGGGCCATACTAATCATGTTATGCCATCCCCTTTTGGGGTATGGTAGGGATGCAGACATTTGGGAGTCATTTCTTACTTGTGCCATTCTACTCTAACACACTAACAACAATATATTTGTTCCCCAAAACTGACATTCCCACTTACAAACCCTTCTTTCACATGCAATACATGTAGTCCTTCAATACCAGAGGGCTCACCACAGTAAACCCCCTTCGCTCTTAAGTTTCCATGGAGTCATGGTTTGCTACGGCAGACTTCCTTCATGTGACTCTCATTCCACACACATCCCTTGCACTTGCTCAGAGAATTCTTATATGTCCTGGCAAAATGTTTGCTCTTTCCACACTTTCCACACACACACACACACTTCCATTTACTCCTACTCTCCTTCCACTATGGGCAGTCTCTCACTCGATGCCCCACCTTTCCGTAGCTAAAAACTCTTCAACACTTTTGCTTGTAGCAGTCCACCAGCATATGTTCTCTCTCTTCCCACAGCTAAAACACTCGCCATGGGCCTATCTACAATCTGCTCTCACATGCCCAGATCCTTTTACACCTGTAACACTCCATCATCACTACTTCTCATTCCCATCTGGCTTCCCCCCTCATATTCTCATTTGCTCTACTTACACTTCCACTCCTAAAATCTCTCTCGGGCTCTGCTCCAGCTCTTTTCCCCACCATTTATTACACATTGACTTGCACAGTTTTTCTTTCTCTTTCCACCCAGTCTCCTACACTTCCAACAAGGCTCACATCACACTTAGCTCCTCACTCACCACAGTGCCCTTACATGTTCTTCCATTTACCACTTCAGATCCTGTGTACATCTCCTTTGGTTCATCATCACCTACTCTCAGGTCCTATAAAATCTCTGAAACATCTTCCTAGTTTAAGCTTTTCCCCTACCAATGCTTTCGATCTTTTTTTTCTTCTCATTCAGAATTACCCTAATCTTCTCGGGGATGGTGGCCAAGAACTTCCACATGAGATGTTTGCTTTCCTTAATTCCTTCTTCTCCATACTTCCCTCTGGCCAATGCTTCAAGTCTATGGGCATGTAAGACCACTTCTTCCCCAGCCTACATTTTGCCTTCGCAAACCTGTCATTCTTTTTGTGGACCACTCAGCCATTTCAGTAATTTTCTTAGCCATCGCACACACTTTCTTATTCATTGCTGTATCCTTGTAACCAATCTATTTTCCCTTGCCGGGGCATCTTCTAACTTATCCTAAATGCTGATCATCATGTACGTCAGCCTATACCATCTCTCATTCCAATTTTGCTCCCTTTCACCTGATCCAACACCGTCCAAACCTGCTCCCGCGGCCATCTCCATGTACCCCACTCTACTTTACTATTCAAAGGCCCCACATGGATGCCAAATTATTATGTAGGGGCTTTTGATGTGGACACAATTGGGGCAGTATGAATGAAAAAAGATTCGAGGTTGTTATACGAAACTCTGATTTTCCTTAAGCTATTCTATTTCCTTAAAACTACAGAATGGAAACTTAAGTTTTTCTTATCACTGTAATTCTTCAAAACTTATCCTCCTTCACCTAACTTAATAGGTACTACTACAACCCCCTGAAGAACTTAAACCTAATTTGTAGAGCTAAATATATTGTGTTTTCCCCCTTACAATCAGAAAGACTTTAACCTAATTAAGCCTTGTTGTCAGTTAATCAGAAGGAAAATGTTATATTCTTTACTTCATAGTATTTTACTGTCACATCAATTTCTTCATTACCCTTTTTCACTTCCTTGATAGATTTCAATCAGTCTCACTTTTTTCTTTTTTTTTCTGTGTCCCTTTTGAGGTGATTTCTTTTCCACACACTACATATACTTAAGGCTTCTAACTGAGGTGAGAGCTCCATCAGACTTCTTATAAACAATTCATAGCATATCAACCAAGTGCCTTTGTTTCTGCAAATCTGGCATAGTTTTATGTTTCTTCTGTCTAAACATTTCACTTCCTTGCAGAAAACTGAATTAGAGTATAAAAGTTGAATGAAGCACAGATGCCGTCGGAAATTCATTTTCAGTTTCCTTCCACAATCATCATATTACGCCCTCTTATGTCTTATCTTTCGTCCTCTTATACCACCAGCGGTTTCTGATTTCACTGGCTAAGGAAGTGATGTTCCATAGGACGTAGTCAGCTGGTTTTGGCCTATCCAGACTCTTAGCCTGATTTGGTTATTGCCAATGTAAATCCTATTATATCTGTAGTTTCCCACAGTTCAGGTGAAGGATAGCAGATTATTAACACTCATGCACCAGCAACCTGCAAGTAAAAAAAAAGAAAAACAAACATAAATAATGAAATAACTAAAACTCTAAACACACACACACACACAAGCAAACAACATTTAGAACAAAATAAAAAGAAAAAAATCAACCACATTCACTTACTTTTAGCCTACTACATGAAGTGGTTAGGCATGCCTACTCCCCATCAGTTTCTACTGCCAATACTGTGCATGCTAGAGCCCACAACATTAGAGGACTAGGCTCTTCCTGGCAAGAAAAAACTTATCTGTTCATGGGACTTTGAATGCTGGTTCATGGCTTTGCCAGACCACTTTCACTTTCTTCTATCTGACGAATGTTGCCCACAGGTCCTTGGACACTTTTTTTTTTTTTTTTCCTTGGGGGGGGTAGGGGGGGGGGGGGGGGGGGGGGGGGGGGGGGGGGGGGGGGGGGGGGGGGGTCCAGTATGTGGCTGTTCAACAAGTTGTGTAACTCATCCAGAGCCCCTAGTAGGACAGTTTGATCATGCCTAAGATGATGGTATGAAAATGAGAATGATTGACATGGCTGGTCTCTTTCCTTTCCCATCTTCCCTTTCTTTTCTTTTTACGGACAGGAAGAAGGTGGATCCATCATACGCTGGGCCCACCTCCTTCACCTCTATTGGCTCTCTCTCATTGCCCTTGTGCTATTTTAACCACTCCAGCAGACGCTAGAAAAATTCCCCTACGTTATGACAGCAGTTTGTTATTTATGAAAAATAATAATTTATTAAAAATTTGTCATTTTTGCATTGACCATTTCCTCTTAGTTTAACCGTGAAAAGTTGAGGTACAACCTAAAATTATTTACAGAATTGTGCGTATTTAGTAACCCATAGTCTTTTTAATTTTGTACATGAACTTCCCTGCCAGATATATACATAGCTTTACGACTCTGATGTCACGACAGAAAATTCAAAACTCGCGCAGGCAACGCTACAGTGGTAGGTCAGGTGATTTACCTTACCCGCCGCTGGGTGGCAGGTGTAAGAACCAACCCCCCTTTCCAGCCAGATTTTTCTCTGTCGCCGGCTTAACAGCACCTGTTGTTAAGTCCTCTCGATAGTGGATTTATTCTCGTCGCCGACGATTCTTGGATTGACTAATTTGGGTATGTACCCTTTGTTCGTTGGCTTGGCATACGCTATTTTGGATCGTTTTTTGGATTGTTCTTTGCTTTTTTCTCATAATGGCTGATTCTGAACTTAAGAAATCTTCTATGTTTAGAGTATGTTCGAAGAGTAAATGTAAGGTGAGGCTTCCTAAAGCGTCTTTAGACCCTAACAGTGTGTATGAACTGTAGAGGGAATGAATGTTCTTTCGTTAACCCTTGTTAAGAGTGTGAAAGGTTGGATGAGGACGGATGGAAGTCTCTTTTTCTTCCCACTTAAGGAAGGTTAGAGAAGGATAGAGTGCGTAAGGCTTCTTCCAGGAGTTCAAGTAGGTCTCTTGTTAGCGAACTTGATGTTGAGAACCCGACAGTAGGTGTAGTTCCTTCTCCTGTTTCAGCCCCTGCTCCTAGCTTTGAACCCGAAGATTCGTGTTCGGAGAACGCAGTAAGGAGTAACGAGAGCAAAGTACGCTCTTATAAAGGTAAGAGTGACAGTGCAAGTGATAAGTGCAGTGCCCCTAGTGCAGTGGAGGGTGCGTCTGACCGGCTCACTAACGCTTCTAGGCCTAGACCTCTTCCAGACTCCCAGACCCAGTGGAGGAGGAAAGTCGAAAGCCGCAGGAAGGTTAGGGAGAACCCCCACCGGTCAGGCGTCCCCTCGGCAGATCCTGTTGCTCGTTCCCAGGCTGCCTTGGATAGAGCCAAGAAGGAAGTGTTGAGACAGTGCTTCTTGTCTTCTTCGTCTCCTTCTCCTAAGCGTAGATGGAGCGCTTCGGAGTCGTCTCGCCCTCTCAAGAGAGCTTGGAATGAACCTTGTGCCCTTCCTTCCAGCCCCGAATCCTTCTCAGAAGAACCAGAGATCCTCTTCTCCTTTCCGCGCTCGGGCTTCTACTCCTGCCGAAGAGTTTGAGAGATCGCCAGCGTGCATCTTGGCCGGCCTACAGGCGCAAATTTCTGCTTTGGCCGACTCTTTAGCTGGGAGTTCTTACCGTCGGAAGGACATCTCCCTACCGGTGAAGAAGTCGAAGAAGGATTCTGCGGATTTTTTGCCTTATGCAGAAAAAGTGCAAGAGCCTCGCAGCAGAGCCTCTTTCATTAAAGAGAGACTCAGTCGCTCTCTGAGGCAGAGGCGCTGCCCCTCACGCCAGCAGACGTAAGGATCTCTTGACAGGCGTTCTTCTCCTGAACACCGCTCTCCTAGTTTTAGGGAGGATAGACATCGCTCTCCAAAGACTTAACTCGCTCCTCTTCTTGTAAGCGTCAAGAGTTTGACAAGAACAAGGATTCTCGTTCTGTCCAGGATCGCAGTAGGCGCTCTTCACCTGGAAGCCGCTCGCCTCTGCATAGGCGCACGGAGACTAGTAGGCGCTTTTCTCCGGATTTTGTTTCTTCGCCTGAGATTCGTTCGCCATCTGTCAAATTCAGAGAAGATAGTAGGCGCAAAGAGCCTAGCAAGAGACAGACTAGGCTATCTCCTACTTGCGAACGCACTCGATCAGATAGGCACTCAGTACATCGCAAACGCTTTGCGTCTGATAGACGCTCTTCTTCGGAAGACTTTTCGCTTTGTGACAGGCGCCAAGAGCCTGACAAGCGAGTTGGATCGGACAAGCACCAAGGGCCTGACAAGCGCTTAGAACTTGACAGGCGCCTAGAGCCTAGCAGGCGTAAGATTCCTGATAGGCGCTCTCCTCATACTAGGAGCCCTTCAGTTGTCTCTGACAAGGATTTTGACAGACGTGCCTCTTCTAGCAGGCGCTCTATTAGTAGGCGCTCTCCCAGTAGGCGCTCTCCCAACAGGCGCTCGCCCAGTAGGTGCTCTCCCAGTCAGGCGCTCTCCCGAGCAGGCGCTCTCCCAGCAGGCGTTCTCCCAGTAGGCGCTCTCCCAGTAGGCGCTCTCTCCCAGCAGGCGCTCTCCCAGCAGGCGCTCTCCCAGCAAGCGCTCTTCCAACAGGCGCTCTCCCAGCAGGCGCTCTCCCAGTAGGCGTTCTCCTGGTAGGCGCTCTCCTAAGAAAAGCTCTCCTATAGACAGACCGATCGTCCAAACGTCTTTCTTCAGAAGAAGGACATGGTGCTTCTGAGGAAGATCTTCCGAAGGATTCTTCAGGTTCCTGTTACAAGAGATTGACTGAACTCCTCTTGCAAGAATTTGGAGAGTCTCTTTCGGCGGTTGCACCTCCTTCTCCCCCTTCCTTATTTTCTACAGCTAAAACTTCGAAGACGTCGTCGGTGGTGAAGATGAAACCTACGGTGTCAATGAAGAAAGCAAAGCTCAAGAGTTTCGACGATTGGTTGGTCTCTAAGGAGGAGGAGAAGACAGGTTTTTTCCTTCCCACCTTCCAAACTTACCGGAAAGATAGGATTCTGGTACGAGTCGGGGGAACCTTTGGGTTTGACTCTTCCAGCTTCTGCAGACTCGGACTTCTCTTCATTGGTGGATTCCGCGCGTCGTTCGGCGCTTAATTCAGTTGAGACGACGTGGGGAATGAGCGAACTCGACCACCTTCTGATGGGAATGTTCCGGGTTCTGGAAGTGTTTAACTTCCTTGACTGGACCCTAGGAGTCTTAGCTAAGAAGACGAGGGATCAAGACTCTTTATCTCCAGAGGATTTACATTCAGTATTGTCTTGCGTGGACAAGGCAGTGAGAGACGGTTCTGGAGAGATAGCTTCGCTTTTCGGTGCTGGAGTTGTTAAGAAGAGGGCAGTTTTCTGCTCCTTTTTAACCAAAGCGGTGTCGCACGCGCAGAGATCGTCATTATTTGCTAATCTTTTCCCAGCAACGTTCTGACCAAAGAAGATCATCAACGACATTTCCAACGCTCTTTCTGCTAAAGTGACGCAAGATATGTTGGCTCGCTCAGCGAGAATTCCTAAGGCTTCCTTTCAGCCTAAGGCGAAGAAGGAGACGTCGATCAAGCAAGAGCCCTTTCGAGGAGGCCCTTCTTCCCGCGCTTCTTCCTCCAGAGGAACAAGACCTCCTAGAAGAGGAAGGACCTTCTCTCGTTCAATCAGAGCGAAGAAGTAGTACGAGTGTCCTCCAGACTGCAGTAGGTACCAAACTGCTGAGTTTTGGCAGACGTCTGGGCACAGAAGGGTGCGGACAACTGGTCCCTCTCTATAATAAAAAAAGGATACCTCATTCCCTTCGTGTCGAGACAAACCTTTGACCACCACACCAAGGGAGTTAGTGGCCAGGTACAAAGACCCCCACATGAATCAGGCCCTTGCTCTAGCAGTAGAGCTGATGCTGGAGAAGCAAGCGATAGAGATGGTGCAGGACCCTCATTCCGCGGGTTTCTACAACCGTCTTTTTCTTGTGCCCAAGCCAACATCAGGAGGATGTGGAGACCGGTTCTGGACGTAAGCACCTGAATGTCTTTGTGAAGAAGAGAAGGTTTACGATGGAGACGACATCCTCAGTATTAGCCGCCCTTCGTCAAGGGGACTGGATGGTGTCACTAGACCTTCAGGACGCTTATTTTTCATGTGCCAATCCATCCTTCTTCGCGCAAGTTCCTGAGATTCATGTGGAAAGGGAAAGTGTTCCAGTTCAGGGCTTTGTGCTTCGGCCTCTCCACAGCCCCTCGTCTTTACAGGGCTGATAAAGAACGTAGCCCAATGGCTTCATCTCGAAGGAGTGAAGGTGTCCCTTTACTTGGACGATTGGCTGATCAGGGCCAAATCAAAGGAGAAATGTCTGGAGGACCTTCACATCACTCTGACCTTAGCAAGTTCTCTGGGTTTGCTGATAAACTTCGAGAAATCACAGCTAATCCCCAGCCAAGATCGTATTTTATCTGGGGATTCGGATGGTTTTCTCAGGTTTTTCGGGCTTCTCCATCCCCGGAAAGGATCAACCATTGTGCAGAGAAGGTCACAACCTTTCTGGAGAAAGATGTATGCACAGTGAGGGAGTGGATGAGTCTGTTGGGGACACTCTCCTCGCTGGAGCAATTCGTTTTTCTAGGGAGGTTGCACCTCAGACCCCTACAGTTCTTCCTGAATCGGAACTGGAATTGGGTGCTCAGAACCTAGATTTTGTGTTCAAAATCTCGATCGAGATAAAAGAGGATCTCCGATGGTGGGCAGACCCTCTTCTTTTCAAGGAAGTCATTTCCTTACAGTTGAAGAACCCCGACCTAGTCTTATTTGCAGACGCATCTGACAAAGGTTGGGGAGCGACTCTAGGATCCAGAGAAGTGTCAGGCACCTGGATGGGGGAACAGGTGTCCTGGCATATAAACAAAAAAGAACTCATGGCGATTTGGTTAGCCCTCAAGGAGTTCGAACCTCTCGTTCAGAAGTCTTCAGTTCAGGTCAACTCGAACAACACCACAGCCCTGGCTTACATTCGGAAACAAGGGGGGACTCACTCATTCTCCCTGTACGAAACAGCAAGAATCCTCCTCTTGTGGTCGGAGGAAAGGGAGATAAGTCTTCTCACCAGGTTCGTACAGGGAGAAAGAAATGTCAGAGCAGATCTCTCAGCAGAAGAAACCAAGTCCTTCCCTCAGAATGGACCCTTCACTCGGACGTATGCCAGGGACTGTGGAAGATCTGGGGCAGACCTCATCTGGACCTCTTCGCAACTGCCAGGAATGCGAGGATAGACCTGTACTGTTCTCCGATTTCAGACCCGAAAGCAGTAGCGGTAGACGCGTTCCTGTTGGACTGGAGCAACCTAGACCTTTATGCATTTCCCCCTTTCAAGATTCTAGGGGAGACTCTAAGGAAATTCTCAGCATCAGAAGGAGCAAGGATGACCTTGATAGCTCCATTCTGGCCCGCCCAGGACTGGTTCACAGAGGTAGTGGAATGGTTGGTAGATGTTCCAAGATCTCTGCCACTAAGAGTCGATCTGCTCAAACAGCCCCACTTCGACAGGTTTCACAAGAACCTCCCCGAGTCTGGTCAGAGCTAAGGGGTTTTTGGCAAAGTCTGCAAGAGCAATTGCCAATGCATGTAGACCTTCCACTTCCAGGGTCTACCAGTCGAAGTGGGATGTTTTTCGACGTTGGTGCAGGAATCAGAACGTTTCCTCCTCCAGTACCTCTGTGACCCAGATAGCAGATTTTCTTAATTTCCTGAAGGAAAAATGCGGTTTGGTAGTCTCTACCATTAAGGGCTACAGGAGTATGCTATCTTCTGTGTTTCAGACACAGGGGATTAAACATCTCTGAAGATAAGGATCTGCATGACTTAATCAAGTCGTTTGAGACTTCTAAAAGGAACTCTTGTTTAACACCAAGCTGGAACCTGGATGTAGTGCTATCGTTTTTAAGATCCGCTAGATTTGAACCTCTCCATTCAGCTTCCTTCAGAGATCTTACTATGAAGACCTTGTTTCTCTGCGCTTTAGCTTCGGCTAAGAGAGTAAGCGAACTGCAAGCTTTGGAAGGAGATGTTGGGTTCCAAGGAGACTCAGCTGTGTGTTCGTTTCTCCCGTCTTTCTTGGCCAAGAATGAAAACCCCTCTTCACCTTGGCCCAGGAGCTTTGAAATTAAAAGCTTATCTTCTCTAGTTGGAGCAGAAGAGGAGAGACCCTTTGCCCTGTAAGGAGCTTAAAGTTTTATATCCAGAACAAGAAAAAACTTGGGGCTAACTCAGACATAATCCTATGGTGTTCCGTAAGAGATTCCTAGTAGGGCCCTTTATGAAGAGAATGCTCTGTCATCCTTTATAAGGAACCTTATCAAAGAAGCTCACGCATCTTGTGACCAAGATCAGTTTAGACTTCTTGAAGTCAAGGCACATGAGGTAAGGGCCATCTCTACGTCTTTGGCTTTCAAGAAGAACATGTCCCTACAAAACCTCATGAAGGTGACTTATTGGAGGTGTGAGTCAGTCTTTGCCAACCACTACCTGAAAGACGTAAGAAAAATTACGTGTGAGAAGTGCTTTGGGTTAGGCCCGTACGTATCGGCGGATTCAGTGCTGGGGCAGGGAGCTGAAGCATATCCTTTTTAAATATTTTCCCTTATTGTATTTGTATTGTGTTTTTTGGTTGTGGGAAGGAGGATGCAGGAGGCATCTCCTTCTTTCGTAGTGTTAACATTTGTGTTTTGGTTAGGTGATCGTTTTGTGCTTGAAGCTCCTTGCAAGGGTAGTGGACAGGCTCTGTCATTTAAGTGGGTTGATCCCCATTAACTAGACCCTAACTGGATTCTACCAAGTAAGCGGAGTCAGTTCCCATTGGTAGACCCAAAGAGTTTTTCAGCTGTAGGTCACGCCCCTCGCTGTAACTCTTCAGGCACGCAGACTAGTAGGGCAGTAACTATGAAGTCTTCTGCCTAAAATCAGGTAAGAACCAAAGGTATTTATTACTTTACCATATGTTATTTCCCCTTTCTCTGGACTTATTGTCTCTTTCCTCCACCAAGGGTGTCAATCAGCTATGTATATATCTGGCAGGGAAGTTCATGTACAAAAATGATATTGTTAGTATACAATAAAGTTTTGTACATACTTACCTGGCAGATATATACGATTGATGGCCCTCCCAGCCTCCCCTCAGGAGACAGGTGGAAGAGAAAAATCTGGCTGGAAAGGGGGGTTGGTTGGCTTACACCTGCCACCCAGCGGTGGGTAAGGTAGATCACCTGACCTACCTGTAGCATGTGCCGCTAGTTTGAATTTTCTGTTGTGACGTCAGAGTCGTAAGCTATGTATATATCTGCCAGGTAAGTATGTACAAAACTTTATTGTATACTAACAATATCATTTTTATAAATAATGTTACATTATTGACATTACATTTGAACATATTCCACTAGTAGTTCCCACTTTCTCCTGTACCTTTGTAATGCTGCTACCGCTTGGAAACGGATCATCAATTCCTAGGGAAGATGCATACTTATCTGAGTGGTAATTTGGCAGAGGGGCTTTGTAAGGGTCAAAAACTAAATTTTGTTTGGAAATTGTACCCGTAAGATTTATTGTGGTTAAAAAGATAATGCTGGTATAGTCTGGCGTTGGATGTTTGCATTATATAGATTTTAATTAGTTTCTGGTGCTTTCTTTCACTTGCAAAGATAAGATATCAAATGTTATCACAAGTGGGAATCTTGATTAGCAATTGGTGGATAGGATAAATCAGTACGTAATTGTGTATAAGTATACTTATGATTTTAGTCTATATGAGTACAGGCAGTCCCTGATTAATAGTTGGGGTTCCATTCTCAGCGGGATGCTGATAACCGAAACCGCCATTAACCGAAACTGCAATTTATGGCACTTATGGTGCTAGACAAGCACCATAAAACCAGATCGCCATTAACCGAGACCGCTTATAACCGGGGACTGCCAGTATGTTTATAGAGAAAATCTATTTAATGTGATAACTTTTAATTGCATTATTAAAATTTTTTCTCAGAGGTGGTCATCAGGATGCCATTACTGGTATAGATTCTCTTGCACGGGAATCTTGTATAACAAGCGGTGGAAGGGATCAGTCAGTGATTGTTTATGTCATTGCTGAAGATAAGCAGTTGCGATTTGTAAGTCCTCATGAGTCTGTTGATGGGGTCAAGTTAGTTGATGAGAGAACTTTCGTCACTTTTGGTCAAGAAGGGTAAGTAATTCAAGATCTTTCAAGAAAAATGTAATATCAAGTGTATTATTTTATATTTTATGAATCATATCTACCATGCACATAGCTATTAGTTTGAGAAAAAAAGATAAGGGTTGTATGTATCTGCTTTATTGGTCTTTCTTGTTAGAAGAGTTTTCATCTGGTTTATTGTTCTATCTTCTTTTTCATGGCTACTTCCTCTGGTTGGTAAAGAGAGAGCAACATTGTTTCGTTTGCGTCACTAGTTTACTGCTGCTAAGTGCTTGTTGTTTGTTGGGAAGTAAAACAGTATATTTTATTTTCTTTAGCTACGATATGAAAATTGGTTTAGTTGAAGCCTTTCTTTTGTGCTTTTACCTTTTATAGACAGTTCCCAGTTATCGGTGATCTTGTTTTATGGTGATAATAAGACTATTTTCTTAGGGTCAATACATATCTAATATAGAGGTGCTGCTAACTAGTTATTGGCACCAATAAGTTGTAAAAAAATCGCTGATTTTCGGTTATTGGTTATTTTGTTTTATCATCAGGCTGTCTGATTACTGGCCAGCCCTGGCCACACTTCTTGAAGGGATCTTGTTAACAAAAGATTTGCTACTCAACTTGGCTATGAAGTTGGGAATGGTACTGAATACTCAGAATTGATTGTATAGTTCCATTCCAGATTAAAACCTATCTAGGAATGAAGATAATCTCAATTTTTGGTGTTTCCTTCTGACAAATAATGGAACTTGTTTCTTATGATTCTCTTGGAGTGTGTGTCTTTGGAGGCCTTGCTAGTCAAGAAATGGTTTTCAATTCTAGGATTTATGTATAATTCCTGGAAAATTTTGTTCCTCTTTCTAGTGTAAGAATGAGACCAATTTATCCCACTGGAAGGAGGTGTGATAAATCCCACCCCAGACTCTCCTTTAGTCCATATTCTGTTAGTTATCAAAGATTCTAAGTTAGTAGAAGAACATACTAATACAGTACATCTAATAGAAATCCCTCTGTAGGAACCCAGACCTGACTTTATACTCAGTCACATTGTGAAGAGGCTTCCATATAAATAATCTTTGTAAGCTGAATATTTAATATATAGGAAGACAGTAGTAATATGCTCAGACATTATAATGACCCTCTCATACTGCAAGAACCAGGAAGGAGCAAGTTCCTTCAGACCATAGAATTTTATGATGATCAGAATCCAGACTTGTGATGCCACAGTTTGTTATAATGAAGAATGTTTTGGTAGATCAATTAAGTTGGAAGGGTCAGATCTCACTGATAGAGTGGTTGCTTAAAACCCCAAAATATGTCCGGACCTGAGAAACTGTATAGCTCCCCATGCATTGATATGTTTGCTATGAGCCAGAAAGATTGCTGATGTACTGTTCTCCCTACCAAGACCTTCAAGCTTTGTCAGTGGATGCAATGCTGATTGGCTGGTCCAATCAAGACTTAGATGTTTCCTTCCTTTATTCTTTAGAGGCAAGTTTTAAACCCATTCCAGACTTCCAAAAATGTAATATAGTGCATCATCGACTTACAGGGGGGTATCTGTTCCAGTGTTGCACCGTAAATTGATTTACATTATTAACCCTTAAACGCTGAAGTGAGCGCCGAAGCGGAAAAAATATTTTTTTCAAAAAATCACAGCACGCTTAGTTTTCAAGATTAAGAGTTCATTTTTGGCTCATTTTTTTGTCATTGCCTGAAGTTTAGTATGCAACCATCAGAAATGCAAAATAATATCATTATCATATATAAATAATACAATATATGATAGCGCAAAAACAAAATTTCTTATATAATTGTATTCAAATCGCGCTGTGAGCAAAACGGTTAAAGCTAACGAGTTAATTTTTTTAGTTGTATTGTACACTAAATTGCGATCATTTTGGGTATATAACACATTGTAAAACGATCAAAGCAACACAGAGAAATATTATCACAAAATGAGCATGAATTCGTAACGAGCGAGCGGACGTAAAATTTTTTTTTTTTTTTTCAAAAATTCACCATAAATCTAAATATTGTTCTAGAGACTTCCAATTTGTTTCAAAATAAAGATAAATGATTGAATATTACTGTATTATAAGAGTTTTAGCTTACAATTGCAGTTTTGTTTTCCTACCATTTCGGACAAGTTAAAGTTGACCGAATGTAGAGTTTTTTTTATAGATTTTTTTATATGCAAATATTTCAAAAATGAGAAAAGCTACAACCTTCAATTATTTTTTTTATATTCTACATGAAATTGCGCACATTTTCATATATAAAACTATGAAATGTCTAATATGAAATGGAGCAAGTATTCCGAGAATGCGACGTACGCATTTTGGAGATTTGCGGCCGAGAATCCGCGCGCGGAGTGATGGAAAGTTTTAAAAAATTCACCATAAATCTAAATATTGTGCTAGAGACTTCAGATTTGTTTCAAAATGAAGACAAATGACTGAATATTACTAGACTGTAAGAGTTTTTGCTTACAATTGCGTTTTCGACATTTCGTTAGAGTCAAAGTTGACCCTAACGTGGTTTTTTTCTATTTATCGTGATTTATATGCAAATATTTCAAATAACAAAAATGAGAAAAGCTACAACCCTTCAATTGGATTTTTTGTTGTATTCTACATAAAATTTCGCACATTTTCATATATAAAACCTTATGTGTAAAGGCTAATTAAAATGGTGCAAACCTTTATTTGACAATCGCACGTATGATTTTTTCGGAAATTACGGCGCGGGCGAAAAGGAAAATGTTTTTTTATTTTTTTCATAAATTCACCATAAATCAAAATATTGTGCTAGAGACTTCCAATTTGTTGCAAAATAAAGGTAAATGATTGAATATTACTAGAATATAAGAGTTTTAGCTTACAATTGCGTTTTTCGACCATTTCTGGTAGAGTCAAAGTTGACCGAAGGTTGAAATTTTAGAGCACTTAACGTTATTTATATAAAATATTTCAAAACTGATAAAAGCTAGAACCATAGGTTGTTTTTAGTTGTATTGTGCATGAAATTGTGCACATTTCCATATCTAAAGCTTTATGTAACAGGAATTTTAAAATGGTGCAAACATTACGACAATCGCATGTATGATTGTTTCGGAAGAGTTACTGTGCGGACGTAAGGAAAAAGTTTGTTTCATAAATTCACCATAAATCGAAATATTGTGCTAGAGACTTCCAATTTGTTGCAAAATGAAGTTAAATGATTGAATATTACTAATATATAAGAGTTTTAGCTTACAATTGCGTTTTTTCGACCATTTCGGTAGAGTCAAAGTTGACTGAAGGTTGAAATTTTAGCGCTTATCGTTATTTTATATGAAAATATTTCAAAAACTGATAAAAGCTACAATCATGAGTATTTTTTGTTGTATTCTACATGAAATTGCGCACATTTTCATATATAATACTCCATGGAACGGCTAATTTAAAATGGTGCAAAAATTATGTCAAAGTGACGAAATAATTTCTGAGATGTGTCACTGATACTTTTTAGTGCGATAAGAAAGATATGGCGCTTGCGCGCCTGCGTAACGATTGTAAACAAAACAACGCCTTAATCGCTGAGCTCCCCAGCCACATCCCCCAAAGCGCGTGATTCAAAAGTTTTCGGCTGGTAGGCCTATAAGTATTTTTATCCGAATTTTAAAAAAAACTTTTCTATGTCGACGTAAATTACGTCCAGTCGGCACCCAACAGACAATTTTTCTCGACGTAAAATACGTCCAATAGGCGTTTAAGGGTTAAGTTGATGTTTTGCTGTTATCAACGCTTTAACAGCAAATTTTGCGATGTAACTTGATGTTTGGTGCCATTAACTTGATGCTCGCTGTAAAATGCCATTAACAGCGTTGAAAAACTTGGTGTCCCCGTAGGTCGGTGATGCACTGTAATGACCTTCCTAGCTGTACTGTAGTCACAGAGAAAACTCTTAACCGTAGCCTAAATGCCTTTAGTGATATATTGGACTTGATTCTTATTTTTAAGACTAGATTTACTCAAGCAACCGCATAGGTCAAAGTGTTACCAAACCTTTTGTGCTTCAGCTAACTAAATGGTGGCCTTGAGAGCATAATATGAACTAGAGAATTTTCTTGACCATGTCAGAAAAAACTGCTCAGTCAACTAATAACTCGATCAATAACAAGGCTACTCCTATTGGAATTGGTGTTAGTCTAAAGTTCCCTTAATTCCTATAGCCACATCATTCAAGTTTATCCAGTTTCTTGTACAATGGTACCTTGACATACGAAATTAATCTGTTCTGAGGTGGCCTTCGTAACATGAGCTTTTCGTATCTTGAAAAACCGCATTTTGCATGTAAAATGCCCAATCCGTTCCAGGCCCTACAGAAACACCCCACCCAGTAATTTTATAATAAAGCTAAATTGACCAATAAACAATTAAATACTACAACAGTTTGGACCATTCAATACCTAACTTAATACGTATTACTAATATGTACCTGTAAATAAAGTGTATTAGTGTACATGGTATACAAGAAATACTGTACGTACCATAAACGTATATATGTAGTAAAATGAAACCTTACCTTTTGAGTGAGGCTATCTCCGAAAGGGGCGACAGAGGAGGAGGACAAACAGCAGAAAATTTGTTACGTAGTATGTACACTTAACTTAACGAAACACATTAAAATGTCAGGAAGCATAAACTAAACTTTACGAAACACATTAACCCTCTTACGCCGATTGGACGTATTAAACGTCGTGTCAAAATGTTTCTCGCCTTGTTAAATGCCGATTGGACGTATCATACGTCGGCTCAAAAAAGTTTTTTAAAATCGCGGAAAAATACTTATAGGCCTACCAGCCGAAAACTTTTGTATCACGCGCCTTGGGGGATGCTGGGAGTTCACGGATCAAGGCGTTGTTTTGTTTACAATCGCTAGCGAGGCAGGCGCGCAAGCGCGAATTTCTTTCTTATCGCACTAAAAGTATCAGTGACACATCTCGGAAATTATTTCGTCACTTTGACATAATTTTTGCACCATTTTAAATTATCCTTTACATGAAGTATATATATGAAAATGTGCGCAATTTCATGTAAAATACAACAAAAAATACTCATGATTGTAGCTTTTATCAGTTTTGAAATATTTTTCATATAAATAACGATAAGTGCAAAAATTTCAACCTTTGGTCAACTTTGACTCAACAGAAATGGTCGGAAGAAACGCCAATTGTAAGCTAAAATTCTTATATTATAATAATATTCAATCATTTGCCTTCATTTTGAAACAAATTGGACGTCTCTAGCACAATATTTTGATTTATGGTTAATTTTATGATGAAAAACGTTTTTCCTCACGTTCGTGCGATAACTCTTCCGATAAATTTTTTCGCGTGCGATTGTCCTAATGTTTGCACCCTTTTAAATTTGCCGTTACATAAAGTTTTTAATATATGGAAATGTGCGCAATTTCATGCACAATACAACAAAAATCAACCCATGGTTGTAGCTTTTATCAGTTTTGAATATTTTTCATATAAATAACGTTGTGCAAAAATTTCAACTTTCGGTCAACTTTGACTCTACCGCAATGGTCGAAAACGCAATGTAAGCTAAGACTCTTATATTCTAGTAACATTCAATCATTTACCTTCATTTTGCAATGACTTGGAAGTCTCCAGCACAATATTTTCGATTTGTGGTGAATTTATGAAAAAAAAAATACATTTTCCTTACGTTCGCGCGGTAACTCTTCCGAAAAAATCAGAATTTTTTTGTGCGATTGTCGAAATGTTTACACCATTTAAAATTAGCTGTTACATAAAGTATTTTATATATGAAAATGTGCGCAATTTCATGTAGAATACAACTAAACAAAATGATTGAAGGTTGTAGGCTTTTCTCTTTTTTCGAAATATTTGCATATAATTCACGTAAATAGAAAAAAAACCACGTTCGGTCAAATTTGACTCCCGAAATAGTTGAAAAACGCAATTGTAAGCTAAAACTCTTACGGCCTAGTAATATTCCGTCATTTTTCTTCATTTTGAAACAAATTTGAAGTCTCTAGAACAATATTGTGATTTATGGTGAATTTTTGAAAAATATATTTTACCTTCACTCCGCGCGCCGATTCGCGGCCGCAAGTCTCCGAAATACGTACATCGCATTATCCTAAATATTTGCTCCTTTCATATTAGCCTTTTTTATAGAGTTTCATATTTCAAAATGTGCGCAAATTCATGAAGAATACAATAAAAAATAATTGAAGGTTGTAGCTTTTTCCATCTCAGAAATATGTGCATATAAAAAAATATATATATAAAAATTTCGACATTCGGTCAAATTTAACTCGTCCGAAATGGTCGAAATCTGCAATTCTAATCTAAAACTCTTACAGTATCGTAATATTCAATAATTTTTCTTAATTTTGAAACAAATTGGAAGTCTCTAGAACAATATTTAGAATTACAGTGATTTTTGAAAATAATATTTTTTTACGTCCGCGCGTTACGAATTCGTACATCATTTTGTGATAATATTTTTTCCGGTGTTGCTATTTTTATTGTTTTACCTATGTATTATAAATTATCAAAAGGATTGCAATTTAGTGTAAAATACAACGGAAAAAAAAAATTAACTCGTTAGCTTTGACCGTTTTTGCACAGCGTGATTTGAATACAATTATCTATGAATTTTTTTTTTCGCTACCATATATCACATTATTTACATATGATAGTGATATTATTTTTCATTTCTGATGATTGCATACTAAACTTCAAGCAATGACAAAAAATGAGCCAAAAATGAACTCTTAATCTTCAAAACTAAGCGCGCTGTGATTTTTTGAAAAAATTATTTTTTCCGCTTCCGCGCTCACTCCAAACCGGCGCCGGCATACAGGAGAGGTTTTGATTTTTAGGGCTTCGGCGTAAGAGGGTTAACAAAGCTGTAACACTTAACTTTACAAAAAACGTAAAATAAAAAATTTTTGTTTTATTTATTTTGTTTATTTATTTATTTATTATTTAGTTTTTTTTTTTTACAAAATGTCAATTCCTTTCCCTCACTTTCAACTTTCTGTTTTTTCGTATTATCAATTGGATCTTCCTTTTTGCTTACTCCTACTAAAGGCCTCTTTAAAAAATAACTATCCAAGGAAGATTGCTCCTGCTACTTTTCACAATGATCCTGAAACGACTCAGGCAAACGTCATTGAACTGAGCAATCATACGACCGGTGTAAGCCTTTTTGGGGTGTCTCTTTTCTACAAATGATTGCACCTTATTGAAAAGCAGCTAAGCATCCTTAATTTCTGCCGTTGTCATAGGGTCGTCCTCCTCCTCCTCCTCCTCCTCCTCACCGCTGCTAGAGAACTCTTTTTGAATGACGTTATGTTGCATGGCCTCCAACTCCTTCAGGTCATCCGTCGTAAACTCCTCTTGGTGCTCCTCGAGAAGGTCATTGATGTCGTCCTTGTCGACGACCAGACCCCATGGACTTGCCGAGTGCAACGATCTTGTCAAGATTCGGTTGCAAAACAGTTTCAGGATCGTCAACTGTTCCTGAATCTGCAGCACCAGCTTCGCCCACGTCAAATCCCTCGAAGTCTCGGGTGGATACGGCATCAGGCCAGAGTTTCCTCCACGAAGAATTCAAGGTTTGCCTCGAAACCTCCTGCCAAGCTTGATCGATGAGTTGGATGCATATCATGATATCAAAATGCTCCTTCCAAAATTCATGCAAGGTGAGATTTGTGGTATTGGTGATGTCGAAACATCTCTTGAAAAGATGTTTCGTATACAGCTTCTTGAAGTTTGATATTACTTGCTGGTCCATGGGCTGGAGGAGAGGGGTGGTGTTGGCGAAGATAAAGAACCTTGATAAAAGAATACTTCACTAGGATATCTTCCTCGAGGCCAGGAGGGTGGGGAGGGGCATTGTCCAACAACAGCAGACATTTCAGAGGGAGACACTTCTCTTCCAAGAATTTCTTTACTGTTCGGGCCGAAACACAGATTTACCAATTAGTGAAGAACAAAAGTCTCATTACCCAGGCTTTCGCATTAGCCCTCCACATCAATGGAAGCTTATCCTTTAGCACTTTGTGGGCCTTGAAGGCTCGAGGAGTCTCGGAATGATAGACAAGTAGGGGGCTTCACCTTGCAATCCCACTGGCGTTCGAACAAAGTGCGTGTTTAAGCCTGTCTTTCATAGGTTCTTATGCCTGGGTAGCTTCTTTTCTTCCTGCGTGATGTACGTCCAACGAGGCATTTTTTCCAAAAAAAAAAAGGCCAGTCTCATCAAAGTTGAAGACTTGCTGAGAACTGTAGCCTTCGTTGATCGTCATCTCGTCGAACATCTTAATAAAGGCTTCGGCCGCTTTCGTGTCCGAAAACAGCTGGCTGCCTCCCTATGCCGCACCACCGAATGGATGCAAGTCCGTTTACGGAATTTTTCTGACCACCCATGCGAAGCCTTGAAGTCTGGGGTTGGCGTCGATGTCCCTTCTCCTCCGTCGTCTTCGGCCTGGGGAATGAAATCACTGAAATAGCGCTGTCCTTATGGGAGATTGCCGTCTCAGTTCTCGTTTCGCCAGCAATTTCTGTCGTCTTTTATCCAGACAAGAAGTGGCCTTTCCATCTCGTCGTGCACGTGGCTCCTCTTGCTAGATGAAATAGTCACGCCCTTGGAAGGTGTAGCTGCTTAGATGGCTTCCTTTTGCTTAAGGATGGTGCCTATTGCAGAGGATAGGGAGAAATTGTGGTCTAATGTGAGAGATCTGAAAGGAAAGGCTAGTGATATAAAAAGTGCAAGTGCAGTGGAGGGTGCGCCCGCGTCGGACCTGTCGTGCTCCTAGTCCTAGACCGCTTCCAAGCTCACCAACCCCTGTGAGAAGGAATGTCGACCGACGAAGGGAGGCAAGAGGGTTTTTTAGCTCCCGAGCGGCCGTCCCTCGAACGTACCTGTTGACGAATCCCAGGACGCTCACTCTCGCCATTGGAGAGGCGAGGTTAAAGTGTTTTCTTCGTCGTCTGACGACGCAGTAACCCAGACGGGGCTGGCGTCAGACGTTGAAATCTTGACCCTGAAAAGACAACATCCAGTAGAGCAGGACGCCAAGCGTCAAGAACTGCCAGGATGTAGTTATTGGAGCAGCCCGGAGCGCCCCCCTTCCAGCTCTGATATTTGCTCTCCTACCAAGCCAAGAAGCAAGATGTCTCACAGGCGGCGCTCGTCTTTGGTAGGAGGCAAGGAAATATTGGAGCGGGGGAAGCCTTCGGTGCCGGCAGCCAACTCTGGAACATTTCTCTTTCGACTCCGATGCTTGCTCTCCTACCAAACTAAGACGCAAGATGTCACACAGGCGGCCGTCGTCTTTGGTAGGAGGAAAGGAAGTAATCGACGGAGGGAGGCCTTCGGTGCGTGCTGCAACTCCTGAACGCTTTCATTTCGACTCCAATGCTTGCTCCTTACCAAGATAAGAACGCAAGATGTCGCACAGGCGGCCGTCGTCTTTGGTAGGAGGACAGGAAGTATTTGGAAAATTGGATGCCTTCAGTTCATGCTCCAGCTCTCCTGCGGATTGGCGTTTGTCTCTCGCCGAACAGGATGAAGAGAGAGAGATTGAAGTTGCGGCTTCCCCAGTCTGTCCCCAGCAGCAAGAAGCTCCGCAGTTTTCCTTACTGCAAGATTTGCAGCAAAGCTCTCCTCTTTAATGCAGGCTCATCAGCCTACTAAAAGCAAAGAGGACGCCAAGCGCAGCATTCGTCATAAGCTTGGACGAAAAGCTGGACGCCAGGACGACATGCCTCTAAGAGCTGGACACCAGGACGACATGCCTCTAAAAGCTGGACGCCAGGACGTATAGCGTCAAGGTTTCAGCAACTAGACGACAGGGACGTCAATATTCTGAACAACAGCACGCCGAGCGTCAAGAGCCTGGACGCCAGGACGCCAGGCGTTGACATTCTGGACGCCAGGGCGCCAAGCATCAAGATTCTGGACGCCAGGATGCCAGGCGTCAAGTTTCTGGATGCCAAGCGTCGAGAGGCTGGACTCCAGGACGCCAGGCGTCAAGAGGCTGACGCCAAGTCACGCCAGGCATCAAGAGGCTGGGCGCCAAGATGCCAGGCATCAAGAGGCTGGGCGCCAAGATGCCGAACGTCAAATACTTGATCAGCATGACGCCGAATGTCGGAATGTCAAGAAGTTCCACACCAGGAGGCCGAGCGTCATGATTCTCGACGCCAGGACACTTGCAGGCGGCAAGAATATTCTTCGGAAGCACCGACGAAGCATGACATGGCGACGTCAGTTATGGGTAAAAGATCGGAAGAAGGGAAGGATGACTCCCCCCTTCTCCTTTTGGTCCGATGGAAGACCTTTCCGACAAAGAAAACCAAAGAGATTTACAGCCTTCGTCGGACTTGAAAAGACTGATGAAAGTTTTCACGAACTTTTTCCAGAAAACTTTGTTCCAGCTGCCCCTCGTTCCCCACCTTCAGAATTCACTCTATGGGAAGATAACTAAGAAGTTCGACTTCACAAAGATGGTGTTGTCACGCGCTTCTTCGAAGTAGATCCTTGAAAATTATGAAGGAATGGATGGACACGAAGAGAGACCAAGGAAAGACAGCTTTCTCATTTCCTCCGGCCAGATTAGCGTCCAGATCTAGCATCTGGTATGACACTGGAGAAGCTCTCGGTCTGGGAGTTCCCGCTTCTTCCCATGGGGACTTCTCTAGTCTTGTGGACGCTTCTCGTCGGACGGCCATGGGAAAGACGAAGGTTTTTTGGTCTTCCTCTTAAAGGGACCACCTCCTCAAAGGGATTTTTAGAGCCTTCGAGGTGTTTAATTTCTTAGATTGGACTCTGGGATCTTTGGGGAAGACATTAGAAGCCTCCAAGTCTGCTGACACGGAAGAACTTGTTCATCTGATGTCTTGCATAGACAAAGCTCTTCGAGACGGGTCGAACGAACTAGCGGCTCTTTTCTCGGCGGGAATCTTGAAGAAAAGGGCCCAATTGTGTTCTTTCCTTTCGAATGGGGTCACACCCATTCAGAAAGCGGAACTACTTTTTGCTCCCCTTTGTTTCGCTCATCTTTTCCCTCAAGAATGGTAAGGAAGTCTCCTCTGCCAACTTAACTCAAAAGGCTACTCAAGATCTTATGACAAAGGCAGCAAGGAAAGTCTTACCATCAAGTTTCGGTGCTCAGAAACTCAAGGAAGCTAAACCTCTGCCTCGAGTTTCTTGGCCCTTCGAGGTAGATCCCTCGTAGAGGGAGCACAAGACCGGTGGCAAGAAATTCTAAGAAAAGAGGCTTCAGACAAGGGAGAAACAAAGTTTGACAGCAATCCTCTTCAGACAGCAGTAGGAGCCAGACTTTCCAACTTCTGGCAAGCATGGGAGGGGAGAGGAGCAGATCCTTGGTCAATTCAGCTTCTCAATGAGGGCACAGATCCCTTTCTTGAAAAAACCCCTTAGCAGAAAGACCAATCGACCTGTCAGCCAGATACAGAGAGGAAACCAAGATCCAAGCGATACAGCAAGAGGTTTTCTATGTTGCTTCAGAAGGAAGCAATAGAAAGAGTTCGGAATCTGGAGTCTCCAAGGTTTTACAACTGCTTTTATTCTTGGTTCCCAAGAGTTTGGGGGGATGGAGGCCAATACTGGACGTGAGTGCCCTGAACGTTTTCATGAAGAAAACAAAGTTCATGATGGAGACAACGAAATCAGTTCTAAGCCGCAGTCAGACAAGACGATTGGATTGGTTTCGTTGGATCTCCAGGATGCATACTTTCACGTCCTATCCACCCGAACTCCAAGAAGTACCTAAGGGTTCGTTTACAAGGAAAGAAACGTACCAATTTCGAGCTCTTTGCTTCGGCCTAAACACCGCTCCTCAAACATTCACGAGGCTGATGAGCAACGTAGCAGGAATACTACACAAAAATCTTATCAGGGCCTCCCTGTATCAGGACGACTGGCTCCTCAGAGCCCACTCCTACACCTGCTGTCTGGAGAATCTTCAGAAGACGATTCGGTTATCGGAAGACCTAGGCCTTCTGATAAACCGTCAAAAATCTCAACTAATCCCATCCCAAGAAATCTTGTATCTTGGTATGAGGATTCAGAGTCGGGTTTTTAGGGCTTTTCCGTCCGAGTTGAGAATGAGACAAGCCTTGGAAAAGTTGCAAAACCTCCTAAGGAAACAGACGTGCTATGCAAGGGAATGGATGAGGTCCTGCTGGGGACCCTTTCCTCGCTTGAGCAGTTTGTCTCCTTAGGAAGACTGAACTTTCCCCTCTTCAATTCCACCTCAATCGGCATTGGACAAGAGGAAGCATTAGAGACAAAGTGTATTCCGTTTCGGACTCGATGAAACATACTGTCTACGGTGGTGGAACGACCCCATCCAAGCTCCAGGAAGGCCTTT
The DNA here is from genome assembly GCF_015104395.2 of Macrobrachium nipponense. Taxonomy (NCBI): domain Eukaryota; kingdom Metazoa; phylum Arthropoda; class Malacostraca; order Decapoda; family Palaemonidae; genus Macrobrachium; species Macrobrachium nipponense. Next base: position 157,573,609 of record NC_087200.1, read on the forward strand.
CCCTAAAACAGAGGAAACCCAGACCTAGTGTTGTTTTTCAGACGCCTCGGACTCGGATGGTGTGCAACACTGGGAAAGTTGGAGGTCTTGGGCTTCTGGAACAGAGAACAGGAGAAGCTCCATATCAATCAGAAAGAACTGACTGCAGTTTTTCTGGCTCTCAAGGAGTTCGGAAGCGCAGTACAGAACAAAGTTGTGCAGGTCAACTCCGACAACACGACGGCGTTGGCCTACATCAACAAACAAGGCGGAACCCACTCCGAGTCCCTCTACAAGACGTCAAGACAACTTCTTCTCTGGACGAAAGAGAAAAGTGTGACATTACTAACACGCTTCATTCAAGGCGAAAAGAATGTAAGGACAGACATCCTGAGCAGGAAACATCAAGTCTTGGCGACAGAGTGGACTCTCCATCAGGAAGTCTGCAAGAACCTGTGGTGAATCTGGGGTCGCCCATGCATAGACCTCTTCGCCACAGCATAAACGAAGAGGATGGAGACTTATTGCTCTCCAATCCCAGATCCCAAGGCAACCCACATAGATGCGTTCCTCATGAATTGGGATCATCTAGACGTGTACGCCTTCCCGCCATTCAAAGTGGTACACAAAGTGTTGCAGAAGTTCGTGTCTCACGAAGGCACCAGGATGACTAGTGGTTCCGTTCTGGCCGACAAGAGAATGGTTCACAGAGGTACTGGAATGGATGATGGACACCCCCAGAAAGCCTTCCTTTAAGAGTAGATCTACTCAAACAGCCCCACTTTGGAAAGGTATCACCAAAACTCCAAGCTCTTCAACTAACTGCCTTCAGATTATCGAAAAACTCACAAGAGCTAGAGGATTTTCGAAGGAGGTAGCTAGAGCCATCGCAAGAGCAAGGAGGTCTTCCACCATTAAGGTATACCAATCCAAGTGGGAGACATTTAGAGGATGGTGCAGGGACAACTCCGTTTCCTCTTCCGTTACCTCTGTGACTCAGATAGCAGATTTTCTGCTATACCTTAAGAAGAAGCGTAACTTTTCAGCTTCTACCATTAAGGGTTATAGAAGCATGTTAGCACCAGTCTTCAGGCATAGGAACCTGAACCTGTTGGATAATAAAGATCTACAAGACCTTCTTAGATCCTTCGAGATGACTAAAGAGAAACTACAATCTTCACCAGCTTGGAATTTGGATGTAGTTCTGAAGTTCTTATGAGTGATAGGTTCGAACCTTTACAGGAAACTTCATTTAAGGACCTCACCATGAAAACTCTCTTCTTGATTAGTCTAGCAACAGCAAAAAGAGTCAGTGAAATCCATGCCTTCAGTACTTCTCATAGATTTCCTGACCAATGTTCTCACCAGTCTTCTAATATTGACCCTTGTCAATACTGCTCTCGCAAGCACGACTCCAGACGATGCCCAGCCAGAGTGCAACCTGCAGTAACTGCAGACGCATGAGTCATTGGCCCCACTCTTAGAAAATGCCCTGCAAAGGAAGCTAAGTGCAATACCTACCAGAAAAAGAGACATCTTGAGAAGATGTGCAGGTTCCACCACCAAGACCAATCAGTCTGTGGATGCAGCCTCACCTTCAAGCCAAAGTGGAAGTCGTCCCTCACCACCTACCAAGTCAAGCACTAGTTGCTGTCTCGTGAGTACCAACTCAGATAAGGTGTCCCCCACACCAGTCACTGTCTCCCTGTCATTTGGCGACATCTTATCACATCTCCAGCTAATCCATGATACAGGAGCTGACGTCACAGTGATTGGCACCACACACTTGGATGCACTTTGCATGCCCAAAACAAGATTTTCACCTCCACCCATGACAAATGTTGTGGCAGCAGATGGATCCCCCATTACACCAGCTGTGGGGTGCTTGCCAGGCGACACTGCCTTAGGCAACGAGTCGTGCTTAGCAACCATACAACATGCATGAGGGTATCCAGACCGTCCCTTCTCTCCTGTGGACATTGCTGAGCCTATGCCATTATGTCACCAGACTTCCCAAAGCCCATTCTCAAGGTTATGCATGTCAACAGATGTGGCCTAGGTTCCTGCCTCCACTATGATGTCACCCACAGCTGCCAAGACTTTTTATTTTCTCTGCAATTTCAGCGACATTGTCATGTCCAAGACTAATCTATAGACTCAACCGCTAAAGAAAATGACAGTTCCCCTAATGAGGATCCACCTGAAACCCACCCCCAGAAACCAGACCGCTGTACTGTTTGTTGTTCATATGGTCAGGACCATTTCATTTGCCCTCGGGGATCAAGTGAAAGAAGAACTTTACCCTTTAGTGAAACAAGGAATCATCACACCAGCAGGCGACGAACCTTCTGATTGGTGCCAACCCATGGTCCTGGTACCTAAGGACAAAGGAGTCTGCATCACTGTGGATTACATCCACACCTAAATTCTTAGGTCGCCCGCCTTACACACCCACCACCATGATGCTGTCCGCAACATCTCTCCTAATACTCCATACGGAAGATTTCAGCATCGTCGTGGTCCAATGGGATTTTCGGCGACAGGTAATGCATACTGTCTCTATGGGGATAAAGCCGTTACTAGGGATCCCCAACTGTGAGAAAGTTGTAGATGACATCCTCCTGTCTGACAAGGATTTCCATTCCATCTGTAACAAACACCAAATGCTGACCAGGACAAATTCACTGTAGATGTCCCAAAAGTCAACTTCTGTGCTTACGTCCTGTCATTTGATGGCATTGCAGCAGACCCCGACAAGGTATCCGATATGCAGTGACTTCCCCCATACTGTCCAATGTCACAGACACCTCAAGTCATTTATGGGTCTTGTCAATCAACTCGCCAACTGCACCTCAAGACAGACATTGCAGCTGCAGCGGAGCCCCTATGCCTACTTATGAGCCCCAAATGCTCTTTCATTTGGACCCCTGATCATAGCAAGCATTTAAGAAGGTCAAGACAGCTCTGACTTCATCTTCACAACCTGTCCTTGCACCCTTCAACCCAGCCTCACTCGTGGTCCCGCAAACAGACATTTCATGCTTGTATGGCCTTGGATATATCTTGCTTCAAGATAATGGCTGCTTTCAGATGGTCTCATCCATTGTGGTGCTCTTTTCCTGACATACACAGAAACTCACTATGCTACCATAGAGCTGGAACTACTTGCAATTACTTAGGTCATGGCTAAGTGTCACCTATACTTGTCTGGACTTCAGCATTTCACCTTAATGCCTGACCATGGCCCCTGGATACCAATTCTCAACCACTCACGTTGGACGCCACAGTCTGGGCTGCAGGGAAACGGCTCTGCATACCTGACGCCCTGTCTCGCTCCCCAGCTAGTCTCCCCACACCTGAAGATGAGGAAGACTGCACCACCTAAACTGCACATCATGCGCATCGTTGCCAACACCGCCACTTCCACTGATGACCAGGCAACTGGACCCATCGATGAAGAAGATTGGACTTGACAAGAAATCTTCGCAACTGCAGCACAGGATCAAGACTACATTCAGTCGCCACGTCCAATACGTCTCCAACGGCTTTCCCACCAACTGCTACAACCTCTATGCCTCTGCCATTCCATATTGGAAACTGCTGGGTAGCCTTTACGCAGATGGAGAGTTATACGCACCCCGGATTGTCATCACTGCAGCCCTCCGTAGACGCGCCTTGGCTCGCCTTTATGGCAGCCACTAAGGGATCGAAGCTACTCAATGTCGTACAAGACAGACAGTGTTTTGTCCAGGTATTGATGCTGATATAAAGAGTACAGTAGAAAGTTGCAATCCCTACCAACAGCTTCTCCCCAGTCAGCAACAAGAACCTTACATGTGTGACGACCACCCATCATGGCCTTTTGAAAGTGTGTCAGCTGACTTCTTCCACGTAGCAGGGAAATCCTTCCTTGTTATTGCTGATAGACTTTCAGGCTGGCCTGTGGTTTTCCCATATGGACACAACACAACTGCACCCAGTCACAAGAATGTTCTTTGTCTTCTTAAGCAAGTTTGGGGTCCCACTCTGCTTACGGACTGATGGAGGACCCCCATATTCCAGCCAAGAATTCAAGCAATTAGCTGACCACTGCGGCGTTCATCACATCATCACTTCTCCACATTACCCTCAGTCCAATGGACATGGTGAAGCTGCTGTAAAAGTGATTAAACACCTCATCATCAAGACCGCTCCATCCGGAAACAGATTGTGAAGCCTTTGACAGAGGACTGCTGGAAGTTTGTAACACCCCGACCCCTGCTTGATGCTCCCCTGCACAGGTTCTCTACGTCCACCCTCTACGCACCTGTATCCGGCACACCCCCAAGTCATTCACGGATGAGTGGCCAACTAAGACTGAGGACTACAACCGTTGTACTGCCACCCACACCAAACAAGCCATGAGCTTTACAACCCACATTCCCGCCCTCTAACCAAGCTCACCATCGGCCAGCGAGTCAGGCTCCAGGATGCCATAATGCTACGACAGGACAAGGTTGGCATCGTGATAGACCGCAGCAAGTCTAGACAGTACGAGGTGTTCCTTCGTAGTGGTCGCGTATGGTTTTGAAGCCAAAAACATATGCGCCCAGTGCCTAATATTAGTGATGATCCCTCTCTCCAAGTCCCCTGTGTCCCCTTGCTCTGCAAGAAAGAGAGCCATCATTTAACCCTCTAAATGCCCCTTGTCCCACATCCTGACTTGCAGAAAGGAGTCCATGTTCCGCTTGAGACAGTGCTATGAGCTTAAAGGGTTAGGGAGGTGTATAGATATCAAATACCATTACAATTGCATTGCATATACAGATTTGATGCATCCGTGTAATATTACTAATTTTGGAGAATTAAGTTTCCCATATCATTTACTTTGCATCATTTACATTATCATTTACCTTGCATTTATCCTGTTAGCATTTATACTGCTTTTTGTAAGACCGCTTGCTTAATTACACATCATGGCAACATTGCAATTATATGCAGCAACACTGCTATTATTTCTCACCATGCATATGATGCATTAATCAGTTCCTGTCCTGTGGTCACCAAAGTGTGAAACATGGAAATTCCTTCTGCCTTCACATCATTGTCTCTGTCAATATATAGAATTTTAAAGAACCTACAATTTCATTTCATCACCCTTCATTTCATTCATTACATGTACATATCTGGCAGCGTTACAAGCCACAATAACATTTAGGGAGAAATTTATTGAGACAGGAGTATGAGTTTGACTCAGTGACCTGGGTGAAATGATGACTGTTTAATAATATGTGTAAATAAATACGGAGTACGAGAGAAAGTTTTCTAATATTGCAGGCAGCTTGGGAATCTGGACCACTCTTAAGAAGAGACACCACATCACATGATAAAAGAGCACATGGCTGCCAAGCAGAAAATGGGCTGCCAAAACTGGATATGCAGTGCTACTACATTAGTTAACACAGATCTTGTTTGCATCAGGTAAGTTTGTTGCGATATTTTTTTAATGGTTTTTAATAATAGAGCTTAATCTATGTACCATGTAATATCGTAGACTAACTTACGTGTTTGAATGCTTTGAAAGTATATGCTTTGTTTTGGTGTAGGAATTTTATAAATTGCTCTAATGAGGATTTTATTCTAATTTAGGATGCTCTCTTAAAATTTGGAAAACATTCCATTTTAATAAAGTAGGTGTTAATCTTAGGATTAATTTATGTTTCTTCTTATGGGGATACAAGAATATGCCCTTTTTTATATGGTATCCTTCAGTGGAAGCTGCAATGGCCTAATGAATTTTTGCAATCTAGGATGTATGGTGGAGATTGGGGGAAAGGGATAGGGTTGTCCACTCTCTCCTCACACATGCTATCCATTTATCCTTTGGCTGTCACAGAGCTCAGGTATTTCCCTTATTATTCCATGTATGCCAAGTGGATCTTGGATGATACCCTATATTATAGCCATGTTCCTTTTACTTGTTCCTTTGCCCTGTGCATTTTGTCCTTATTTTTGCTTAGATTTTTCTTTACTGTTCTGCTGTCTTTTTCTCTGTTATGGAAAATAAAAAGTTTAATACTGTGTGAGAGTCATGGATGGCCTTGTACCTATTTTATGTCCCTTAGTTCAATAGACCTATATATTACATGTACAGTGGGCCCCCCGGATTTGCGGACTCACAAATTCGCAGATTTCTCTTTGGACTTATCTACCCATTATTTGTGGGAAATTTGTCTATTCGCTGGTTTTTTCCGACGATAAATAATCCCAAATTAGTGTATTTTGATGTTATTTTCATGACTAAATACATTTCTATGATAAAAAAGGATTTACTAATTTTAAAATAGTATAATATTGATCAATACTGTATTAGTAAGTTTAATAAGATTTAAGTGATATCACATAATAACAATAATAATTCTCTCTCTCTCTCTTCACAAAGACATATGTGTCTGTATGATAAATAATTTTTTGATTTTCTAAATAATATAATGTAAAGAGTAGTCAATTCATTAAAGAAAATACTATAGTGAATTAGTAAAGTTGTTAGTTTATAAGTTAAAAAATTATGTAAGAATGAAGGAAATCCCAGTCTTCATGCATCTTTCTTTCGAACTCCAGGTACCAAAGTGAGGTCCAACAGATTTCAAAATAAATATCATGTAATGTGGCTGGAGGGGAGGGAATGTGTTTCTCTCTCTCTCTCTCGTCTCTCATCTCTCGTCATCTCTCTCTCTCTCTCTCTCTCTCTTACAGAGATTTTTTTTTTGTATGATAATAAATGATTTACTAATTTTCAAATATCAATGTTAATGTAAACAGCAATAATGTTAATTAATTAAAGAAAATACTAAAGGGAATTAGTAAGATTTTAGTTTATAAATTAAAGAATAATGTAAGAATGAAGGAAATCCCAGTCTTCATGCATCTTTCCTTTCGAACTCCCAGGTACCAAAACTGAGGACCAACAGCTGTCAAATATATCAAGTAATGTGACAGGAGGGGAGGGAGTCTCTCTCTCTCTCTCTCTCTCCTCTCTCTCTCTCTCTCTCTCTCTCTCTCTCTCTCTCTCTCTCTTATTGGCTGTAGGTACAGTGGGGCCTCGTTATCCACGGGGGATAGGGCCCAGAACCCCCCGTGATAAGTAAATACCCGTGTTATCCTGATACCCCCCCCTCAAAAATTGCTTAAAACTGCCTACTTTAATAGTTAACCCAACCCCCCAAGACCACTATTCCAAGTTTATAACTGCCTACTTTAGTTCAAACACCAAATATGTTTTCAACATCACCTAAAACTAAATTCAAGACAGTTTTAAAGTTATTGTACAAAATTAGCCTTAAAAAATAAATGTAGTATATGTACTACTGTACATATGTAGCCTACTAGCCTAGGGATTACAGCTAGAAGCCTACATACGCATGGTGGGTCCTCTTTTTTTTTTTTACAAGGAAAGAGAGGATGAGTGGTAAGAGAACTATCAAAATTATGTAAATCTATGGTACTCACCAACAATCTATGTTGATAAAGATGGCGACGATTTTGCAGTGCAATCCAGTAATATAATAACGATAATGCTACCAACAGTATGCAGCGAAACATCTTCCCTTCGTCACAACACGTTAATAGTATATTCCACGTAAAAACCTTCATCTGACCTTTAGGCGTCTTTCCCATAAGAGTAAAAGAATCAGGACTTTTTGGATGCCACGATAATTAACTCGTTTATATGGGTACAATTTAAAGAACGCGCCGCACACCCCACATTTCATAACAACAACAACAAACAACCGTGAGTAGGCCAGTGTTGCCAACTGGGGCAATGGCAATTTCTTGCTAGATTTTGTTCCATAAAGGCTAAAAAAAATAAAAGGCTACTCACATACCGTATATACTCGAATAACGTGCAATCTCCCATATCGTGCGACCCCCAAATTTTCACCAATAAACAGTGGTTTGTGTTTTGTCATGTATCTCATGTATCATGCAAGTTCATAAGGTTGGTGGTTTAGCCTGCTAAATGGCCGAGTCATTCAGATGTGTGCTGATGCTAGTCAATTTACGGTAATTTTCTTATTAATCTCGAAAATTGAATAGAAAATCTCAAGATTAAAAAAAATCCCAAGATAATAAATAATTGTAAAAATAACACGCCTTGGAGTCCTTAATCATCTCTCTCTCGCTCCTCTCTCTCTCTCTCTCTCTCTCTCTCTCTCTCTCTCTCTCTCTCTCTCTCTTTCTCTCTCTCTCTCAGGAATAAATACTACGTACTGTAATTTGTCTTTCACCAACGGGTATCGTAATGTGTAGACATTGTGTGCGTGTTTAAAAAAATGTGCAGTAAACACACATTCCGATGTTTCGGTTTTTGGAATTTTTTTTTCAGATTTCGGAAATGTGAGGTCAGATGCATAATCAAACAAACACCACTACTGCAGCAAAAACATTTTTTCCCTTTGTTTTTCATTATTGTTATTTATTAATTACAGTTTATTTAAATAAATATTAATATAATCTGTTAAATGAATGTGAGATAATTAAGATCACCTATAATAAAATAGTGGGACAATTAATACCATATGTTCACTAATAGGTATTATTTTCAAAACAAACATTCCGTAAAACACAAAAAAATATATGTACATAACAATCAAAATATAATAATGTTTTGCAGTTCAAACTTGTGAATTTTAACAATAAGTATGACTATATAATATATTTTACCATATCGATCTTGAAGTTGAAGAGTCGTAAAATTCTGAGGATGGTCCGGGAAAAGGATTTGTACTTTGTGATTACGTATCGCTACAACACCATGTGGTATTTTCATACCACTATTGATGACGCATCGCTACGACACACTGGTGTTTTTCATACCACTATACGTTAAAGTAAAAACATGACATAGAATCGACTTTGCGACTTCGTTCACTTTGATATTTTTAACGATACAATAACTATCATTTGTACTACTAAAACCATCTTCACATAAGTAATTTTTCGTAAGATATGTGTTGTTGCAAAAGCTAGCTTATACATAAAAGGCTTTTATAATTTAAGTCATCTTAGATATACATATGCACCCAAACTCATTGTGGGGAAATTTACTACTGTTTCCTCGGATATTGAAATACTTTAGCATCATTCAAACACTTTAATAATATAATGCATAAATACTATGCTATACATATTACATCGTATACAAATACTACATACAGTTATATACACATACTTTTATATTCAAAGTTAACAGTTATATACATACTTTTATATACAAAGTTAATCATATGAGTAGTGATCAACGACGAGCTGTGCACTGGACTACGTACGTACTACTTGGAAGATAAAACGAACAAAAATTTTGTTGTTGTTAGTCGCCGGGATAGATTAACATTTTTCCAGAGATTAAAAAGCTGAATTTTGTTTTGAAGGTATGTCAACCGCGTTATTATATTATTGTTTTCACGAAGGAATAATTATATAAAGAAAATTATTGAGTAATTTTTGCCGTCAGCAGTCAGAAAATCACGAACATGGTAACGTTCAAACTTAGTGCCATCCATGGCATGTCTATAAATAGAACGAAGCAGAGGGCAGTCATTGGATAACAGATCTCCATGGCTACCAACCAACCAATCAGGTGTTAGTTATACTACTCTGTAATTTCTTAGAATGAACGTTTACACACACGAAGCATACAGTACGTAGTTTTAGTTTTTATTATTAGTGTAAGTATTTTACTGATTTCATGAAGATATGAATGATTCCTTCTCATTACTTTGAATGCAAAATGGCTTGAAGATTCTTCCGCAAAAAGAAGAGAAAAAAAAAATTCCTTAGAAGATGATATCTATTTACTAACGCGGTTGACATACCTTCAAAACAAAATTCAGCTCTTTTTAATCTCTGGAAAAATGTTAATCTATCTCGGCGACTAACAACAACAAAATTTTTGTTTGTTTTATCTTCCAAGTAGTACGTACGTAGTCCAGTGCACAGCTGTCGTCTGATCACTACTCATATGATTAATTTTGTATATAAAAGTATGTGTATATAACTGTTAACTTTGTATATAAAAGTATGTGTATATAACTGTATGTAGTATTTGTATACGATGTAAATATGTATAGCCTAGTATTTATGCATTATATTATTAAAGTGTTTGAATGATGCTAAAGTATTTCAATATCCGAGGAAACAGTAGTAAATTTCCCCACAATGAGTTTGGGTACTATGTATATCTAAGATGACTTAAATTATAAAAGCCTTTTATGTATAAGCTAGCTTTTGTACAACACAATATCTTACGAAAAATTACTTGTGAAGATGGTTTTAGTAGTACAAATGATAGTTATTGTATCGTTAAAAATATCAAAGTGAACGAAGTCGCAAAGTCGATTCTATGTCATGTTTTTCCTAAACGCGTTGACTTACAGGAGAACGTTATTTTGGTTATCACTGCCAGAAACCCATAACAATGCAGTGTATGTATGATAATTCTAAACTTATATTCACTACCAAAATAACGATGATATTTTGTATTGAAAATTAATGTTACATATATTCCAAACATTATTACTACGTAGCATGAATAGTACTATAAATATTTCGAAGATAATCTTGCTGTGAACGCTACCATAATTTGATTTTCATATACGTAGTTACATTTTGTCAGCTGGCTGGCCTCGCATAGATAAAATTGATTTCACTGATATGGAATTACTCCACGAATAGCCTTTTTATTATGAAGATATGACGACTTAAAGGAGAACGTTATTTTGGTTATCACTGCCACAAACCCATAACAATTGCAGTGATGTATGATAATTCTAAACTATTATTCACTACCAAAATACGATGATATTTTGTATGATTAATATTACGTATATTCCAAACATTACTACGACATAGCATGAATAGTACTATAAAAATTTCGAAAGATAATCTTGCTGTGAACGCTACCATAATTTGATTTCATATACGTACGTACATTTTGTCAGCTGGCTGGCCTTGCATAGATAAAATTGATTTCGCTGATATGGAATTACTCCACGAATAGCCTTTTTATATGAAAGATATGACGATAATATATAAGGTAAAAAACGCTTTTATGTATTTCGTTTACGCTTCGTCGCCAATAACAAACAGCAATACTTACGATAATCTATGACAAATGGCGTTTGTATGACTTCATTGTTCAGAGAAGTTATATACGAATACTGCCAAAATAATAATGAAGTTTCGAATTAACTTTTAGCCTTAATGTTATACTACTGTAATTACACTACCACTACTATTGAAAATTTCTAAAAGTTTATCAAACAAACAAAAAAAAATGTCGCTTTGAACGCAACCGTATACATAAACCATTTTCGTACGTAAAAGTATATGCTTACATTTTGTGGCTGGCCCACTCCGACGATAAGTTGAGTGCAATGATGTGGAATTATTCTTCGAATAGGCTATTTATTATGAAGATATGACTATAATATATATGGTAAGAATGGTTTTTATTACCTTTATTGTCAGTTAATATCATAATGTGAATGTTTGTGTACGTTTGGTGGTATCACACTGCAACTACGCTTAGCCTACAATGAACGTCGTACATAAACCTTGATAGGCTATTTATTTCGAAGATAGGACAATAATCTATTAGGTGAGAATGGTTTTATTACCTTATTGTCAGTTAATATCATTATATGAGTCTTTAAATGAATGTTGGTAGTTATCGGACCACGGCCGAGGGTTAGCCTACCGAAAAACATACGCATACGCAACACACAAACCGTGATGCAGCGATTCATACCAGTGATGTAACATGAGAAACGGTCCAAGAAAAAACCCGTGATTAACTGGATCCGTGAATACTGATCCGTGAATAAGTGATGCCCCACTGTATACATTTTTAATGGTAAAATGTTTAAGATGACTTTGAATTATATTAATAATATAACATCAAAGATTAATACAGTAATAGGCTAGTAATTTTAGGTATATTTGAAGTAGGATGTTATTTAAGGTATACATTTGGTATCTGAACTTTCAAGATAGGCAGCTATAAGCATTTTTAGTGGTGGTTCTAACTATTCGTAGGTTTTAATTATTCACAGGGATGTCTGGTACACATCCACTACAAATATGGGGGGAATACTATACTGTATTTGGACTTACGATTGGGTAGGCTAACTTCGGTACGTAGGCTTAATGGGTTAAAGTACACTATTTTAAAGAAATTTATGCTTGAGTATTCTCCCCATATTTGCGGGGGAGTGTACCAGATACCCCTTAAATAGTTAAAACCCATGAATAGTTAGAACCACCACTAAAAATGCTTATAACTACCTGTCTTGAAAGTTCAGATACCAAATGTATACCATAAATAACATCCTACTTCAAATATACCTAAAATTACTAGCCTCTTACTGTATTAATCTTTGAGTTTGTATTATTAATATCATTTCAAAGTCATCATAAACATTTTACATTAAAAATGTAACCTACAGCCAATAACACAGAGAGAGAGAGAGAGAAGAGAGAGAGAGAGAGAGAGCTTTGAATGGCAACATCATATCTGACATCAAGATTGAAATTATGATTATTCCCCGAGACAGACAGAGAGAATAATAATGGAGAGAGAGAGAGAGAGAGAGAGAGAGAGAGAGAGAGAGAAGAGAGAGAGAGAGAGAGGATAACTCATAGACCCTCCCGACTCCTTTCCGCCCGCCAATACGTATATCAAAGTGTTTTTTTGCTCCCCCGCCCTCCTTCCTCCAATTGGATAAAAAAGACTGGGAATTGCTATTTTTTTTATTAATCTTATCATATTTTGAAAATTAGTTATAAGGTAAATCTTATTTATTTATATTACAAAACAAACAAACATACGTAAGTAAGAGAGAGAGAGAGAGGTTATTGTTTAATCTCATTAAACTTAATATTTTTGGAAAAAATAGTGGACTAGTTACAGGCCGTCCCCGGGTTACGACGGGGGGTTCCGTTCCTTTTCGAGTTGCCGTCGTAAGCGAAAATCGTCGTAGCCCGGAACGACACTTGAAATATGCCTTAAACTAAGAACAAAAAGTCCGAAGAGACCAAATACCTGTGTGACATCACAGTATTGCATGAATGTGTAGTGTGTGTATTTCAATGCCAAAGGATGGTTCTTGAAGTATAATTCTTATTAAGACTCGTTGTGACACTATAAAGCACAATGTACTACACGTTAATCCCTTGAGTTTTAGAGTTATACACTAAACACGATTACACTGTATACTATAGTAGTACACTAATCCTTTTTGGTATTATCCTGGAGTACACTAAAAATCCCAGTCTGGTACTCTTTGGAAGGTAAAAATAAAATAACACAATTAGTACAAAATACTCACAAAGTCCTGATTTGCAATATGTAAATATAGATATCAAGAGTAAAAGAGTTCAATGTATGTTATTAATTCCTTACTTTTAGTTTATAATCCCTTACTTTATGAGTATATCAAAGAGTAAAAAATTTACCTGTATGGTGGAATTACCTTCTTACTTTTAGTTTATACAGTGTCGTGTTTATATAACCCTGGATGCACAAAGTCAAATTATGTGGCCCCAAACCAGGCAATACCTACATCATTCAGGGGGGTTCTTGAATGTACAAAAAATATTGTGTCAGTAAGTACTCTATGCAGTAGTACGTTAACCATACAAGTAATATTGCACCTACAGTGGTTTAATATCACATATATCCACAAGATATAAAAACTTAGTTAAATGTCATGTTATAATCCTTAACATTTGTAAAGTGTCATGTGCTATGTAACCCTGATGCACAAAAGTTTTTTTTTTTTTTCCTTTATGTGGCCTTCCATTCCCCATAGCCGGAAATTTTACATCATTCAGGGGGTTCTGGAATGTACAAAAAATAATTAGTATGTCAGTAAGTACTCTATACATAGTAAGTTACATACAGTAATATCACTGTATGTTATGCATATGTAAATGATGGTCTACCACCCCCGTTGTTCAGCAGGGAGTTGTACAGTATGTTTTATGGTACCCGTACTAAAATTCCATGAGGGACTTGATCACTTATCCCACCCGATTTGAGAGATCTTGGTCGGCTTTTTTTGTGTATAAAAACTTACGTATTCGTATGTATTGTTACTACTTATGTATATTAATTCCTTACCTTTAGTACAGTTAGTAGTTTACAGTTGTCTGCTATGTTATGTAGTCCAACTGACCAAAGTTTTATGTGCCCCATAGCCTGCATCATGAGGTGGGGTCCTTGGTTTTCTGAATGTACAAAAAAGTATTCAAAGTTAATCATGTATGTATGTATTTGTAAGTTACATACAGTACCATATGTACAGTTGTTATAAACATGTAGTACATAATTGGCAAACTTGCTTCAGTTTCAAATCGCATTGCATGCCCCAAACGCAAAAGTCAGTCGCGTTTTTCCCTTTTTTTTTTTTTGCCCCAGCTTTATGGCCACCGGTGCTGAAAAAAAACTTTCTCCTCCTTGGAAAGTACGTTTGAGATTTTGGCATTCTTTTCAAAATAATCAGTCCTCATCCACATAGGTTACATTGGTCAGCGTGTAACCACCATTCCTGTATTATCTCAGCCAAACCACTGGAAAAACTTTCTGCTGCATTTTCTTCGCTATCCAGCACCCTAGCAGCTGTCACCTTGCAGCTTCAATTATCAAATTTCGCGAGCCTTAAAAACGGTTAACCAAACCTCTACTCGCGACAAAATTCACTTCCCACCATCACTCCTTCGCAAAACTTTTTTTTCACTACTGCCTCATGCAGCGCTCTAGCCTTCTCCTGGATTCACACTAAGCTTTCTCACGGAACACGTCGCTGGTCTGGTCCTCCAGCCAGTCTGAGCAATTTCTTCTCCATTTCAACAATGCTCTGGCTAGTTCGTGCTTCTTTTCTCGTTTATCACGTTGACTTCATCGGCGCGCATTCCTTAACGTCAAAGAAAAATTCAGGATACGTTGCTTGTACCTTGCAACAAAAAAATGGTTACCACCGTGGTCTGCTCAAAGCCTAAGAACGGCTATTTCGTGTTAGTTGTTTCTCCCTTCTCCTTAACGCTTTCACACGTCATATTTTTTACCCCATCCTCGTGATGACCTCCTCTTCTTGGATGAACTATTCATCCGGAGGACCAAGTACTTTGCGTTTAGAGCAGGTTGTAAATTTGCGAAAATGGCAAGGAATTTTCAGCAACGTCTTAGCACATTTATTCAACCGACTGAACTTCAGGCAAGATTTGCGGATGAAGTGGCGTTCCCTTTCGTATTGTTACGCTTATCGTTCCCTCGACCGTCCGAGTCGTTGTTCGGTCAATTTACCATACAGTTAATAGCTTAATTAAATTTATGTTCACCTCCGCTCAAAAACTAGTTCTTTGCATATGAGGTATTTCGTTTAAAAAGCATAACAAAACGTCGTAACCTGGAATTTGCTTGTATCTAAACCAGAAACTTCGATTTGTTTTTTAATATGTACTGGAAACAGCAATGATTTTTTCATTGATTTGCGCTTTTGGACTTTTGTGTTTTAAACTGCGCATCCAAGGGGCTAGTGTATTTCATTCGCAGCCCAGCAAAACTAGTTACGAGCATATGGCGGCGCACTAAAAAAATTAAGAAAAAACGATACGAAAAAAAAAAAAAGTGTCGAAAAAAAAAAAAGAAAAATCATCATAACCTCAAAATTTTGTTTGTAACCAAAAACATATTTTTATTATATACTGTGCTAAACTATAAAGGGGGTTTTATTTTTATCATGGCTTGCGTTTTTTTAAAAAAGCGTCGTTAACTCGGAGCGTCGGAAGCGTCAGCGTCGTAACCTCGGAACAAGCGTCGTAACCCAGGACGGATTTTCCATTGAAATATTTAAGAAAAGCGTCGTAACCTCGGAACGTCGTAAGCCGGAACCGTCGTAAGCCGGGGACCGCCTGTACTGTATATATTACTTCGCCATAAAAATGTACTAATGCCCTTACGATATACGTACTGTATCATACTTCCATGCTAAAACAGAAGGCGAGAGTTACCTTACTATGACATGGAAGAGATAAACTTGTCATAGTGGTAACTCTCACCTTCTGTTTGGCACGGAAGGCGAGAGTTAACCACTATGACGTGTGTATCTCATGTCATAGTGGTAAACTCTCGCCTTCCATGCCAAAACAGAAGACGAGAGTTACCACTATGACATGCGTAACGCTCACCTTCCATGCCAAACAGAAGGCGAGAGTTACCACTATGACATGCGTATCTCGTGAGAGAGAGAGAGAGAGAGAGAGAGAGAGAGAGAGAGAATAACTCGTAGACTCCGACTCCTTCCCCTCTGCCAATACATATATCAAACTGTCATTTACTCCCCTGCCCTCCTTCCTCCAAGTGGATAAAAAAGACTGGGAATCACTATTTTTTTTTATTAATCTTATCAATATTTGAAAAATAGTTATAAGGTAAATCAGTTATTTTTGTTATTACAAAAAAATAAATATATTTGAGAGAGAGAGAGAGAGAGAGAGAGAGAGAGAGAGAGAGAGAGAGGTTATTGTTTAATCTCATTAAACTTGTTATTATTTTGAAAACTAGTACTGTATATTATTATTTCATCATAAATGTAGTAATGCCCTTAAAGATATACTATACATAAACTTCCATGCCAACAGAGGGCGAGAGTTACGCTGTGAAATGCGTATCTCAGGTGGCGAGAGAGAGAGAGAGAGAGAGAGAGAGAGAAGAGAGAGAGAGAGAGAGAGAGGAGAGAGAGTTTATCCTTATTTAAAAGAGGGAAAGGATGATATTGTATTTCTTTAAAATGCTATCACATATAGATTTTGAAATTCGTTATATTAATATTATTATATTATGTGAAAATATTAATAAGAGAGAGAGAGAGAGAGAGAGGAGAGGAGAGAGAGAGAGAGAGAGAGAGAGAGAGAGAGATAGAGTATCCATATTGAAGAGTGAAATGGAAAGGTTTATAGTTGTATTTCTTTATTCTCTCACATGATTTTGTAATTAGTTATATTATTATTACTATTTGAAAATATTAATAAAACATATCATATACAGTCGCGCAAAAAAAAAACCAACGCCCACTACATTTGTAAACAGATCATAGCAATGATATAAAAAAAGGAAAATAACAAAAGGGAAAATTTTAGTTACACTTATATTTTTTTCAATACTTAGACATTTCTCCATTATTTTGAGTACAGCTTTTAAACCTTCTTTGGCATTGAATGTGCTAAATCTTTTGAAAATATTGTGCATCCATGCTTCAAACCAAATTTTACGGATGGCATCCTTCAATTTGGGGAGGGACGTTTTCTCATCTGCTAGTGCTTCAGTTTCCGTTTCATGTTATGCCCAGAATTTATTTTCAATTGGTTTAAAATCTGGTGAATTGCCCTGGCCAGTCCAATTTCTGAATATTAAATTCCTTAAGAAGGTTTTGTGACCTGTGAAATCGGTGCAAGGTGCTCCATCTTGCATAAATACACGATGCCCAAAAGTTCCTTGTTAGGGACTAATTCATTTTCCAAGACATTTTTTCATAAATCTCTCCCCATTCATTGTCGTGCTCTCTGGGAGAAAATATAATACCCCCATACCCCCATATCCGCTGAAACATCCCCAAATACCATCACATAAGCTGGATGTTTCACAGTCTTGACTGTGTATTTTGGATGCATAGCTTGTTAGATCCTTGGGGCCTCCTTACTTTATTGCCAGCGCTACAAATAATGTGGAAGTTAGATTCATCGCTAAAAACTACCCTTTCCCAATCCTTTTCAGTCCACTTCAAAATATTTTCTGCAAAAAGCCAGCCATCCTTTTATTTTTTTTTTTTTCATAGGCTTAGTGAGGAGTAGCTTCTTTGCTCCAACACGACATGGGAGACCAAGGTCTTCTGCAATCGATGTTGCACAGTCCGTTCAGATACGTTTCCTAAGCAGTCAGGGTTTTGGAGACTTCAAAATTTTGGCTGGCATTGATGGATGTTCCATAACAATTTTTTTAAATGTTATCCGTTCTTTTTGTAGTTTTTCGTGGCCTCCCTGAGCCTTTCTTCCGCTTCAGTGATGAATCAAGGTCTCCTGTCTTGGAGCGGTTGCACCACAATGGAGACGGTGCTTTTTAGAGATTCCAGCTCTCTTGCAATAGCTGACATTTGACTTTGCCAGTTTTTTCCCATAGGGTCACAATTTCTGCTTTCTTACAAGGATAAGGAAGTTTTTAGCCCATAATTCATTAGCTAGCGCGCAAGAGCGCCAAATGTAGCGGTGACGAAAGCGTGAATGGGGCAGAGCGCATACAATGCCAGCCGACCTTTGGGACAGCTTGAGTATCACTGAAAAGTGCATTAGAAACTCATGGTACCGAACAGCGAGACAATACAGGCTGCAGACGAACTATAAATTGGGGAAAATATATACTTCTCGGGCGGAAATCGCAAAGAAAAGTCTGAACGCTTATTACAGTAATATATAGGGGAGTTCGTTTCGCTTTTTTTTGCGCCGATTGTACATGTACCGTAAAAATCTTTTATATCAGAGAGAGAGAGAGAGAGAGAGAGAGAGAGAGAGAGAGAGAGAGAGAGAGAGAGAGAGACTCCTTCCCCTCCCTGTCACAGTACTTGATATATTTGACAGCTGTTGGTCCTCAGTTTGGTACCTGGAGTTCGAATGAAAGATGTGTGATGACTGGGATTTCCTTCATTTTTACATAATTTTTTAATTTATAAACTAAAATCTTACTAATTCACTTAAGTATTTTCTTTAATGAATTGATATTATTGATATTTGCAAATTAGTAATTCATTTATTTATAGTACAAAAAACATACATCTCTGTAAGAGAGAGAGAGAGAGAGAGAGAGAGAGAGAGAGAGAGAGAGAGAGAGAGAGAGAGAGAGAGAGAGAGAGAGAAAGTTATCCTTATTTTGAAAGAGTGAAATGGGAAGATTATTGTAATCATGTAAAATTCTATCACATATGATTTTTTGTAATTACAATTATTATTATAAATATTTGGGAAAATATTAACAAACATATTATACATACATGTACTATACAAATCTCAAATCTCAGTAGAGAGAGAGAGAGAGAGAGAGAGAGAGAGAGAGAGAGAGAGAGAGAGAGAGAGAGAGAGAGAGAGAGAAACAAACACATTCCCTCCCCTCCAGCCTCATTACATGATATATTTGATAGCTGTTGGACCTCACTTTGGTACCTGGAGTTCGAAAGAAAGATGTGTGAAGACTGGGATTTCCTTCATTCTTACATAATTTTTAACATTTATATTATTTGAAAATTAGTAAATTATTTATTTACCATACAGAAAACATACATCTCTGTAAGAAAGAGAGAGAGAGAGAATTATTATTGTTATTATGTGATATCATTCAATCTTATTAACTTACTAATACCAGTATTGATCAATATTATATTTTAAAATTTTAAAATTAGTCAAATCATTTTTGTATCATAAAAATTTATTTTAGTCATGAAAATAACATCAAAATACACTAATTTGGGATTATTTAGTGGGGAAAAAAACGTGAATAGGTGAATTTCCCACAAATAATGGGTAGATAAGGTCCAGAGAGAAATCCGCGAATCCGGAGAACGCAAATCCGGGGTCCCCACTGTATATTAAAGTTATAAAATGATGAAGTTTAAATATATGAGCAATAAAATTATAAAAAGCAGTATCAGAATGCTGCTAGTAGTCTAAGTCGGAAACTAGGGTATTTGTATGTGGAATTACCAAAAGGCTTCATTTTTCAGGGATGTATTGTATATTTCGATATCAGGCTGCAGATGGCTACATATATTTATGAATTAAAAATTTAATGAACCTGCAACTTTTCATGAATCTTTTAAAAAGTTGTACATTATTGTGTCCAATAATATTGTATGTATTCTCATCTTATTAAAAATGCTAAGAAAGCGGCCAATGTTTTGGTTTCGAAATCAGCTGATGGCGAATACGAGTTTAGTTCGCCATGTTTACATTTTATTTCGCCATATTTAACTCGATTCTGAACGAATTGCCTTGCTTCTAGTTAGTATAAATATCTAGATACTATTTACTTATATGAGACAAGGTAATTTGTCATTATACAACGTGTTTTTCAGTCGAAATATGAGTTTAATACATCTCATGAACTGTATTATTTTTTTCGTTAGCAGATTGCGTTGTGGGCATGTTTATTGTGTAAAAATATTACGTGATTCCGTTCAGTATTTTCACTTGATTTCATCATAGTACGAGCTTTACCGTTAGTTATGTTACTTATCTTTATCGGCATGAAAGCAACAGTAAAATGTGTTCTTTCAAGACCTGAAGTTTGGATTAAAAATTATTCTCTCTCAATTTTATCTATTGCTGTGTTTGATGGCATAAGTTTGCTGACCTAACCAGCGCTGTCCAGGGAAAACTGTGAATGATAGGCCATGGGTAGGGGGAGGGAGGAGGGAGCGGGAGTTTCTGTTGTATAGTACAGTATTGAGATAGTAGTATATCATGAATCCATACAAATTCGGACAGTTGCTGAAGACAGATCTATGCATGATTCCCCTCCACTTTGCTGTGCAGTTTATTTCAACACTATCGATAAAATGTTTTACTATTGTTGAAAGGCAAAACAGGCTATGTTCAGCAGAGATAATTTTTCTCTTCTAATAGAGAAATGTAATTCCTCTTCTCCTCTCTCTCCCCCTCTATCTTCCCCTCTTCCTCTTGTCCTTCTCTCTCTCTCCCTCTACCTTCCCCTCACCCCCCATCCCTCTCCCCCTCCCAGTTCACCACCCCCATCCTTCTTCCTTTTCCCTGCCCCTTTCCCTTCCCTCTTCTCTTCTCCTTTCTCCCTTCCTTCCCCACTCCCTCTTCCCTCCCCCTACCCATATCCTGTCATTCACAGTTTTCCCCAGCAGTGTTGGGTAGGTCAGTTAATAACCCTTAATGGATGGATACCTCATATGAATAGCAATAACTGGGTTTGGGTGGTGGACGGATTCACTCATGGTGTGCATTCAATATTACATGCCATCGATTTTGGGGAATACGGGTGGGCAAGGTGTCCATTACTTCTATAGCCCATAAATTCACTAATGGGAACATTTAGACTGGCTTAGCTCACCGATTCTAGTCTTGCTCATGATTCTCTCTCTCTCTCTCTCTCTCTCTCGCTCTCTCTCTCTCTCTCTCTCTCTCTCTCTCTCTCTCTCTCGTTTCTCTCTGTCTCTCTCTCTCCATCCTTCTTCCTCTCTCCTCTCTATATATATATCTATATATATATATATATATATATATATATATATATATATATATATATATATATAGATATATATTATATATATATTATTATATATATATATATTTATATATATTTATATATATATATATATATATATTATATATATATATATATATAATATATATATATATACACACATATATATATATATATATATATATATATATATATATATATATATATATATATATATATATATATATATATATATATATATTTTCCCATAAATATACCCAGGATTTGCTGTTGATGGGTTTTCTTTCTCATCTTGTGTGATAATATGTCAGTTAGTAATTGTAATTTTGCAAGAAATATTAGAAAAAAATATGAATAATCCAAAAAAGTTACTGCATCTTTCTATCAGTAAATTTATGTAAATATTTTTACAACAAATATATTGAAAATTTGTTACTGAATTTAGCTCTTAACTGTCATATTGTGTGAGCTGTAATTATAATTTTACAAAATAAAATAAGATAATTTATTAGTAAAACTTGTATACTTGGTAAAATTTACAATTGTCTTGTAAAATACTGTATTCTTTTTTTTTTAACTTTCTCTTTCCATTGTTGAGTATTTCCTTAAATTGGTTAACCTCAAGGTTTCCTGCCTTGGGGTGCTGCATGCATTTTTTTAGCCCCAGTTGAAGAGTTAATGGTCTCATTATGGCCCCAATAACACAAACCAACTTATATAAAGAATTCTCTTGTATCTAGGCCAGAATAATGCTTGTTGGTACAAAGTGAGGTATAAAAGGACCAGTTTAGGTTTCTTTATCCTTCTGTACAATGATAACCAGCAGGATTACTATTTACAATATGCATCTGTAATAGCTATGCAAATACTATTGGCTAGGCCCTGCCATTACTTTTAGGTCTGTGATTTCATGAACACTAATTTGGTTCCAAGGTCTTTTTCTTCTTGTAATTGCTGAGATGTCATAACTATCTGCTAAAGAAAGTTAAATACATAGGCATAAGCTTTGAATTAAATAGTGTGGTCTAGTAAATTGCCTCGTTTTAAGCTAAATTATCAATTTGGGGCAGAGACATTGTCAGGTGTTAAAGTATTGTTAGCTTCCTTTCTAAGGTACTCTACAAGAAATAAATTTTTTTTTAATATTACATTACTTTTTTGTCTTATCACCCATAGTACGTTGTTTTATCTTATTAACGGAGGATGAGTGTTACATTGTTTCATTTTCCTCTGTGACATTAAAATTATGGCTATTACTTCAGTATTTTTCCAATATTACATTACTTTTTTGTCTTATCCACATAGCATGTTGTTTTATCTTATTATTACATTACTTTTTTGTCTTATCCACATGGCATGTGTTTTATCTTATTAGTGGAGGATGAGTGTTACATCATTCCATTTTGTCTGTGTCATTAATATGGATATTACTTAAGTGTATTTTCCTATTTTTACTCAACTTCTAGCTAAATTTCAACATAAATATTTTTAAGGTAGTTTACTACTGAAGACCCTGTTTCGTTTAATGTTAGGGTTTTTGTGTTAGACTTGCTTGATCCAATGATTATGCAGATATACTTTTCACAAGCATTCTTCTGCCATAACGGTTATCATAATATCGTAACTTAGTTCATTAACTCCTTTTGAGCACCTCCCTGTTGCGGCTCCTTTCTTAGTATGATGTAGGAAATTTCTTCTTCTATTTATTAGTTTTTCTTGTAAACTGAATTTTATTTTACAATATATTAGTTTATTTGAGGAAACAATAATTTGTTAAACAAAGTAAATTTTACAATAGTAAATCAGTTTAATTAAAGGAACTATAATCTGAGAAGATGATTGAAATTTGCAATAATATTTATTTAATTCATGAAGAAATAATTGGTGAAATATATTTAGTTTATATTGTAAAAAACAGTACCACTGTATTTAGCATATACTGTATATGTATGTTGTACCTCATCATAGATTTGTTAAGGGGGGTTCATACAATACCCATGCTTACATACATTTTCATATTTTCAATACCTATACGTATTGTACTAGATGTTGTGGTACCTTAAGAGGCAGCGTGGCGATCTCCCCACTTTGAAAGCAATGAAATTTGCTAAGTAATGAAGACTGGTATACCAACAACTCCCATAGCTGATATTATATGCAACAATTCCATAAAAGTAGTTGGTAGCCTACTGGTTATATGTCATACCTGTACCTGCTTTTGCTTGCAAGGTATGTAAAATTACTGGATGTAAAACTCCTATCAGCAAATGGTTTCTGTTTTCCTGCTCATCTGATGGATATGTGTATGGCATCTTAGTGTTTCTCATGAATTTTTGTTTGTTTCACTACAGGGCTGCTGTTGAGCAAGATCCAAAGTTCACAATGCACCACTTTGAATTGTGCAATTCGTGATTTTTTTTTCCCGGGGGTACGGCACGTCATCTTTTAGGCATAGGGATGAATGTAGATGGTTGCTGGATTACTGTGAAATATGCATTATGCTCCTGACAGCAAGCCAAATTAAAAAAAAAAAAAAAAAAAAAAGAAGGGGGAAAAAAAAAAAAAAAGGGCTTGATTCTAGACTACCCTTTTGGGTTTAAGGATATAGAAGGAGTGCTGGGGGAAGAAAAATACTGGCAGTTCCTGGTTATTAAGGGGGGAGTTCCATTCTCGGTGGGGTGCTGATAAACAAAAAACCACCATTAACTGAAACTCTGCTATTTACGCAGCTCATGGCACTTAGTTTCGGTTAATGGTGCTTCTGTTTGGTATGGCATGGTGCAATAACTGTAATTAACTGAAACTCGGCCTGTATGTGGTCCATAAATTGCAATTTTATGGCATGGACTACACAAGCACCGTAAAACCAGATCACACCATTAACCGAGTCCGCCGATAACTGGGGACTGCCTGTAAATCATTCCTGGCAGAGCTCTGGCAGTGTGTAAAAAAAAAAAAAAAAAATTTGGGCCCCTTTTAGAGCAGATTGGCTCATTCTTGGTCTTGGAAAAAAAGCTTCGATACTGGAAGCCAAGATCTTGTGCTCTCCTTTGGAACAATCTTCTAATGAGGAGGACCTCAACAGGGCCCCCATCCTTACCTTGAAATTTATGTTCCTTCTATGAATCACAGTCCTTTGTCCAAGGCTCCTGATGTTTTGCAGGATGGTGGTATTTCAGTTGCTGTGGCATAACCTATTTTGGTTGGAGTTCAGAAAGGAGATTGGGAATGAGAATTTACTAATTATTAAGGAAGTTACCTGATTCTTTGTCCCACCATATCCAGGATGGTATAGAAGATTTTCTTCAAATTTATTTAGGGCATCGTTGGATTGAGTTGGACGCTGGTTCTAAGATACAGAATTGGATGTACTGTAGGTTCTAAGATATTATAGTCCTAAGAAGAGAGACTGAAATTCTTCAAATGCCATCCCGTGTGGAGACTGGCTTTCACACTGAGAAATTTAGGTCAGGGAGCTTGCTAATAAAAGCACAAGGCCAAGAAGTTAAGAGTTGTTTTTTTAGATCTCCAGAGTTACACACCTTGACTCTCAGAGGCATTACCCTCTTGTTTCTGTAGTACAGACTAGTTCATAGCTTGCATACCAGCTTGGACATGAACACCTCCTGGCTGGGAGGATGCCAAAACTGACAACCCTCTGTGTAAAACCTTGATGTGTATCACTGGATGGCAGGTGTACCTCAAAAATGAAAGGTAGAAAATAATTGAGGTGGAACATACTAGACTTCACCTTCTCATTTTCCTATGATAATATCTTAAGTATTCACATGAGTGGTAGCATCCATAGTAGTTAAGGTAAATTAACTCCAATGGTAATAAAGATTTACTGCTGCCTAAGTCTGCAGTGTGGGTAGGGTTCCTGGTAAAGCCACTGGGACTGATGCTATTACTACTAAAAAATACACAATTTCTTACATGTCCCTACTCTTTTTATTTTCTTGAAGTGCATGAACCATCAAAGGAACTCAGAAGATTCGTATATTGCCTCCTTGTGTTTCTGGAGAAGCTCATCTCCTGTATGCAGGACACTTTTTAAATGATTGGTTAGCATTAAGGACTTTTTAATGAGTAGACATGTCCCTAAAGGAGGTCTCATGTAAGAAGTAAAGGAACTTTTGGATGGTATTGTTTAAGAATTATATGAAGACTTTATTTATAGAATGGTTGGTTGGACTGCTGTCAGTTGGCTATTCATGCCATATCAAAATTAAAGGGAGGCAAAGAATAGAGTGGTCTTTTCTGATTACTAGTATCTTAGGAAAATGTCCGTAATACAAATTTTTATCAACAGATTTCCCATAAGTGTGCTGTATAGACTCTAACATTCCTTGGCTGAGGGAAATGAATGCCTAAAATTAATTAGACTGGGTAATATTCAAAATGTAAATATGTTATTCATATCAAGACAGTTTTTGAGAAATTTATTATTTTATGCTCCTGTTGATTACATGCATATAAGATGTCTCTCATTGATGTATGGATATGTTTTTGACAATATCCATTGTTTTGGATTGCCAAATTGAAGAATTTGCATGTCTGTTGGAAAAATTTACCTGTTGGCTGAGTACACTTTTAGTGTTCATTGAAGGTTAGTATTAACGGAATGTAAAATTGACATTTTCTGTGTAAAAGTAACAATTCATTTCTCGAATTTTCTCGGTATTATCCGGTTACATTATCATTAATGCTGTTATGTCAGGATTTCCTTTATGGAATTAGGGCTGAAAAAAAAAGATCTCTTCTTTTGTCTTGTGTACTCGGCTTGAATTCCTAATTGGTCCAGGTCCCATCAGTTCATTTGCTCAGTGATTTTGTAGGACCTACCTATCGGTCTTTATCTTGTAACATATGTGTCAGTTTCTTTTGTGACTGACTAACCAATCCTTTCTCATTCCATACCTATGCCATGTCTGTCTTTGAAAGCTGTCTCATTTCTAACCTGAGAGCACACATTGTTTTTTATTTTAGGCTAAGTTAAATCATAAGGCTAACTGAGCTTATTAATATTTATGGTAACATTTGCAAGTAAGGCATGTAGTGGTATTGAATTCTACTTTTAAGGATACAGAGTAAGGTTTAACTTTGTAATATACAGGATTAAAAACATTTCAGGTTCCATGGATGGGCACGTACGACTTTGGAAAATAACTGTTGACAGGGGCCACCGTAAATTAGAACCGCTTTTCAGCATTCCAATCCCTGGAGTTGTTAATGCATTGGCCTTTACATCAAATGGTAGTCATTTGATCATTGGAATTGGTCAGGAACATAAATTAGGCCGATGGTTTAAGGATAAGAAAGCAAAAAATTCTATAGTAGTTATATCAATGAAGAAGAATGTGTAAGAAAGTTTTGATTTTTATTAAAAATTCTGTTTGCCATGGCATTCTAATTATTATCCTTGGATAAAACACCCACCTTAAGAGGATCAGCAGGCTGAAAAACATTGAAATCTGGAAAAATGTAAGATTTTATGAAAATATTCCAGCAACTTTGTATAGCATTCAGGATCTCTATACAAAGTATTTCATCAAAATTGGACATAGTTTTATAGTTATAAGGTATTTTCTAATCTTAGCCCCAAAAAGCCTCAACTATTGATATTTATAAGTTGGGGCAGTTATGTTAAAATACAGTTATTTGGAATGAATCATATCTACTGTTATAGTTAGCTTTTATCTTTGTGCCATTAGGTGGGATCAGCTTCCAAAATAAAACAAATAACACTTGGCTAACCTGCCAGGACTGTCTCTGTAATCACCTGTTTCCCACCAGGTGCTGCAGGGATATTTACATTCTTGTCAGAATTCTTCATGTTGTGTCCGCAGGCAGATAGTGTGAATCAATGTTAGTAATAATGTAGGTTATTTCTTGCGTTGATTTTCTCCTGCATGTTGTGCATGTGTTTTGTTTTTGCATTATGTCATCTACAATAAGCAGATAATAAGGAATGATCTGATGAGACGATGGAAAATTTGTGAAGTGTTGGAAAATGCTAGAGGTCGTTTAGATTATGTAGACCATTCATTAAGGAACACCATAATCTACTCAGTCTTTTCCATTTGTCTTCTATTGTTGCTTCTCCACTTCCTCCATTAGCCTACCTGATAGCCTAGGTTAATTCCTTTTGCACTTCTGATCTGCCTTCTTTTGCTCCTTATGTAATTCAGAAGAAAAATTGGCTACAGTGATACCCCACCCCACTTTTTCATGCTTCGCTTTTGAACGCTTCATTTTGTTGTGAATTGTTGTGGAACACATCTTTCACAGTTTGCTGGAACTTTCACCAATTAGCAAATTTTTACTATGGACTGTATCTCTAAAAGTATTACTAATTCACTTTTTCTTTGTAGAGTAACACCATTTATTTGCTAAATACTGTATTTTTTCATATTGTGTTCGTGAGTAAATACAGATTTTTATGATAAAAACGATCTGTACTTGTACCTACTGCACTACTGTATCTGATAAGTTCTTGTAAACTCAATTTATTAATTTTTTTTTAGTAATAGATTGCATTGGAAGCATGTCTTTTGTAAAAGAATTAAAAGATTCTGTTCACTATTGTCACCCTATTTCATCATAATACGAGCTTTACATGTTTATCTTTCATCAGCGTGAAAACAACAGTAAAATGTGTTCTTTCATGCCCAGTATTTTTTTTTAAATACTTGTTTCTCCACTATTATTTATGGTCGTGTTTCATCCATGTTGCTGATGCATGATAACTTATAGCCATTAACAGTGTGAAAAGTTTTTCCTCAGCTATAGCTGTAGCTTAAATTTAGCAGTATACGACTTTGCCGATATTTTCTCCATACAGGCAGTCCCCGGGTTACGACGGGCTCGGCTTACGACGTTCCGAGGTTAAGGCGCTTTTCAATTATATTCATCCGAAATTATTTCCAGGGTTACGACGCCTACAATGCTGATCTGGCAGAAGAAATATGACCCAAAAAATGCAAAATACTCAATATTTGAAGGTTTTTTGTTGATAAGAGATGCAATATAATGCAGTTTACATAGATTTTAGTGCACCCAAAGCATTAAAAAGGATTTTTGACGATGTTCCAGCTTACGACGATTTCCGGGTTACAATGCGTCTCAAGATGGAAACCCCCGTCGTAACCCGGGACTGCCTGTAATATGAAAGTATATCAGTCCTATTCTTTTTAAAACCCTCTTACGCCAAAGGGGTATAATAAAAATCGTCTCTCGTATGCCGAGGTGGTCTCGGAGTGAGCGCCGAAGCGGAAAAAATATTTTTTTCAAAAAATCACAGCTCGCATAGTTTTCAAGATTAAGAATTCATTTTTGGCTCCTTTTTTTTGTCACTGCCTGATGTTTAGTATGCAACCATAGAAATGAAAAAAAATATCATTATCATATATAAATAATGCATATAATAATAGAGCGAAAACAAAATTTCATATATAATTGTAGTATTCAAATCACGCTGTGAGCAAACGGTTAACGCTAACGAGTTAATTTTTTCGTTGTATTGTACACTAAATTGCGATCATTTTGGTATATAACACATTGTAAAACGATCAAAGCAACACAGAGAATATTATCACAAAATGATGCATGAATTCGTAACAACGCGGAATGTAAAAAATGTTTTTTCCAAAATTCACCATAAATTGTTGTTCTAGAGACTTCCCAATTTGTTCAAAATGAAGATTAAATGATTGTAATATTTACTATAGCTGGTAAGAGTTTTTAGCTTAAACAATTGCAGTTTTCGACCATTTTCAGACGAGTTAAAGTGACTGACCGAACTGGTAGAATTTGTTTTTTTTATATGGGCCAAAAAAAAATTTTTACTTTTTAAAAATGAGAAAAGCTACAAAACCTTCAATTATTTTTTGTTGTATTCTGACATGCACAAATTGCGCCACCACCAAATTGCAATGTAAAACTCTGTGAAATGCCTAATAATGAAAACTGAACCAAAATATAACGATAAACTTTGCCGACGTACGCATTTTCGTAGATTTGGCGGGTGGAGGGAATCTGCGCGCAGAGGGAAGGAAAGTTTTTTTTTTTAAATTCACAACCCATAAATCTAAATATTGTGCGCTAGAGACTTCGAATTTGTTTCAAATAAAGATAAATCACTGAATATTACTAGACTGTAAGAGTTTTAGCTTACAATTGCGTTTTTCGCTCTATTTCGGTAGAGTCAAAGTTGACCGAACGTGTTTTTTTTCTATTTATCGTGATTATATACAAATATTTAGAAAATGAGAAAAGCTACAACCTTCAATTTATTTTTTTTGTATTCTAAATGAAATTTCGCACATTTTCATACATAAAACTTTATGTAACTGCTAATTTAAAGAAAATGGTGGTAAACATTACGACAATATCGCAAAGCGAAAAAATTTCTGATTTTTTTCGGAAGAGTTACCGCGCGATGTAAGGAAAATGTTTTTTTTTCATAAATTCACCATAAATCGAAATATTGTGCTAGAGACTTCCAATTTGTTGCAAAATGAAGGTAAATGATTGAATATTACTAGAATATAAGAGTTTTAGCTTACAATTGCGTTTTTTCGACCATTTCGGTAGAGTCAAAGTTGACCGAAAGGTTGAAATTTTTTTTGGGGTTTTTGCACTTATCGTTATTTACGAGTGAACCCTCGTTTATCGCGGTAGATAGGTTCCAAACCCGGCCGCGATAGCTGAAAATCTGCGAAGTAGGGACACCATATTTATGTATTTATTTAACATGTATATTCAGACTTTTAAAACCCTCCCTTTACGTAGTACTGTTAACAAACCACCCTTTAATGTACAGAACACTTATTGCATGTTCTACAGTACCCTAAACTAAAACAGGCACAAATATTAAAATGTTAGAATATTAAAGTATAAAAAAAATAAAGATTGTTACTGTACTCACCACGAAAGAAGTTGAAGAAAAACTTGAATGATGATGGCGATGAATTTGCTGCACAGTAGAAATGATGATGATGAAGCTGATGATGTCTTCTACTGTGCAGCCAATGATAGTATTTTACGTCTCTTCAGACAGAGATTTCTTTTTCTGGGACACCTCTTCAACTTCTTCCTGGGACACTTCTTCAATTTCTTCCGAAGGCATAGTAGCAGGAGGAACTGGCTCTTTTTTGCGAGGCTGGAAGAACATTGTGATCGGAAGTTGCTGCTGCTGCTTCTTTTTTCGCTCGAAGAGCATCCTGTATGGAGTCATGTGTTCATCGATTTTGTTGCAGAATTGCAGAGAACGAACCATGTCCTCGTCCCACTCTTGCGACAATTCTTTCAACTCCTTCGCAAGGCTTGGCAAGCCGTTCTAATGTTAAGCCCGTTTCTTCGACAATTTCTTGGGTCTCTTCCTGTGTTTTTTCGTCACTGGCCGATTTCGTCAAGTCTTCGAGGTCTGCGTCAGTTAGCGCTGGGAATGACAGTCCAACAACTCGTCGACGTCTTCAGTGCGTCAATGTCGCCAAACCCGTCACCTCCAATTATCGCAACCAACTGCACAGATTTCCGTACTGCAGAGTGTTGAATCTCAGCAGTGTAATTCCCTTGTCATCGTAAACAATCTGGGACACAACTTCTTCCAGCTCGCATTACAGTAGCAGGTTTCATTTCTTTCAGTGCCTTCTGGATGTTCTGCAGGCACGTGGCTATTGTGTACTGCCGCCAGTACGCCTTCAAATTGAATGTTTCATCCTCATCATCTTGGGCAGCATCCACACACGCAATGAGGTCCGCCAAGGTATTCTTCGTGTAGAGGGCCTTGAACGCCCTGATAACCCCCTGGTCCATCGGTTGAATTAATGACATTGTGTTGGGTGGCAGGAACTCAACCTGAATGCCCTCATGCGACAGATCAGTTGCGTGTCCACCACGTTATCCATAAGGAGAAGGATCTTAAATGGCAAGCCCTTCTCTAGAGATATTTAATGACTTGTGGGATAAAACACTGGTGGAACCAGTTGGAGGTCAGCATCTTCGTAGTCCATGCTTTTGGATTATGCATCCAGTACACGGGAAGGAGATTCTTATTTTGATTTTCAAAGCGTGATGGTTTTTCGATTTGTATAATAAGCCCGGCTTTAGCAAAAATCCTGCAGCATTGCCACACATCACAAGGGTAACACGATCTTTGAATGCTTTTAAAGCCAGAGGCTTTGGCTTCTTCTTTGAACAGGAAAGTTCGCGACGGCATTCTCTTCCAAAACAAGCCGGTCTCATCCATATTAAACACTTGTTCGGGCTTGTATCCACCTTCAGTGATAATATTCTTAAATGTCTCATTCGCGGAAGTTCAGCAGCAGTAGTGTCAGCGGAAGCAGCCTCGCCATGCAGGGAAACGCTTTTCAGGCTGAAGCGTTTCTGAAACTTCGCGAACCATCCTTTGCTGGCGGAAAAAACGTTGTTTCTGAGGCTGGGAATCAGTGGATGTCCCTGCTTGAGGTTCATCTAGTACATCATCTTCGTCTTCTTCAGCATGATCGCCATCGTCGTCTTGAGGTTCCTTTGCCGCAAAATTCTCATATCAAACTCAAAGCCTTGGTTCGGATGGTGTTCGTATCCAAGATTATGTTCTTCCGGCAGTCGGCAATCCAGATTGCTAAAGCACCTTCCATACGGACGATTGTTTCATTACGAGCAGTAACAACTCGCTTCGCTGACCTACTAAAGGTGATGGCAGCCGTCTTTCTAATGTTCGCCTCGTCCTTCTTAATGTAGCGAATGGTGGATTCGTTCACTCCAAAATGGCGGGCTGCGGCCTGCCGCGTAACTTCTGCCGCCTTTCAACATATCGAGAAGTGTCACCTTCTCAGCAATCGTCATCATTTTTCGGTGGCGTTTAGACTTACTACCAGCCTTAGCAGAAGCAGAACGCTAGGGAGCCATTGCAGGGGTTAAACAGAAAGTTCAACAAAAAGTTCAACTTCAAACAGTCACGCCCCCATAGCACAGGTTAAAGTTACAAACAGTAAACATAGCCAGCATTTTTATTTTTTTTTTAATATACCCGTGTGGCGAGAGAGCGGCAAACAAAGTGGCCGCGAGAAGATGCTACTGGTCGGAGACAAGCGAGGCTGCTGCGGATCGGAGAAGCGGTCAAAAACACCAATCACAGGCTAGATTACAAAACTTGGGAGCTGATTCGTCATCTATCAGCATTGGAACCAATCACAGTCCGTCTTACATGCTACGTAGTAGTTACAAATTCAAATACAAGGTACTATATATGCTTTATTTACGTACGCTACTTTTTCGCTTGTTTTGTTGTAAGATACGTACGCTTATTCGAGATGTGATTTTTGCAACAAACAATATTATTGGATGCAGTACTACGTATACATACAAAAGATTCATGGAAAAGATGCACATCCATTACATTTGTAGTAGTAGCCATCAGCAGCCTTACACCATTCAAATATGACAAAGTCAGACTGCATCTGATTTGCATTTCATGTTCGATTTAATTTTACTACGTATACTGAATTATCGTATGATCACATTCTCTTTTCATGTTTTATTTCTTTCTGTACTGAATTAATATGTCATATGTAATGCAATGAACCATCAGTAAGAGCCAGATATTACTAAATTATTAATTGGAAATTGGAACGAACGAAACAAAATTTGGGGTCTTCATATATCGCGGCTATTTTCGAAATTTCCGGAAAATCCACGATATATTTCTTTTATAATATATACATAAGTAATGAAAAAAGTCCGCGAATCATGAATCCGCGATGGTCGAACCGCGAAGTAGGGAGGGCTCACTGTATATGAAAATATTTCAAAACTGATAAAAGGTACAACCATGGGTTGTTTTTAGTTGTATTGTGCATGAAATTGTGCACATTTCTATATAAAACTTTATGTAACGGCAAATTTAAAATGGTGCAAACATTACCACAATCGCACAAAAAAATTTATCGGAAGAGTTACCACGTGGATGTAAGGAAAAAGTTTTTTCCATAAATTCACCATAAATCAAAATATTGTGCTAGAGACGCCCAATTTGTTGCAAAATGAAGGTAAACTGATTGAATACTACTAGAATATAAGAGTTTTAGCTTACAATTGCGTTTTTTCAAAACCATTTTGGTAGAGGCAAAGTGACGAAGTTGAAAACTTTTTGGCACTTATCGTTATTTATATAAAAT
Organism: Macrobrachium nipponense; assembly: GCF_015104395.2. Taxonomy (NCBI): domain Eukaryota; kingdom Metazoa; phylum Arthropoda; class Malacostraca; order Decapoda; family Palaemonidae; genus Macrobrachium; species Macrobrachium nipponense. The sequence goes on from NC_087200.1 coordinate 157,607,083, forward strand.
TTTCAAAACTGATAAAGCTACAATCATTAGTATTTTATAGTTGTATTCTACATGAAATTGCGCACATTTTCAGAAAAGTTAAAAAAAAACTTTTTTATGTTGACGTTTAATACGTCCAATCGGCACCCGGGAGACAATTTATCTCAACGTTCAATACGTCCAGTCGGCGTAAGAGGGTTAATTAACATCATTTGTAACATAACTACGGAAATATTTCACTAACATGATAGTTGAAATGCCAGCAAAACTGTTGTTATCCAATTCAGCTAGGTTATTCATAGCAAAACAACTGTTTTCATTCAGTTGTTTATAGCTGTACACATTTAAGCAACAATTAGAATGTTACTAATGATACTTTTATCATTCCTTTTACTTTTTAACTTATTTAAATAGATGATATAGATAAATAAACAAGCTATTGGCAAAAAGAAAAGGTTAGGTTGGGAGTGCCAATAAGAAGAGGAAGACAATATCAATGGAGATGAAAATTGACATCGTTAAGTGTTTCTGAAAAAAGTTTATTTTTTCCCTCTCGCTCTCTCTCTAGGCCAAGGAATACATGTAAGTTCAAGTCTGACAAAAAATTTGTAGAACTACTGTGCAAGACCATAGCAAAAGATTAGCCAATGAAATTCCACACTTCTATTAAAAAGATATTACATTTTAGTGCAATATCCAAACAATAACCTCTCCCCTCCCTCTCCCCTCTTCTCCGTCTTCCATATGCTAACAGGTGTTTCCATAAAGGTAAGAGTGATGTTAAATGTTCATTTGTTCATTTAAGTAGTCATTTATATTTGTTTCTCTTCATTTTCTGTATGTAAAACTGTGTTTATATCCATGACGTTATTGCTGAGGTTCCGTGGTATGTCTGGCAAAGCTTCAAGAAGAACCTTTGGTAGTGATGGTTCTCAGGAAAGGATACTTTGTACCTTTTGTTATATTTTTACCCCTATCAACTTCCTGTTATCCTTCCCTCCATTTTTATTCTAGTCACCAAAGTTTTATCATCAGTTTTTCTTGTTCTCAAGACTTCAAGGATTTTTTTTGGGAGCTGGAGGCTATTTTTTGCATTCTGTCGACATATAGAACACATACTTCCACATCCCGGTACAACTTCAGTCGAAGGAAAGTATTCTCCTGTGTTTTGGAGTTTTTAGCAGATGGATTCATCTGCTTGGTATCAGAATAGTTTCTCTTATAGGACGACTGGTTCATTCTCACCAATTTGCTTATGATGACCTTGAGGGTGAAGAATTGTTTTATGTCTAACTGCAGAGCTGGGCATTTTGTTCAATGTTGACTAATCTATGGTTCTCTGATCCAGTCACTTGTTTATCTGGGGATGAAGATTAGCTCTCTCTTTTTGGGGGTTTTCCAACAGACAGATTAATGATCAGTTTTATTATACTACTCATGAGAACTTTAATGGGTTTGCCTGTAGACTTTGAGAATCTTTACATTGTCCTCATATGTCTTGGAGGCAGGGTGGGGGCCATTCTGAGAAACATTTGATGTAGGAGTTAAAAAAGGTTAAGAACCTACATTTTTGGCAGTTTGGAATGGTCTTACACAAGCAAACATTCTAGTTAGATACAATATGATCGCAGTCTTTTCTGACAATTCAACCTCTTGATTCTTACATAAGACGGAAAGGAGACACAGATGAAGAGATTTGTTCAGACTAGCAAAGAAACTTCCTTTTCCTTTAGACATAGTCCAGCAACATCATTCCTTTACCTCATTTTGTCCTAGGGAAAAACATTGTTATATAAGACCAACTCAGCAGAAAAGGATAAGGTCTTCAGTTAGACAGTCTCCTCTTCCTCAGTTTTTTGTTTTTGAAAGTTTGTGGAACTTATGGGGAGACCCAAACACCAATCTGTTCATGACTGCCCAAAACACTACTCTCCCAGTTTACTGCCCTCCATGCAAGGATCCTCGGCATGGGCAGTTGATGCCTTCCTTCAAGAATGGTTGAATCTAGACCTTTATGCTTTTCCTCTGTTTGCTGTTTTGAGGAAATATTCAACAAGTTGTGAGCTTTGCAGAACACAAGTTTGATTTTAATAGCTTGTTGGTAGCTCCAAAGGGAATGGCTCCTAACTTCCTTTCCTGGTGGGGGATGTTCCTCATCTTCCACTCAGGAAAGATGTTTTCAGACAGTTTCATTTTAGGAGATTCTGTCAAACCTTCACATGCTTCAACTGATTGCATGGAGATTGTCAATTGTCTGTTATGAGCTAAGGGCATTTCAAGAATGGCCAAAAGAAGTAATCCTTAAGTCTAGAAGGCCTTCCACTGTTAGACTTGTGTATCAATAACAGTGGTCAATTTATTGATCTTAGTGCTTGTCCAGAGTGTATCGAGCACCTTTCCTCAATTATCCCCCAGAATATCCCCGATAAGTTTCTCCATATATCTCAGGTATGTGAGGATTTTTCTGTCGCTGCAATCAAAGGATACAGCTTAACATTGCATTCAGTTCTACATTATGCTGACTGGAATATTGTTCACAATTTAAAGTTTGAAGAGGTTTTCTATCTTTTGTGCTAGAAATTTCAATCTTCCCATCATGGTTTACTATAAAATTTAGATGTAGCCCTCCAGATTTTGACATACACTCAGTTTGAGTCTTTTGACAAGGCATCACTTAAGAACTTGAAGACACCTTTCTTTTAAATCTTGCTATGCCAAAATGTGTTAGTGAGCTTCAAGCCCTTTCTTGTATGTGGGCTTTGTTGTAGTGGCAATCTCTCTTTCCTTTCATTGCTTAGATAAAAGATATAAAAGTGAAAGCCCAAATCAGATTTGTGACAACGCCTAATTCAACTCCTTTGGTAGGCAATGAAGAAGTGGCTGTCTTACGTCCAGTTAGAACTCTTCAGGGTCTATATTAGTGAGCTTCAGGCCCTTTCTTGCATGTGGGCTTTGTTCTAGTGGCCACCTCTCTCTTTTCTTTCATTGCTTAGAGAAATGATGTAGAAGTGAAAGCCCTTCCTAGATTTTGACAGTGCTTAATTTAACTGGCTTTGGTAGGCAATAAAGAAGTAGCTGTCTTATGTCCAGTTAGAACTCTTAAGTGTTTACCTTGACAAACATGAACCTTTAAGAGGAGTTAAGTACAGTGGTACCTCAAGATATGAAAGGCTCAACTTACGAAAAACTCGAGAAATGAAAGCAAATATGAAAAATTTTACGGCTCTACATACGAAAATTGCTCAAGATACGAAAGGTTGTTGCTGTAAAGTCCGAGATTCGCCTGGACCACCGATAACCATTTTGAAACTCGCGCGCTGCCAACTGAGTAGACTCGCCACCATCCTCCCGCTTTCCCATTGGTTCTTGATGCTAGTCACTGCCATGAGATCCTTCTCTCCTATTGGCCAGCATCCCTCCCATGATGCATCTACGTAGCGGCGTGCTTCTTCAGCCACTGCACGGCATTGTCGGTATTGTAAGCACGCGGTATTCGTTCGTTCTAACGATTTCGTTTATTAACATAAATTCGTTAGTGATTTCGTTGCAGTATAATTTATCGTGTTGTGTGAGAACTTTACTATATACGTATACGTACTACATAACATAATTACGTACAGTATATACGTAGTCATGGGTCCCAAGAAACTTGAAATTCATGGAAAGAAGAGGATGCTCCCTTTGGAGATGAAGATGGAGAACATTAAAAAATATGAAGCTGGTATGCGATTGAGTGTGATCGCCAAGGAATACGGCTAAAATCCGTTGACAATAGGCACCATCCTTAAGCAGAAGGATGTCATCAAAGCAGCTACACCTTCCAAGGGTGTCACTATTTTGTCCAGCAAGAGGACCCACATGCATGATGAAATGGAAAGGCTTCTTCTTGTCTGGATAAAAGACAAAGAAATCGCTAGCGATACAGTAACGGAGATGGCAATCTGCCACAAGGCCAGTGCTATTTTCGGCGATTTGATTGCCCAGGCCAAAGACGACGGAGGAGAAGGGACACCAACGCCAACCCCAGACTTCAAGGCTTCGCATGGGTGGTTCGAGAAATTCTGTAAATGGACTGGCATCCATTCGGTGGTGCGGCATGGGGAGGCGGCCAGCTCAGACATGAAAGCGGCCGAAGCCTTTAAAAAGACGTTCAACGAGATGATGATCAACAAAGGCTACAGTTCTCAGCAAGTTTTCAACTGTGACGAGACTGGCCTTTTTTGGAAAAAAATGCCTCATTGGACGTACATCATGCAAGAAGAGAAGAAGCTACCTGGGCATAAGCCTATGAAAGACAGGCTTACGTTCGCACTTTGTTCCAATGCCATGTGGGGATTGCAAGGTGTGAAGCCCATACTTGTCTATCATTCCGAGACTCCTTGAGCCTTCAAGGCCACAAAATGCTTAAGGAGAAGCTTCCAGTGATGTGGAGGGCTAATACGAAAGCCTGGGTAACGAGGCTTTTGTTCACCGAGTGGGTAAATCTGTGTTTCAGCCCGACAGTGAAGAAATTCTTGGAAGAGAAGCGCCTCCCTCTGAAATGTCTGCTGTTGTTTGGGCAATGCCCTCCCCACCCTCCTGGCCTCGAGGTAGATATCCTAGTGGAGTATTACTTCATCAAGGTTCTTTATCTTCCGCCTAACACCACCCCTCTCCTCCAGCTCATGGACCAGCAGTGATATCGAACTTCAAGAAGCTGTATACGAAACTTCTTTTCAAGAGATGTTTCGACATCGCCGATACCACAAACCTCACCTTGCGTGAAATTTGGAAGGAGCATTTCGATGTTGTCAATAGCATCCCGAACTCATCGTACCACCAAGATTGGCATGAGGTTTCGAGGTGAACCTTGAATTCCTCATGGAGGAAACTTTGGCCTGATCCCATATCCGCCCGAGACTTCGAGGGATTCAACGTGGGCGAAGCTGGTGCTGCAGATTCAGGAACAGTTGACAATCCTGAAACTATTTCGCAACCAGATCTTGACGAGATCGTTGCACTCGGCAAGTCCATGGGGCTGGTTGTCGACGAGGGACGACATCAATGACCTCGAGGAGCACCAAGAGGAGCTTACGACGGATGACCTGAAGGAGTTGAAGGCCATGCAACATAACGTCATTCAAGAAGAGTTCTCTAGCAGTGGCGAGAAGGAGGAGGACGACTCTATGACGACGGCAGAAATTAAGGATGCTCTAGCTGCTTTTCATAAGGTGCAATCATTCGTAGAAAAGAGACACCCCGAAAAGGCTTACACAGGTCGTATGCTTGTCACAGTTCGATGACGTTTGCCTGAGTCGTTTCAGGAACATTGTGAAAAGTAGGCAGAAGCAATTCTTCCTTGGATAGTTTATTTTTTAAAGAAGCCTTTAGTAGGAGTAGTAGTAAGCAAAAAGGAAGAACCAAGTGGATACTAAAAAACAGATAGTTGAAAAGTGTGAAGAAGTTGAAAATTTTGTAAAAATAAAAAAAAAAAAAAAAAAAAAAAAAATTTCAAAAAAAAAAGTTAAAAAAAAAAAATTAAAAAAAAAAAAAAAAAAAAAAATGTAAAAATAAAAAAATAAAAAAATTTTTTTTTAGTATAAGATTTTGTAAAGTTAAGTGTTACAGTTTTGTTAATGTGTTTTGTAAAGTTTAGTTTATGTTTTCCTTACATTATTTTATGTTTCGTAAAGTTAAGTGTGCGTACATATCTGCCGTTTGTCGTCCTCCTCTGTCGCCACTTTCGGAGGTAGCCTCACTCGAAAGGTAAGCGTCCAAATTTTACGACATGCGTACGTATGTACGTACAGTATTTCTTGTATACCATATACACTAATACACTTTATTTACAGGTATATTAGCAGTACGTATTAAGTTAGGTATTGAATGGTCCAAATTGTTGTAGTATTTCATTGTTTATAGGTCATTTAGCTTTATTATGAAATTTACTGGGTGTTTTTGGGGTTTGGAGGGCTTAGAACGGATTAGCCATTTTACATGTAAAATGCGAAAATGCGGTCCAGATAAGAAAGCTTATGATATGAACCGCCTCGGAATGGATTAATTTCGTATCTCGAGGTACCACTATAGTATTTATCTGTGGTGTTAGGAAACCAAGCACTCCCATGTCCAAGAATACTGAAGTCAATGTACTCACAGTTGATTCCTCAGCTTTTACCATTTTTGAAATAATCACCATGACTTCTGTATCATAAGCATGTCTTGATTTCCTTTAAAACCTTTTGTTAGAGAAGGTGTCATGCAGCTGTTGTTGACTCATATTTGTGAAATGTTCAAAGTTAGCTTGAGGTGTAAAGCCCTTAGTCCTAACAGTGCGCCTGGGAAGCTTTCTCATGGACAAGTATGATAGTAACCTAGCTTTCTATCTTATTGTTAGTTATCAGGAAATCCCGCTTTTGAAATTTGGGAGCATGAAGGTACACATTGGTGTTTAGGAGTGCACCTTTTTATATGAAGATGGTAGTTGTCTTTAGTTTTGGACTGTCGGTTATGGGCTTTTGACTTGGGTACAGAGTCACTATAATAGATTCACATCAACTGTTCATCTGATGTCTGGGCTCATCCCTTACGACGTTCCTGATTGGCTGTTGCTAAGCCAATCATAGGGCTGGAAACTGTCAGTTTCTCTCGAGAGTTCACATAGGCAGGATGTATATTCCGACCTCTTTAAATATAACTTTCATTACACTCAGTTTTTTACCTGCAGAAAAGGAGTGTTTCTGAATTTCATCACTAAACATCTTCAAGCCAATGATTTAAGGATTATAATGATATAAGAATTAAGAAGAAATTCGTAATATATAATATAAGCAAATAATGAAGAGTTATATAGGAAGACTGATTGTAGGAAAGTAAATGAATGGGATTATGAATCTCCTCTTAAGGTATCAATATCTAAGTAATGATTTTTTTCACATAGAGATTTCCTCTATAGGATATGAAAGGATGATGGTGTTAATGATAGTACGTAATGATAATGAAATCTTAAAATTCTTTTTCCCCCATAAGACTTCTCCTATCGAGGGGTCGTGATCATGATGATGACATCATCGAGTGATCACATGAGCAACACCTGACTACATGAGATAAAAAGAATAATATTTTAATCTTTTGCTTGTTATTTTCATATTGATAGCTTACTTATAATTTGTTCCGACACGGCATACAAACCTTCGGTCCTTTTACAATAGGAAGGTACTAGCGGCAGCTGGATAGGTCGTAAGCTTTCGAACAAGGGTTCGGTAGTTAACTGCTTGTCCGACAGGCGCGCGCGCGCGACTGGTAGGTAAACAAATCACTTTTGCTTTCGGCCTGCTGGCGTGTGGACGTGTATCATCGCTCTCTGCCCGCTTCATCGTCGTTGCTTTCGCATGATTGTGTTTTTTCTTTTTCTATTTATCTAGTGAAACTGAATTGTAAGTACAATCATTTCATATTTATTTCCATTGAATTCAATTGTGAATTAAAGGATCTTGGTTTCACCACGCCTCCGATTACCCGAGTGCCGGGACTGAAGGGCGTAAGTGCGGGAATTCATTTTCCAGAAATGATCCTCGTATTTGTGTATGCTCGGTGCCGAGGGCGGGAGAGCGCTCGCTCCGAGCGTATATTTTGGTTGGAATGTGTAGATGAAAATCGTAAGTAAGTGCTCTTTTCATTTATATTTTTTTGACCTGTATGCTAGTTGCCGAGCGAATGCGCTCGGCACGGAAACTTATTCTGTATGGAAGTGGAATCGCAAGTACAGTATTCTTTTTCATTTTCATATATATTTTTTTTTTTGATTGTAAGCAATACTCATTTTGGATCAGTTTCCGAGCTTACCCGGAAATTGATCCTTTCCCCTTTTTATTTGAATGAAGTAAATCGCAAGTGCAGTTCTTTTTCATTTTCATATTTTTATTGAGATTGCATTGTTTACGGGGATCAATGTTTCCGCTATTTCCCGGGATTGATCCTTCCCTTCCCCTTTTTATTGTATGAAAAGTGAAATCGCAAGCGCAGTATTCTTTTTCATTTTCATATATATTTTGATTGCATCAATTCATTATGGATCAAGGTTTCCATAAACCTTGATCCATAAAGGTAAGGAATGGATCCTTTTACCCTTGCGCTCGGTACCGAGGGCGCAAATGCGCTCGATCCGAGCCCTTATTCATTGTGAAGTGAATCGTAATGCAAGAAATTCTTTTTCATTTATTCCTTTTATTATTGATTGCATCAATATTATTTGGTTCAAGTTCCGCTCAGTCAGGGAATTGATCCTTATGCCCTTGCATTCGGGCCGATGGCACGATTGCTCTCGGGCTCTTATATTATTGTTGGGTACATGGGTGCTGTGGCGGGGGTGGGGAACGAGAACCCCCCCCCCCGCTCAGCTCCCCACAGATGGCCCTTCCCCTTGGGGGGGGGGGGGGGGGGGGGGGAGTTATTCGGCGTTCTTCTCCTCGCCCGATCCGTCGAGCGGGGGGCGGGCGCTCGTGGCCCCGATGTACAATTGTATTCGGGGTCTTCCACTCGTTCGGAGAGGGCTCACCCACCCCCCCGCGCGAGGGCGGGGACTTCCCCCCCACTAATCGCTATTACTGTTATTTCCGCAGGTGCTACTGCCACGAGGGTGGACCTTGGTGAGGTATGGGCGTCCTTCCATTTGCAGGGCGTGCTAGTGTCCAGGGGCTGCGGTTCTATGTCTGGGCCTACTGCGGTCCACCCATAGAGTGGTGACCACGCTCCAGGTGACGACGTCCCTCCTCACCTGGTGTACTCGCCTCACGGGGTAACAGTCTTGCCTACAAAGCCGCTGTGAAGTGCCGTGCGCCGTACCGAGAGGGGGCGTGCCGCCGCCGCTCGTGGTTGCCGCGCTGCCGCGACCACACTTCCCGCTGCCCTAGAGCTCGCCCCTGGACCTGCCGCCGGTACCAGGTGTTGCCTGGCTGCTGCTCCACTTCCTGTGTTTTCCGGTGCTGCCTGCCGTACCTGCCGATTCTGGGCTGACTGTCCATGCAGTTGCTGCGCTGGCTGTCCCTGCCGTTGCTGCTGGCTGTCCCTGCCGTTGCTGCGCTGGCTGTCCCTACCGATGCTGTGCTGGCTGTGCCTGCTGTTTCCTGAGATGCCCATACCTGCTGATGTCGTCCCTGTTCGTGTGGTACTACCCCAGACTTTGGTCTTGTCTGTACAGGTGCGTCCGGGCCCTGTGGCTTCGGCTACAGCAGCCCCGGCTCCGCCCTGGATAGCAGATCTTACGTCTGTCCTGAGGAAGCTGACGAAGAAGAGGAGAAGGTGTCGTCGTCGTCGTCTTCATTCTTCTTCATCGTCGTCGGCTGCCGCCTCTTCCCCTTCGACTTCTAAGGCTTCACAGCCGAGGAAGAAGAAGGTTGCCTCCTCCCTCCTTAAGAAAAGTCTCCCCTCGGGAGCTTCTCGGGACCGCCCGTCTCACCCCTCGGTGGGACGGGAGGGTTTCCTTCCGCTGGTCCTCCTGCTCCTTCGAGGGGCGGGGCCCGTCTCTTTTTTCTTCCGCAAGGGAGAAGGACTACGGGGACCAGAAGGGGGTACACGCTAACACCGTCCTTTCCTCGCCTGTGTCAGTGGTTCTGCCACTGCATCAGGGTCCGTCTCGGCCTCTCGTTCGCGGGGAGGTACCGAATTGTACGGTCGCCTACCAAGCGACCGTGCAGCCAGGAACAACCAGACCTCTGAGTCCGCTCAGCGTCAGGTTCACGGCACGGGGCCGGAAGACTGGTGACAGCCGCTCATGAGCCTCTCCACCAGAACCAGCTCTCACTCTCGCGGCGAACAGCTGGCTACCCGGGGACGTGACGGTCCACGACCGACCACGGGCTGAGGCTGGGAAGAGGTCCTCCCGTTCGCCGTTGCCAGCCACGGCTGGAACCAGCGACGTGACGTGCCGTGAGGACAAGCACCGGTCTCACTGTGACAGTGGAGCCTGCAGGTCGCCTGACCGTCGCTCTCACAGAGAGCGATCGGGTACGGCAACCAGCACCATCTCTTCTGACATCGAGATCGGGGCCGCTGTGCTCAGATCCAGCCGTCTCCACAGCGAGACGGTTCCGACCAGGCCTGCAGCTCGATCGCCACCTCGGGTTGACGATCGCCTGCAGCCCTCCAAGCCTGCTGGTTCTGCCAGCGAGCAACGAGGGGAGCGTCAGGTCTGCCTCTCCCGTACCTTCAACCTCCTCGGGTTACACCGGGAGGAGCGAGGTATTGAGGAGTGATCGTGAGGGTGCGCCCCTCATGACCCACCACGACGCCCTACGTGCCAGGCACGGTTCTTGGACCGGCCAGGACGTATGCGCAAGTGGATGGGGAAGACCAAGAGGGCTGTCGCTGTTCCCCCTTCTTAGGAGCAAGGTTTCTCGGAATATGCTCTTGTTCGAAGGGCTTAACGGTCCCACTCTGCAAGATGCTGTGACTTCCGAGATCCAGAGGAACTTTGCCGAGTTATGGCGCTGATTCGTCAGCACAATGACCTCGGGGAAGGATCGCCGCTCCCACCAGCAGAGCCACGTCTCGGCTCGAGTCGTTTTGGGGCCCGAGAGGGAACCCAAATCGACGGTGGGTCTGCCGCGATCGGAGCTTGCCGACTGTGTTGAACCAGGTAGTCTCTCGTCTCCGGACAAGAAGGCTCTCTCAGTTCTGGCCGGTTGAACAAGCTACTTCACCTCCTCTACTGCGACAGAGGCGTTTCTACGTGTCTTCGGACACCGTATTTGAATACCCCTTCGGTCCTCCTGAGGTTTCGACCTCGACGAGGACTGGAATGAGTCGGAGGACGGTTATCGGCTCTCTCCGTCAGGTGTCGATCAGCCCCACCCAGACGACGTTCACAGTGGCGGCAGACACCTTACCTACAGTATGAGTTCGTAACCCTCCTCGGGAAAACGTTTTCTCCTGACGATACGTTTTCCCAGGCTCTGAGAGGCCATCGCCGTAAGGCGATGGCTGCTCCTTTTCTTCTCCAACTGCTAGTTCCGCTGGGAAGGCGAGCCAGTATCCAATTCCTTCCTCCCATTCCCTCTCTCCTTACGGCTACGAGGAAAGGGGAGGGATCCTACAGAGATTTCTCTGTAAGATCCCACGTTAGGGGCTGCGCTACCGGGGGGACCTTCGGTCCTACCTGACGTAAGCCCCGGTCATTGAGGAGGGATCCTGCCCCTTTCTCGATTTCTACGGGAATCGAGAGGACCACCAGCCGATATCGTTTGACGAATTCGGTGGGGGGTTTCGCAGAGTGCTTAGAATTCTACGGAATTTCTAGCGCACTCAGAGTGTTCGAGTTTTTTACGATCTCCAAAACACTTAGGCGAGACCACGGTCCAAAGTGAGCGAGAATCCCGATAATTGTTACACGATAATCGGGAACCTCGCTTATGCTCGAATTCCTGTAATTTCTAGATTTGGAAGAAGACTGCTGCTGAAAGAAGAGTATCTCACAGTAGGCGCTTAACCTGGAATAGAGAAGAACGGACGGAACTTCCAGTTTTGGCTTTGAACTATCGTCTTCGGTATTCTGTTCACCATTGAAGCTTTCCTTGGGAAAGATTCTCCTTCACTCTCTTGATAGAGAACGAAGGCGGTCGATCTCCAATCCTTATTCTCATTCCTCGAGGGGAAAAGATTTTAGGATGGAGGTCGTGGTACAGAACCTACAAATATACTACGTATATTACCCTCGCGACATGATTCTTTTAACAGTTGAATTGTCCGGGGGGTAGGCGCATACCGTAGTTAACTCTACGGTTTGTGACCGAGACGAATTGTATCTTAATTGAACTGCAACTCGGGGTTGCCTGCAACCTCCCAGCAGTTATCAGTTTCGATTTTAGATACTTGGTATTGTCATGACAACACCAAATCAGCTTTTGTATTTACCGAAATCCGTTTTTCGGTTAAATTATAAATTGCCTCGAGCGCAAGTATTCTTTATGCTCGTGGTTTTTCTAGCCGAACGCATTCCTTCGTGGAATAATGGATTACCTGGCAACTCAGGATGACGAGTCACCGAGAGCTACTGCGTATTGAACTGCGTATTGAACTGCCTGATAGCGGCTCAGTATCAGCTAGGTCTCTGAGATGCACGGTCGGTTACGTCTCTCTCTCCCCTGGTTGGATTGACTACCGAACCGTATCTCTGCCCAACAATCATGGACTTAGTCTCTGATTAACGGGGATTCTCGCAATAATGAAGGACCATCTACTGCTGTGACGCTCGATTTCATCGCCTTCGACATTGCGAGAATTTTCAACAGAGATATCTCTTGGACTCTTTCATCTTTCTGTTTACCGCACGGTAACAGAAGTCTGTACTAGTCAACCGCTGCATCGCACCGCGATAATGCGAATGATTTTTGCAGACATCTGAGTTTGTCTTCAAAATATCTCGTATTCGTAGGTGTGCAATTTCATTGCTCGCCCCGAATTAACAGATATGTCAGAAGAACATCGCCTACTCTCCGACCTGACAGCTCTACTTCCAAATGTTCAGCCCATGAGAAGCAGTTCTTCAGGCAGTAGTTCCCTGTCTTCATTACTGGAAAGCGCTCCGCTTTTATTGCAACTACGATCCTCACCGGACAGCAATGAATAGCGGTTAGCGTTCTCAGTCTTTGTAGCACAGGTTCAGAATCTTGAGAATCCTTCTCTTGGTTCAGCTGTGAGACGTAGGTTGCATTTTCTGTACACCTTCGTCTTCAACGTCACATAGTGTTGTTTCTCCTTAGCCGAGAATCAACTATACTATGAGATATCTTGCCATCAAGGACCTCGGTCTCTAGAAGGCAATTGACTTTCGCCTGTTGGGCACATGCCTTAAAAGAGTCATCACCTTGCCTTCTGGCATCGGTGACGAACAAATTATTTGTTTAGTCTCTTGGCATAACCCTTTTAAGGCGAAGGTCACGTGACTTGCTCGGGTGCTTGGACAACTTGCCTCCCACCGAACGCAGTCAGTAGGCAGCTGTCAGAGCGCCCAAGTCTGTTACGAACTTCGCTGTGGACTTAGTTCGGTTGTTCCATAACAATCTTTTCTTCGTCCTAACGGCTTTGTCACCAGTACCCATACCATCGACACCCACCATTGAGTGTCGGTGTCCTATCCACTACCGAGAACAACAACTTCGCTGCAGACGGATAGACCAGTATGGGTACAGGACATCACCGAAGTCGAGAAGAGGGATAGGTCATACGACCATTCCCTTCTTTTTCCTCTGAGGGTAATTGCATGACTTTTCCTGCAAAGTCAAGCATCCAGGGGATGGGGATTCGTGACGCTCGATTTCGTACCGAATTCGTAGCGAGACTCTGAACCCTTCGGTTCCTGACGATCGGTTAGAGTCCTTCACAATCCCCTCCCTAATGGACTTCACCGCCTTCGATGCGAAGGAGATGCTGCTTTGTCCTGTGAAAGCGCGACCGCGCTTTCTGAAGAAACTCGACATCCCAGGCCGAGTGTTGAAGACTCTTCGTCAGCAACAAGATGACCTAGAAGTACACTCCCTCGAGTTACACAAGAAGCTCTTCTCCGTGGCGCAGGTACTGAAGGCAGGGGTCTGGTACAACCAGACCACCGGCACCTCCTTCTACCTTTTTGGATATTGCCCACAGGTCCTTGGATCGTTTTCCTTAGGACCCGTGGTGGCTGCTCAACACGTTGTCTAGCTAACCCAGACCCTAGCAGGCTGAACAGCATCGAGTCCTGGTGTGACTGTAAGAATAGATAAGTGAATGAGAGAGTGACTTGCTTCTCTTCCTATCTTTTTCTACCCCTCTACCTGTGGGTAGAGGGATACGGTCATCACCTTGCTGGATAAGGACGAGATGCCGGTGAGCTACTCGACAGAGCCCCATCCTATCCCTTTCACCTAGGGATGGGAGGCGAATATCCACCACTTCCTCCTACAAGGGGGGGGAAGTGGATGCCAACAAGAGCAAACCATAACGTTATGTTGCCTCTTGCAAATAGGAACTTGTTCTTGTTTGCTGGTACGAAGATACGCTTGCCTCTCTACTTAGTACTTGGTCCAGAGGTCTGACCATTGATCCTGCGGTGCACACCCCGATCAATCGGACAGAGGCTTGGATCCCTCCCTCGCTCTTACGACCAGGAGGCATTCCAATTCCAAGGTTGGGCGAACACCAGTCTGTTCACAAAAGACTCAGATTCCTCCCACCAAGAAGTGAAGTTCTTCCTATTGTAAAGGACCGAAGGTTTGTATGCCGTGTCGGAACAAATGACAATTTGTCCAAAATTGCATTTTTCCTAACTATACAAACCTGAGGTCCTTTTACACATAGCCCCACCTCATGCCACCCTCACTCTGCAGTTTTTGCTTGGGCCAAAAGCAAAAGTGATTTGTTTACCTACCAGTCGCGCATGCGCGCGCCTGTCGGACAAGCAGTTAACTACCGAACCCCTTGTTCGAAAGCTTACGACCTATCCAGCTGCTGCTAGTACCTTCCTATTGTAAAAGGACCTCAGGTTTGTATAGTTAGGAAAAATGCAATTTTGGACAAATTGTCATTTTTTGGTAGCACTGCCTTCCATTACATTTAAGCTATGAAACTATGAAACACAAGATAATAAATGATGAATGCACTGGAATCTCATGTAAGGATTGAAAGAATATGTTTTGTATTAAGAATTTCTTGTTTATTTCACTATAAATATTTTGGCATTAAGCTTAATGAAATACATACTTCTTATATCATTACAAACCTTAAGTCATTGGCTTGAAGAGTTTAGTGATGAAATTTGGAAACACTCCTTTTCTGCAGGTAAAACTGAGTTTTAATGAAAGTTATAATTTTTGAAAGAGAGTCGGAACATACATCCTGCCTAGGTGAAGTCTCGAGCGAGACTGAGAATTTCCAGCCTTGTGATTGGCTTATCAACGGCCAATCAGGAGTGTCATAAGGAAAGGGCCTAGACATCAGATGTACGGTTGATGTGAATTTATTATACTACATACTCTACAATGTAGAGTTATTTTCTTTTCCCTGTAAAAATCCCCTGACAAGTCTCGTTATGAGGCCCTTGCTCCTGCTGTAGTTCTGTGTGGAGACAATATACTTGCCTGTAAGATCACACAGCAGGCAGGAATGTTGAGATGTTTTTTTTCCCCCCTCTTCTTTAGCTTTTAGTTTGCTTGACTGAACATTGTTTCTCTGGCTGCATTAACCCAACCTCATTCAATGTGGTAGTCAGCTAACATTAACAGTAGTTAAGATTCACTCCAAATAATGAAGATTTTCATGACAAAATTAATTACAGGCAGTCCCCGGTTGTTGGTGGGGGTTCCGTTTTCAGCTGGGTGCAGATAAGCAACAACCGCCTTAACCGGTTAATGGCACCTCTATTAGGTATGTTATGACGCCATAACTCTATTATTAGCACCGTATGGCACCGATAACCAAAACTCGGCCCTTTGTGGCACCAGAAGTTGCCGATTTTATGGTAGTAGACAAGCCCCATAAAAGCGGATCACCATTAACCGGGACCACTTATAATCGGGAACTGCCTGTATTTGGATACTTGCCTGCTATTAAAGTGGAAACCTGCCCAGCCACTCCACGTCTTAGTGGGTAGTCATGAAAAATTCTGACGAATATAAACATCCCAATCCATCCTGGTGGGAAAAGGTGATTACAGAGACAGTCCTATTTGGTTAGCCAAGCATTATGATGTTTTATTTTGAATGCTGACTGCGCCCAATGCTACTTTAATAGTAGGTAAATATCCAAATAATTATTTTTATCATGAAAATTTTCATAATTTCTTTGGAAATAGACCCCCAGTAAATATGATGAATGGCAACTCTCTTGTCTCATGGTTTTCTTGTGCAAAAAATGTTCAGCTTCAGCTGAAGAGTATATCTTTGTATTTATCAATATTTTATTTCAAATTTTACCATGCCATGAAGACCCCCATAGGGGGAGTTATGCCGTCAGTGCACTGCATGTGGTGCAATGTAGCTTAAGGTTCTTTGCAGCGTCTCTTCGGCCCCTAGCTGCAACTTTCATTCCCTTTACTGTCCACCCGCTCCTAATAATTGATTCATAGTGCAACTGCGAGGTTTTCCTCCTGTTACACGTTTCAAACCTATCGCTGTCAATTTTCGTTCCAGCGCTGAAGGGCCTTAGTTGCCCCAGTGCTTGGCATTATGCATAAGATCTGTAAATAAATCAATGCCATGAAGACAGCTAATATAAAACATCTTTGAAGCAAGGAAGAAAGGGTATGAGAAAGATGAGGAAGAAAGAATAAAGAAAATGAGTACTTTGGTCTGTTATGAAATCCTCTGTTTTGAGATTAATACTCTGCTGGGAGAGGCTGGTGTGCCTGATAATGCATCTGGGTATTATCACTTATGATTTGATATGAAAAAATACTAAAGTTATGTGTTTATACCCAAAACAAAAAATCAGATTGAAAATATATTTTTATTACTTTATGGTTGTATTCAGTGTTAGTCAAACTTTCATTAACTGTATCTCTAAGCATAAGTTATTTACCTTTAAAACCCTACTTCATTATTATATTACCAATTACATACAATAAAATTCCATATAGAACTGTATAGCATTCCAAGGCTTGTCAAAAAGACAAGTTTTTGAGGAGCATTTTTAGTAATAGAAATAAAAATATTCTACAAGCAAGTAACTGTAACCCCCCAAAAAAATCTGTCCAGTCCTAATAAAATAGGAGGTTTTAAGCATTTTTATAGGGGTTCCAACTATTTCCGGGTTCTAACTGTTCCCGGGGGGGGGGGGGGGGTGTCGTCTGGTACACATCCCCCACGAATAAAGGGGGACCACTGTAAAAGGACTTTGTATGGTATAAAATCTGTATATATAAATTCGAAAATTTCTATTTGTATAAACACTTCAAATCCACATTTCATGACTGATTTTGGTGAGATTTTAGATGAGTCAACATCAAACTGGGGAAGGTCATAGTAGAAACAGAATTAAAATTGGACCATTGGTTGAGTAAAGGGGAGGTGTGGGAAGGAGGTGAAATGTAAAAAATACCGAAAACAATAGACTTTGCCTTATGCATAGTTTTTAAGGTCCCTGAGATGAATAGTGACACACCTGATGTACTTTAAGTCCAAGTTCAGCCCCAGTAGAGAGAGAGACACACACAGACAGAGGGTGGGAAGGGTTGACATGTAAAGATAACTGAAAATGATAGATATTAGTGTCTAATCTAGTTGTTGAGGTAGCCGAGATAATAAAGATTGTCTCCCGTATGACGAGGGGTCTCGGAGTGAGCGCCGAAGCGGAAAAAATATATTATTTTTTTTAAAAATCACAGCGCACTTAGTTTTCAAGATTAAGAGTTCATTTTTGGCTCCTTTATTTGTCATTGTCTGGAGTTAGTATGCAACCATCAGATATGAAAAAAATATTATATATAAATAATGCGATATATGATAGCGCGAAAAAAAAATTTCATATATGATTGTATTCAAATCGCACTGTGAAAACAAAACGGTTAAAGCTAACGAGTTTATTTTTTTTTCTTTGTATTGTGCACTAAATTGCAATCATTTTGGTATATAGCACATTGAAAAATGATCAAAGCAACACAGAGAAAATATTATCACAAAATGATGCATGAATTCGTAACGTGCGGACATAATTTTTTTTTTTTTCAAAAATTCACTATAAATTGAAATATTGTTCTAGAGACTTCCAATTTGTTTCAAAATGAAGATAAATGATTGAATATTACTATACTGTAAGAATTTTAGCATACCATTGCAGTTTTTGACCATTTCGGACGAGTTAAAGTTGACCAAATGTCGAATTTTTTTAATATATTTTTTATATGCAGATATTTCAAAAATGAGAAAAAGCTACAACCTTCAATTATTTTTTTTTGTATTCTACATAAAATTTCGCACAGTTTCATATATAAAACTCTATGAAATGGAGCAAATATTACGAGAATGCGACGTACGCATTCGGAGATTTGCGGCGGAGAATCCGCTTGCGAAGGGAAGGAAATTTTTTTTTTTTTAAATTCACCATAAATCTAAATATTGTCCTAGAGAACTTTGAATTTGTTTTCCAAACTGAAGATAAATGACTGAATATTACTAGAACTGTAGAGTTTAGCTTACAATTGCGTTTTTTTTTCCGATTTCGACCTTTCGGTAGAGTCAAAGTTGACCGAACGTGGTTTTTTCTATGTATCGTGATTTATATGCAAATATTTAGAAAATGAGAAAAGCTACAACCTTCAATTATATTTTTTGTATTCTAAATGAAATTGCGCACATTTTCATATATAAAACTTTATGTAACTGCTAATTTAAAATGGTGCAAACATTACGACAATCGGGCAAAGAAATTTCAGATTTTTTTCGGGCGTAAGGAAAATGTTTTTTTCATAAATTCACCATAAATCGAAATATTGTGCTAGAGACTTCCAATTTGTTGCAAAATGAAGGTAAATGATTGAATACTACCAGAATATAAGAGTTTTAGCTTACAATTGCGTTTTTCGACCTTTTCGGTAGAGTCAAAGTTGACCGAAGATTGAAATTTTGGCACATCGTTATTTATATGAAAATATTTCAAAGCTGATAAAAGCTACAACCATGGGTTGTTTTAAGTTGTATTGTGCATGAAAATTGTGCACACATTTAATATATAAAAACTTTATGTAACGGCTAATTTAAAATGGTGCAAACATTACGACAATCACACGAAAAAATTTATGATTTTTTCGGAAGAGTTACCGCCGCGTGGACGTAAGGAAAAAGTTTTTTTCCATAAATTCACCATAAATATTGTGCTAGAGGCTTTCAATTTGTTGCAAAATAAAGGTAAATGATTGAATGTTACTAGAATATAAGAGTTTTAGCTTACAATTGCGTTTTTCGACCAATTCGGTAGTGTCAAATTTGACCGAAGGTTGAAATTTTAGCACATTGTTATTTATATGAAAATATTTCAAAACTGATAAAAGCTACAATCATGAGCATTTATTGTTGTATTCTACATGAAATTGCGCACATTTTCATATATAATACTCCATGTAACGGCTAATTTAAAATAGTGCAAAAATGATGTCAAAGTGACGAAATAATTTCTGAGATGTGTCACTGATACTTTTTGTGCGATAAGAAAGAAATTCGCGCTTGCGCGCCTGTGTAACGATTGTAAACAAAACAACGCCTTGATCCGTGAGCTCCCAGCATCTCTAAAGGCGTGTGATTCAAAAGTTTTCGCCTGGTAGTCCTATAAGTATTTTTCCGCGAATTTAAAAAAAAAATTTATTGACGTACCATACATCTAATCGGCACCCGACAGACAATTTATGTCAACGTTTAATACGTCCAATCGGCGTTAAAAGGTTAATAGTGACACTCCTGATGCCCTTTGAGTCAAGTTCAACCCTAGGAGGGGCGGATGAAAAGTGGATGGGAAGGGAAGATATAAAAGTAACCGAAAACAATAGGTTTTAGTGTCTAAGCCATAGCTTTTGAGGTCGCTGAGAAAAAAGTGACGCTCCTAATGCCCTTTGAGCCCAAGTTCAGCCCCGATAAGAAGAGGGGTGAAAAGGGGTAAAAATAAAATGTCAAAAATGACGGATACTAGTGCCTAATCCATAGTCTTTGGAGGTCACTGGGATGAACAGAGACACTCCCGATACCCATCACGTCTAAGTTCAGCTCCAATAGGAATGGGGGTGAGAAGTGGTGAAATGTAAAATGTCAAAAATGCTGGACAATGCAACTGAAGCACATACCTTAACAGGGAAGGAAGAGAGTGAGAAAGAGGGAAAGGAAGTAAGAGATAGTAGAGGTGGTTGGGGAGGAGAGAGAGAGAGAGAGGGAGAGTTTGTTGGTTGTCATTCAGAGTTTTCCTGGGCAGTGCTGGGTTGGTCAGCTAGTATCTCATAGATTGAAAACAATTAGGATAGGAGAAGTAAGATTTTGAAAATTGCATGAAAATAGTTGTTCATATGCAGAACAAACCTTTGGTCTTGACAATAGGATAAATCTCCTCGTGCCAGCTGAAAACCGGTTAAAACAATCAAAGATTGTAAGGCAAGGAATCTGTGAGATCTGGCAACTCATGCATACACGAGGTGAAGTTGGTCATCGACCAGGCATAACATCTCGCAATGGGTTAGTCTTTCTTTGACCGCCATGGAGAGTAGAAGCTTTTCTCTCCTTCCAAGGTGGTTGCTTTGTGCCTGTAATTCATTGTGTTTTACAGTCGTGTCTGTGTGTGTGTGTTTGTAATTGTCATGGAGTCCTCTGAGTCTTCATGACCTCATCAACACAGGTCCCCGGTCGTTCAGGGTTTTCCATGTTTCAGGTTTTTGGCTGCTACGATTACAGACCCCCAATTGACATGCAGTAGGTGCCGATCTAATTATTGTACCATTATTAATCCCTGTCTGGAATGTTGGGCCTGTCCCAAGTCGCAATGGAAGATGTTTTACAAGAAGAGAGAACATTGCAGAGTTTCTACTTGTCCTTGGGAGGGTTTTTCTTCTCTTCGTTTGGTTGATTTGGCTTCACCCTCTTCGGGAAAAACCCCCCATTGATTCATCATTGGAAGTATTGGGAGTTGCACAAAATGGTGTTACGGATAGTGTATCCACCTCTCCCTCGGGTTCTAAGGCCCATCTGGAGAGGGAGGAGGCTACACCATCTGTTTCTTTAATTTCAGACTTGGAATCAAATAATGGTGGCTGTTTGGGTGTCGCTAGGCCTACAGGGTTCACCCTCCTTAGATGACCTATTGTTGCATTTCTTGAAGGAACGTAACCCCCCCCCCCCATCCCCATGTCCAATGTCGCTGCTTATTGGGTCTCCTCTTATCGCTCCGCCAGCAAGGCCATTAACCAGTGCTGACTTTAGAGGTGTCGTGACGTCACTCCCGGCATCCTCTCAGTCTATGATGTCCGATGTGGTGGAGTCTCCTCCTCCCATCATTGTGACGTCATCCCATTCTGCTATGACGTCATCAAGTTCTTTCGCTGAGCAATCAGAGACTTTGTTTCAAGCTGTGTTTAAGAGGCTGGACTGTGTTTTTTGGAGAAGTTATCTGTGAAGAAGAGTTGTAAACGGAGTGATTCTTCCCCTCCACCTTCTAGCAAAAGATGCCGTAGAGGGGGAGTGTCACTTTTTCTCCTGCTTCTTCTCCATCCCCACCTCACCTTCTAGTCGGACGTTGGAGAATTGAGGACTTTGTGGCTTTGTCTTCTACGAGCGAGAGTAGTGCTCACTGTCTTCTCCACAAGGCTGTGTCTCTTCCTTACACGTTTGTGTTTGTGAGGTTGGAAGTGAGGCTAATGAGAGGAATGCATCACCGACTTCTCTACATGGACGTGTCTCTTCTGTAAATGCAGGAAATGATCGCTGACTTCACTTCACGGCCGTATCTCTCCCTTAAGTATATGTGTTCGCAATTATGGAGGGGTGATATGTGATAGTGGTTCTTCACCGTCTTCTTTACATGGCCATATCTCTCCCATACATTACCGGTCCATTGGGAGTGATAAGGTTGCTTCGCTGTCTTCCGTACACGGCCGAGCCTCTTCCTTGAACATACATAGTTGTGATAACATAAGTGCTAGACCCTTATCCCCTGTTCCTGTTCCAGTCCGTCGTAAGGATGATAAGGTGCCGATTAAGAAGTCAAAGGTTTCTGCTACAAAGGTATCCCCTGTGACTTCCAAGGATTCTTCTCTCTGTAAGGTTGCAGTTGACGGTTGAGAATGTGAAGCTTCCCTGGTCTGCGGACGTGTTTCTAGTTCTCCTTCTTGAGACTGTAATCTTAGGAGTCAGTCTTCTTCAGGTAGTTCACTTCAGCGTCGTTCATTGTCTCAGGACCATACTCAGTTATCGTCTCATGGACGTGTACTTGACTCGTTGCATGCCCATGTACGTGATTTGTCCCGAGAACACATACAGGTTTGCCGCACAAGTGTGTACGCGGTTCGAATCGCGACCATGTACAGGTTTCGTCATGTGGTAGTGTTCCTGAACCCTGGGTTTCGGGATCTTCAGGGTTTAGGGCCACCACTATAGCCAATAAGGAGCAGAATGCCAGGCTTCCTAGGGAATCTTCTCCAATGACATTACAGGAGGATGAGGATCCTGCCAAGCCTTCTCCTTTGCGTTGTCGGTCTCCTTTGCTGGAACAGGAGGAGGGAGAGAACCAGGAATTACTGTCTTTTTTCTCAGAGGTTGTTGATCTCGTTTGTGAGTTCTACAATCTTGAGTGTCGAACACAGTCTCAGTCTTCTATGAGCCCTACAGGTATAGAGGCCTTACTGGGTGCCAGACAAGATTCTAGGCCTTTGTTTTGAGCTTCCCTTGTCAGATCATGCTCATCCATTTTACAACGTGTGAACGCCTTGGTTTCGAACCGAGATGGCTCTCTGTGATCTAGTAGATCCTCCAGGTTTCTTCCTCCTGTCGTGCAGCATAGGAAGTATTACTCCACTAATGTGGTTCAGTTGCTGTCCCATCACCTTAATCCGGACATGATCCATCTTAACCTGGTCTGACCCTGGATCAGGTTAGGTTTGAAGGTCCATCTTTTTCGTCACAAGAGGCTTTAGTGTCGATTTTTTTTTCAATTGGACCAAAGGCTGGAGAGGTTTTGGTCAGTGGCACGCTTGTTCCTGTCACAGCCCGAACAGCCAGCTCACCAATGGCAGGTCCTTC
>NC_087200.1:157630276-157765276 GCF_015104395.2 Macrobrachium nipponense
AATGGCAGGTCCTTCTGGGGATATCCTCTTCCCAGGAGAAGTTGGTCCCTCATGGCCTCCATAATCTTCGATCTCTACAGTGGAGACTTAAGGACTTCTGGTCTCCCACAGGGGATTCCCCTCTGCAGAGTTCCTCTGTCTGAGGAGGTGCAGGAAGACCTTCATTGGTGGTTGGACAACCAGAATCTCTTGGTGGGAATCCCTCTGCATTCTCCCCCTCCAGACTTTCTCCTGTTTTCGGATGCTTCCTTCACCGGTTGAGGTGCTCACCTGGAAGTTCTCCTTGTTTCTGGCACTTGAAGTGTGGAAGAGAAGCTGCTGCACATCAACGTTTTGGAGTTAAAGGCAGCTTTCCTGGGTCTGCAGGAGTTTCAGGAGAGAGTAGAGGGTAATTCAGTCGTTCTGATGTCCTAAAACACCACAGTGGTCGCCTACATGAACAAGGAGGGGGCCTGGTGTCTCATCAACTCCATTTGTTGACAGTCGAGTTCCACCAGTGGGTTATTGTCAACTCAGTGGAGCTCTCTGCCAGGTACATTCCAGTCAAGAGGAATGTGGTAGCTGACAGGCTGAGTCGTTGGAACTATATCCTGGGCATGGAGTGGTCTCTGCATCAGGACGTGGCGGACAGGCTTTTTCATGTTTGGGGGAGGCCTATGCTAGACTCTACTCTTTGCCACTCGCTTCAACAAGAAGCTGGAGGTTTACTGTTCAGTGGTTCCAGAAATTAAACAAGCTGAGTGTTTAGCAACCAGTGGAAATGTAACCTCAAGTAGTGAGTGACTGAGCAGTGTGGAGGCTTTTAAGCCATATATCTATGATGGTATGCTGTCAACTCAAGGAGGGAATGTGCAGGCACCAGTCAATTTATTATGTGATACAGGAAGTAACCATAGTGTGGTAATATGTGGTGCTCACCCGGAGATGAATCTCACAGGAGATTCAGTTATTTTGAAGGGTATAGGAGGAGAAGAGGTGACTCCTATATACCGCTTACACCTGTAGTGTGAATTGGTGACAGGGAATGTTGATTTTGCTATGAAGGACTTGTTGGCTGTGGAAAGTGAGCGTGTTCTGTTGGGTAATGAAGTTGGTGATGTGCCATTTATTCCTTATCCTGTAGTGACAGACAAACCATTGAGGATTAGTCCTATGGTAGATTTGGAGAAGAATAACGCCCACCTTTTTCCTAGAAGAATAACGTCCACCTGTTTCCTAGTTGTGTAACTACCAGGAGTACTACACCTTTAAATGAAGAAACTGAGGATTTACACACTCAAGAAGGATCAAGTGAAGGATCTTTGAGCTTAGAAGGAATGTTCCAGGGAAGTGATGTTTCCCATAGTGCTGACCAAGAAGAGATTTCCCAAGAAGAAGAAGACCCTATTATTCCTGAAGAGATTCCAAGTAGGCAGTGTTCCTGAAGATAGTAGTGAAACTAAAGTAGCTGAGTTAGCAGACATTGAGAGTTCAACCCTTACAGTTGGTCGAGTGACATAAGAGAAGCTAATGGACTTGCAGAAGAAGGATACATCGTTAGCTGATTTGCTTTACAGAGTTGTTGATCAAGAAGAGGTGCAATAAACTCCGACCTGTTATTATATGAAGGAAGATTTGCTGATGAGGAAGCACAGACCTGCAGATATACCAGATGCTGAATTGGGTGAATATCATAAAATTTTGGTTCCATATCCACTGAGAAAGCAAGTGGTAGCAGTAGCTCATGAGTCTGGACATATGGGAATCAGGAGGACTGTGGAGAAGATCATTAAATAATTTTTCTGGCCAGGACTTCACAGAGATGTTAGCAGGTTCTGTTGAGAGTGTCTACCTGCCAGATAGCTGGAAAACCGAATGAAACCATCCAGAAAGCTCTCCTTCAACCAATAGAAGTTAGAGGAGAACCCTTTAGCAAAGTGATTATAGATATACATAGTTGGACTGCTGCCGAAGACAAAGAAGGAAAATGAGTATCTGTTGACATTAATGTGTCCAGTGAAAAGATATCCTGAGGCAATCACTGCTAGAAACATATCAGCCTAGATAGTTTCTGGAAACTACTGGAGTTTTCCTCAAAGTTTGATATATCAGAAATAGTACAAAGTGATAGAGGGACAAGTTTTACTTCCAAGTTATTTCAGGATGTGATGAATTTATTAGGAGTGAAACAACAGTTATCAACTGCTTATCATCCAGAGACTTTGAAAGGTTCCACCAGATATTGAAAAGTATGCTGACAAAGTATTGTTCTGAGTCAGGAAGAATGGGATGTTGGTTTCCTTTATTATTATTTTGAAGTTAGGAACGCTTATCAAGAAAGCATGGGATGTTCACCTAATGAAATGATTTTTGGTAGAGAAAGGAGAGGACCGTTGAAGATTCTTGCAGAAAATTGGGAAGAAAATCAAGATGAAATCCAAGGAGAGTATGGTTCTAACTCACTTCAGTGAAATTGAAGGAAAGCAGCACAATTACTACTCTATATTTCTACTTAAATAAATTAAAAAATAATGGTGATCACTAAAAATGAAACAGTTATAAAAATTTTATATACAAAAGATTTATTTTTAAATTAAAAATTTATAAGTGAAATTCACAATCTTGAATTAATTATTAAGCAAAATAAAATCAAAATGAATATATTAAGAAAATTAATTAATCAGGCAAAGGGAATTATTCAAGTAAAATTCTAACTATTAAGCAACAATTAAAATGATATGCACTACTAAATCATTAAAAACATCTAAGGTAATCAAATAAATTGTGAATGCAAAGCAAAACACAATGTATAAGAGTATTAAATTCAGCACCAAAATATGAAAAAAAATAGATGTTTAAAAGACCTTTAAAAGCTGGTACCAAAGTAATGTCTTATTACATGTTTTAAGTGCACTTAAAAACATATTTACGGTTTATGTGAAACTATTTCATTTGTTATACATTGCAACTTTTTATTCTCTAAGAAGCTATATATATATAATATATATATATATCTATATATATTATATTATATATATATATATTATATATAAAAACACACTTCAAGAGAATTAAACTTAGAGCATAAAAAGTTGCAATGTATAACAAATGAAATAGTTTCACATAAACTGTAAATATGTTTTTAAGTGCACTTAAAACTTGTAATAAGACATTACTTTGGTACCAGCTTTTAAAGGTCTTGTTACAAAATCTTCAGCAAACACTTACACATGAGGTGCCTGTTACACAAAACACTGTATGTCCAGATTTCACTATGCTATTAAGAAATTAAATAAATCTACAAGTTACGAGTGACCATTAAGTGCAAAATCTCTATGTTAATTTAAAAATCAAATTAAAATTCTCTCACAGGTCGGGAGAGAGAGAGAGAGAGAGAGAGACCCAAGAATGCAACAACTTTTAGGTGAGAAACAGCTATTGTTTTAACAATTCTCTTTTAAGATGAAAAACAAAAACAGAAAGTGGGATTACAGTTATAGATAACATTTATTGTTACACGGTTGTAGGCAATAAAAGTCTCTTAAAATGAAAGGAATAATTATGTAAACATAACTGCAAGTATCAAGTGTCGTCATTTCCATGAACGATGTCACAAACACTTAAATTCTATAAATAAAGTATTTATTGCCAACAAGTTCTCTTTTGACACATCAAGAGGTATAAGATTCTAGAATGATCTTACAAAAGATGATGCAATCTTCACATGATTTCTCGACAAAGTCGAACAAGTCATGTGCATCGTATGATTGCCATGTTTTGAAAACAAAACAGAGAACTTGAATTTTTCTTATCTCAAGTGATGACAGCAATTTCCTGTTTTGAACGGACAATGCTAATTTCTCTCTCTTTTCAAATTCTATGTTATTCCTTAACTTTGAATAAATTATGCAAATTCTGAACATACTAACACTAAGCAAACTGAAAATATTGCAAACTTTTACAACATTTCTTACAATTACTGAAGGGAAGATGTGTTGCGAAAGCAACAACAGAAGATAGGCATAGGGAGCTCCTCCATGAGCAGGTCGCTTCAAGGTCAATGCCAGCTAGCCAGGCGTCCTCCTCTGCTTTAGCTGTATCCGTTGTCTTTGACTCGAGTGGGAATGGGGCCAGCCATACTCGGAGGAACACACACTTCAACATTTTTAGGTCTTGGACTAGGAGGTCGTAACCTGGTCTGATGTCACTTACTACTCCCAGGAGGCACTGTGGGTTTCTGCAGAGCAATGCCACCCTCAGTAAGACGGTAAGAATGCCCTTCCTGAAGCTGTCCACCCACTGAATAATCATGCATTCATTGTCTCTGATTTACGCACCTTGGTGTAATTGATTGTACGCATGACTTCTGCATCGGTGTCCTCAAGAGCTGTAGCCTTCAGGGGGAGTGACTGTGGTTTCCCTGTGGGCTGGTCATCCCCATGGCGTGGCCGTAGTAGAGATTATTAGGGAGGATGAGGGCCGTGCAGTGAGTGACTGTGGTTTCCCTGTGGGCTGGTCATCCCCATGGCGTTGCCGTAGTAGAGATTATTAGGGAGGATGAGGGCCGTGCAGTGGATCTGCTAGGACACCTTGGCCAGGCTTTGGTGTGTCCCTTCTGGGATACATGTATCACAGGTTGCCTTGCTGTAGTCCCCAGGGGAGACATAACCGTGGGATTAGGCTTAGAACCCTGTTAGAAGGGGTCAGCCACCAGGCTGCCTTCTTGATCTTGCAGTCTACTTCTATGTGACTGATTCTCTTGCAATAGTGGTAGGTGATCGGAGGGAGCCTGTCATGCTTGGGCATGACCAGTGGAGCAGAGGCCATTTGCAGAGCCATACGATGGGACCCAGGGTCAGTCTGAGAGAGCTCATAATCATCAGCCAGCCAACAGCACTCATGGAAGGTGGCTAGTTTCTTCTTGGTGATGTACATGGACAAGTGATGTGGAGCGTGATGCCTGAAGTCCTTGATCAAGATGTGCTCTCAGAAGCTCTTTAATGTATTGCACTATAAGGCTTCTAGCTGGAGGCTGAGTGCCCTGGCCTTGGCCTTCTTATAGGCCCAGTCAGCCCAGGTTTGGCTAGAATACTTGCTTGAAAGTCTGTGGAAATCCTGGTGCCAATATTCTGGACTGAGTTTTGTAGGCCTCAGCCAAAGCTTTCCTGACTTCCATGAGGCTTCTTTGTTGGGCGTGTCCAAGGGCCTCATGGATGTCTGTCCCTTTTCCCTTCATGTGTCATGCCAGGAGTAGGTCTTTCTGAGAGTCTGTAACAGTGAGCTCTATAAGTACAACCTCCACTTGGGACAGCCACCTCAGGGGATCTTCTTCATCCCAAGGGGTAATGGGTAATAAGAGCTGTGACACTTGGGATGGTGGGGAAGGGTTTACCCATTTGGAGGAGCAGGGCTTGGGTGTGCATTAGCTTGAAGTTGAGCCATATGTAATGCATAACACTTTTCATGGCTCCTTTTCACACTTCTCTTCTCATTCTCTTTCTCTTCTCATTGTTCTTTTTCTCTCTCCTCTTCTTGATCCCTCGCTCTGTCTTTACTTTCTCTCCTTTTGGTTGTATGATCTGCCAGATATGCCACTAATGCATCTCAGGCATAGCCTAGTCTGTCCATTCCCAAGATGGCAGCTATCTCAGTGGGGTCCATTTTGCTAGTTTCCTAAAAGATAGATATTGTACTGTACCAGAAGCTAGCAAAACTACTCCTTTGGGAACAAAGGAGAATTTTATAGATCTGAGCCATGCTGAACCACACTTAGAAACCTGTAGTGAAGTGCTGGCCATCCAAGGAACTGCACAGCAAGGAAAAGGAAATACAGTACTCTAACCTGTGCAGAATATGCAGAATATGCACAGAAGTAAGAATTAAAGATGAGTTCAGGAAATACACAGCAACAAAGGACTGTACCTGTGTTTGGCTACACAATTGTGTTTGCAGCTATGGTGGGCTACACAACTGTAGATTGTACCTGCAGTGGGACTACACTGTTACTGATGAGTGAATGGGCACGTGGTGTGCTATTTGTTCCCCTGTACAAGATTAATGAGTTTGTGATATCAATACTACAGTGGGTTCCCACTAGATCATGTATCAGCATTTGCACCCTCAGTTAATGAGGGGGTTCCTGCAGAATATATCTCCAAATATATTGCAGAAAATTCACTAATTTGCTGATTTCTCCATAGAGCAGTAGTATTCACTAATTACTGTATTTTGAGTTGCTATGGATACGATTATGTTCTAGAAAGTCAGAAAACATATTGTGTGAATGAAATGACACCAAATGTGGCAGGAACTATGGCAGCTTGTATTGTTGTGGCAGGAAGTGCTGCTGCTTGTTCTGTTGCGGTAGGAACTGCCGCTGGTTTTGTTGTGGCAGGAACTGCTGTTGTTTGTTTTGCTGCAGCAGGAACTGCAAAAGCATGATTTGTTATTGTAGGAAATACAGCAGCTTGTTTTCATGGCCATAATTTGGGCGGCTTGTTTATTGTGGCAGTAAATGCTGCAGCTTGTTTTTTGTCCAGAACTGCTGTTGTTTGTTGTTTTGTGGTGGGAACTGCTGCTGCATCTTTTGTTGTGGCAGGAATTGTTGCTGTTTATTTTGTTGTGGCAGAAACTGCTGCAGCATTATTTTGCTGAAGTGTTTTGTTGTTGTTGTGGCATGAACAGCTGCAGCATTTTTTATTGTGGTGGGGACTGTTACTGCTTGTTTTGTTGTGGTAAGAACTGCTGCAGCTTTTTTTTTTATTTATTTTGTTTTGGCAGGAATTGCTGTTGCTTGTTTTGTTGTGGCAGAACTGCTACAGCTTACTTTTGTAGAAGAAACTGCTGCTACTTGTTTTTGGTAGCAGTAACTGCTGCTGCTTGTTTTGTTGAGACAGGAACCGCCGCTACTGCTTGTTTTTATATTGTGGGAACTGCTGCAGCTTATTTTGTTGTGACAAAACTGCTGCTGCTTGTTTTATTTTGGCAGGAGCTAGCAGAGCTTGTTTTGTTGTGGCAGGAACTGCTCCAGCTTTTTTTTTTTTTTTTTTTTGTGGCAGTCGGTGCTGTTGCTTGTTTGCTGTGTCAGGAACTACTGCAGCTTTTTTATTTATTTGTGGCAGGAAGAGCTGCAGCCCTTTTTGTTGGTGGAGATTGCTGCTAAATATTTATTTGTGACAGAAACTGCTGCAGCTTGTTTTGTTGTGGCAAAACTGCTGCTGCTTGTTATATTTTGGTAGGAACTAGTTGAGTTTGTTTTGTTGTGGCAGGGACTGCAGGATCTTTTTATTTTTTTGTGGCAGGAATTGCTGTTGCTTGTTTGTTGTGTCAGGAACTGCTGCATCTTTTTATTTTTTTTGTTGGCTAGGAACAGCTGCAGTCTTTTTTGTTGGTGGGTGTATAGATATCTAATGTTATGCTGTATGCAACACTGCTTTTTTTTCCGCCATATGCATAATCAGTCGCTGTTCATTGGTCACTGTAGTGACAAGCACGACCTGCTTCCCGCTGATGTCACATTGATGTCTGTATATCTTCATTATACAAGATTTTAAAGAATCTACGAGTTTGATTTGTTACCCTTCATTCCATTTCTTGCATGGATGTGTGTGGCAGTATCTCACACAGTGGGGATTGCTGCTGGATATTTACTTGTAGCAGAAACTGCTGCAATTTTTTTTTACTGTGGTAGAAACTGCTGCTGCTTGTTTTGTTGTGGCAGGAACTGCTGTTGCTTGTTTTGTTGTGGCAGGAATTGCTGTTGCTTGTTTTGTTGTGGCAGGAACTGCTGTTGCTTGTTTTGTTGTGGCAGGAACTGCTGTTGCTTGTTTTGTAGTGGCAAGAATTGCTGTTGCTTCTTTTGTTGTGGCAGGAACTGCTGTTGCTTGTTTTGTTATGGCAGGAATTGCTGTTGCTTGTTTTGTTGTGGCTGGAACTGCTGTTGCTTCTTTTGTTGTGGCAGGCATTGCTGTTGCTTGTTTTGTTGTGGCAGGAACTGCTGTTGCTTGTTTTGTTGTGGCAGGAATTGCTGTAGCTTGTATTTGCGGACTAAACTGATGTTGCTTGTTTTATTGTGGCAAGAAGTGCTGCAATTTGGTTTGTGACCAGAAGTGCTGCCGCTTCCTTGTGTGGTGGAAACTGTTGCTGCTTGTGATATTGTGGAAGGAACTGTTGCAGTTTGTTTTGTGCCCAGAACTGCTGCTGCTTGTTGTGTTATGGTGGGAACTGCTGTTGCTTGTATTGGTATGGCAGTAACTGCTTCTACTTGTTTTGTTGTGTGGAACACTGTGGCTTGCATTTGTGGTCGGAACTGATGCTGCTTGTTTTGTGGGAGGAACTACAGCAACCTGTTTTGCTGTGGTGCAACTGCTGCAGATTTTGTTGTAGCAGGGTGTAGTGCAGCTTGTTTTGTTGTGGCAGAAACTACTGATTCTTGTTTTATTGTGGTAGGATGTGATGCAGCTAGTTTTGTTGTAGCAGGAACCGCTGCTGCATGTTTTGTTGTGTCAGGAATTGCTGCTGCTTGTTTTGTTGTGGCAGGAATTTCTGTGACTAGCTTTTGTGTCAGGAACTGCTGCTGCTTGTTTTGATGTGACTGGAACTACTACAGTCTGTTTTGTAGACTGTTTTATTGTAGGGGAATTGCTGTAGCTTGCTTTCATGGTAAGAACTGCTGCTGCTTGTTATATTGTGACAAGGACTGTTGCAGTTTGTTTTCTGGTCAGAAATGTTGCTGCCTGTTTCGCTGTGGCGGGAACTACTGCATCTTTATTGTTGTGGCAGAGACATCTGCAACCTTTTTTGTTGTGGGTGGGAGGGGGGCGGGCGCTGCTGCTTATGTTATTAGGGTAGGAATTGTTGTGTTTTTTTTCATTTTGCTGTGACTGGAACTACTGCAGCTTAATTTGTTGTGGGAGGAACTGCAGCTGCTTGTTTTCATTGTAGCTGGAACTGTTGCTGCGTCTTGTTTTGTTGTGGCATGAACTACTACAGCTCATTTTTGTTGGGACAGAAACAGCTGAAGCCTTTTTTGTTGTAATGGGGACTGCTGCTGGTTGTGTTGTTGTGGCAGGAACTCCTGCAGGTTTTTTTCTGTTCAGGAAGTACTGCAGCTTAATTTGTTGTGGCAGGAACTGCTGCTGCTTGTTTTGCTGTGGCAGGAACTAATGCCGCTGCTTGTTTTGCTTTTGCAGGAACTAATGCCGCTGCTTGTTTTGCTTTTGCAGGAACTAATGCTGCTGCTTGTTTTGTTGTGAAGGAACTACTTTTGTGGTATGAACTGCAGCTATTTTTAAGCTATGGCTGGAACTACTTCAGCTTGTTTTGTTGTAGCAGGAACTACTGCTTCTTGTCTTGTTGTGGCAGGTACTGCTGCAGCTTGTTTTTTTGATGCAGGATTTGCTGCTACTTGTGTTGTTGTGGTAAGAATGACTGCTTCTTGTTTTGTTGTGGTAGGAACTGCTGGAACTTGTTCTGTTCTGGCAGGAACTACTGTGTCTTGTTTTGATGTGGCAGGAACTGCTGCAGTTTGTTGTAGCAGGAACTACTGCCTCTCGTTTTGTTGTGGTAGGAACTACAGCAGCTTGTTCTGTTCTGGTAGAAACTTCTGCTTCTTATTTTGTTGTGGGAGGAACTGCTGTAGCTTGTTTTGTTGTGGCAAGAACTTCTGGGGCTTGTTTTGTTGTAGTAGGAAGTCTGTGACGTTTTGCTGCTGTATGAATTGTAACTGCCTGTTTTGTTCTGACTGGTTGTCAGGCTCTTGCCTTCAAGAAAGACAACATAAATGAAAACATGCTCAGAAACAGGACGAGAATATGGCAAGAGAGAATAAGAATGGTAAGATTAAGTTGCCTCAGCAACAGCAAGGGCAACTGGAAGATGAAAAAGGACTAGAAGAGGATGTGGAAAATAATCATTGTAAATATCATGAAAAAAAACAGCTCTATATCATGAAAATAAAAAACAACTCTGTACAGGACCAAAAGTACAGATCACCTTCCTTGTAACATTAATGGGTCAGGAAATAATCTCAGTTGATAACATGCTACAGACATCTTGCGGCATCTTCAGCAAAACTTGGCAGAAAGGGAACATTTAAAAGAAGAATTAAGAATGACTTCAAGCCATCGAAGCCAAATGGAGAAGTTACTGATAGGCGAGATATGAGGTAGTACTGTCTTTGCAAAACCAAGTAGTGGAAAATTGTCTGGACCAAAAAGGAAAGGAACTAGACGAGAGGAATTCAAAATTAAAGCAAATGAAATAAGGGGAAAGAAAAGAATGGAAAAAGAAGGAAAAACACAGCAAAAGGCAGAACAACCAGAAAATCAGTCTTAAGAGTTGCTAAAAAAAATGGGTGTAGCTAAGGGGCAAAGGGATGCTGCAAACAACCTATCATTCTACGGGCACTTCTTGTAGTGTTTACCTGTTTCTAAATAACTCTTGTGCTTCCTGAGTAGTAGGTATCTTCTTTGTAACAATTGCGCCATTTTCTTCTTTCTAGACCTTTTGTTCTTTCTTCCTCCCAAAAATTCTGAATTAACGTCCCTTTTTTCCTACCAATTATCATCTATTTTCTCCATATGACCAAACTACATCACTCTAATTTGATCAGTGTTTTATTTTTTACCACATTGTTATTATTTTTTTCATTATATTTTTTTTTTTTTTTTGGTCTATCACAGTCATCCTATTAGACTGGGTGGTTTTTATAGTGTGGGGTTCCAGGTTGCATCCTGCCTCCTTAATAGTCCATCACCATTCTTACTATGTGCGCTGTTTCCAGAATCACACTCTTGTGCATGAATCCTGGGGCTACTTCAGCATCTAATTTTTCCAGGCTCCTTTTCAGGGATCTTGGGATCGTGCCTAGTGTCCCTATGATTATGGGTACAATTTTCACTGGCATATCCCATTTCCTTCTTATTTCTGTTTTCAGGTCTTGATACTTATCAATGTTTTCCCATTCTTTCTCATCTACTCTGGTGTCCCATGGTATTGGACATCAATGAGTGATACTTTTCTTCGTTTTGTCAATCTATGTCACGTCTGGTCTATTTGCACGAATCACCCTATCTGCTCTGCTACCACAGTCCCAGCGGATCTTTGCCTGGTCATTTTCTATCACTCCCTCAGGTTGGTGCTCGTACCACTTATTACTGCAAGTTAGCTGGCGTTTCTTGCGCAGGCTCCAGTGAAGGGCTTTTGCTATTGAGTCATGCCTCTTTTTGTACTGGTTCTGTGCAAGTGCCGGGCATTCGCTTGCTATGAGGTTTATGGTCTCGGTTTTTCATATTGCCTTTCCTGCATATGGTGAGATGTTATTTCCATCTATCGTTCTTTGAATATACCTGATTCTTATGGCCTGATCTTGTGCCACAGTTAGCATTCCTTCTGTTTCCTTCTTGAGTTCTCCCCTCTGTAGCCATTGCCATGTTTCATCGCTGGCCAGTTCTTTAGTCTGTCTTATGTAATGTCTGTGCATTGGTTTCTTGTGCCATTCTTCCGTTCTGCTTATCATTCTCCTGTCTTTGTATATTTCTGGGTCTTCATTTACTTTTATCAGTCCTTCTTCCCTTGCACTCCTGAGCCACCCGTTTTCACTGGTTTTCAGATATTGCCCAGTGCTCTGCTCTGATGCTGACGCAGTCCTCTATGCTTAGTAGTTCTCTCCCTCCTTCCTTTCGTGTTATGTATAGTCTGTCCGCATTTGTTCTTGGGTGTAGTGCTTTGTGTATTGCCATGTGTTTCGTAGTTTTCTGGTCTGATGCTGCGGAGTTCAGCCATCGTCCACTCGGCTACTCCTGCGCTGTATCTGATTACGGGTGTTGTCCATGTGTTTATGGCTTTCATCATATTTCCGGCGTTGAGTTTTGACTTGAGTATCACCTTAGTCTCTGCATTATTCTTCCCTGATCGTGTCCTTCGTCTCTTGGTGTTCTATATCCTTTCCTTCTATTATTATCAGGTCTTGTAGCCTGTCTCATCTATGTGTTTGATGCTCTTCCCATCTCGTAGCTGTCTCTCTTCAGTCCTTGTCACTGCCTTTTTGTATGTCGACCAAGGCACATTTTTCTATCCCAAACTCCATCCTGATCTCCCCAGATACAATCCTTACAGTCTGGATTAGGTTATCTATTTCCTTGATGTTCTTACCATACAGCTTGATGTCGTCCATGAACATCAGATGGTTAATTCTGTTACCTCCTTTCCTGAGTTGGTACCCAACGTCCATCTTCTGCAGGACTTTTGTCATGGGAATCAGGGCTATTACTACTACTATTATTATTATTATTATTATCATTATTGTTCAGATGATGAACCATATTCATTTGGAACAAGCCCACAGGTACCATTGCCTTGAAATTCAAGCTTCTAAAGAATATGGTGTTCATGAGAAAGATGTAATAGAAAATAATGGGAAGTACAGAAAGAAGAAATAATAAAAAAAATATTAGTTAACAAATGAATAAATTAAGCTGGATTTTTTTAATGCGCAAGGATGATACAGGGACAAATACTGGAGACAATGTCACTTATTATTCTTGCAGCATTTTTTTTAAACTAACAGATGCCTGCTGCACTAATGACAGGTCTTATTGGATTATCTGGTTCAGGTTTTTAATTAAACAAAATAAGGTAATAGATCGTAAGTTAAGTAAATGATAAAAATACAAGGAGATTGTATAAGGGAAAAAATATGCTGCATCTTCGCTTGAACTTCTCAAGTTCCAGTTGCACGACTTCCCCAGGGAGGCTGTTCCATAAGTCCAGCTGTGTGAGGAATAAAGGACCTCTGGAACTGAGAAGTTCGACAGCGAGGCATATGTATGTACTGTATATTGTTGCTGCTGCTCAGCAAGTCTGTCGGCTCTCGACTGGAAAAGGGGCTCAAGGATCAATTGTGGATGTGAAAGATCTTTGTTACAATACAACTTATGAAAAACTGACAAACAAGAGACCATCCGCCGATGATGTATGTTTACATTTCTTACCCATAAACCCCTCCATAGTCTGTCTACATATGCTTTGCACAGGGGTGTCATTTCAGATTTTTGTTGGCGGGGGTTTTGGTGGGGGGGGGCCGTTGGAGACGGTGCAAGCATAAGCAACTGGTTTTATTTTATGTCATTTTGAAGCCACATGAGCAAGGTATTTCAACAAAAATTGTATACTCCTGCAACTGTTTATTTATCTCATCGTCACTGGTAGCTAGTAAACAGACAAGAATCAAGAAATGTAATATTTCCGAGACATTTTATATATTTGATTGCACATTTAAAAAGAAAACATGCTGTTACTTCTTGGGGCTTGTGGGATGAGGGGGTTAAGTTGAGGCTTGAGGAGGGGGCAGTTGACCCCCAGCCGCCCCCCCCAAATGCCGCCCCTGGCTTTGCAGACAGTTTCTCTCAACATCTCCATTTTATTTAAATTTGGATTTAACAGCACACTTGAATTCCATAAAAGAATGTAGGCTGTTTATATTTTTTAGTCATTCTGCTCAGGCTTCCTTAAAAGCTTCTTTTCCTCATTTGTCAAATGCTCATTACTCTTTTTGCCTCACCATTCAAGGATTCACCTTTTCCACGATACAGTAACACTTCAATCCTTGATATCTATTTGAATCATCCACTTTCCCATCTCATTCTTCTGCTTTCAGTGGCCTTCATAGCGTTTATGGTGTTGAATTCTTTATCAGCTTCCGTATCTTGTACCCAACTTTCGGCTTTTTCACCAGTTTCTGCTGGTTTTAGTGTTCTGTAAAAGAACGCCATTGAGATGGCTTTGTCTGTCTGTCCACCGTCGGATCTTCAAAACTACTGAGGCTAGAGGGCTGCAAATGAGGAAGTTGATCATCCATCCTCCAATCATCCACCATACCAAATTGCAGCCCTCTAGTCTCGGTAGTTTTTATTTTATTCAAGGTTAAAGTAATCCATTATTGGGTGTCTGGCAACGCAACAACACAGGCCACCCGAAAGTTTCATAGTACGCGGCTCATATAGCATTATACCGAAACCACGAATAGATAGATCTATTTTTGGTGGCCTTGATGATAAACTGCATCCCGAAAGCTTTACTAGTATCTCTTTTGTCCTTAATTTTCCTCAATATTCCATCGGAAACATTAGAAAAATAAATGAATTTATAACCCCCAACACCCCCCCCCCCCTCTCTATCTCTTAAAAAGATAAGGAATAAGCACAAGAGAGAAAGAGGAAGGCAAGTAAACGTATAACAACACTTCTCTATCTCTCTTTCTCGTCATAAGCACCTAGAGATAAGATTTGATATAGGCTAAATACTTTCTCTCAATTGCGAATATACGTAATAGTTCGTCCGGTTCTTAAGTACGGCCTACATTACTAAAAAAATGATATTGCATATATATATATATATATATATATATATATATATATATATTATTATTATATTAAAATATCATATCTATATATATATATTTATAATATATTAATATATCTATATCTATATATATGCAATATCTATATATATATATATATATATTTATATCCTATATAATATATATATATATAATACATATATATATATATGATTATATATTTATATATAAATATATTCCTTGAATAACAATATCTTATTTATTAGGTGGTTTAGTTTGACGGAAGTAAAATCGCCTAGCATTCAGCATCATTACCTTATTGTGTGAGTTTTCTTTCAAGTTATAAAGAATTTCTTGCTTTCAGTTTTCGTGGTATCGGTTGCTGTGATTTCTTCTTGTAGGTGGCGGTGGCGGAAATATTTTTTGACTGTTACAGCCATTTCAGCCTTCACACATTCTATACACATTCTATTTTTGTTCTCCCAGTCAAACTGTTGAAAGTGATCATCTCGCAGAGTTTGAATCATTGCTACTGAAGTGAAGGGGCTGGTGCACGACCCCCAACCTCCCCGTCCCCTCTCCGTGTGGATCAGAGGGAGACCGAGGCACCCAGAGACTATATTTACCCTCTCCATGTTGGCGACAGTTCGGTCGCAGCTGTCGCCAGCACTTGGCCATCGTCGGCGCCAATATGATTCTTCGTCTCTGTAGCCCTCCTAAATCCCAGTCTTCCCTCGTCAATGAGAGGATGGGAGATTTGTTCTTTGTGGTGGGTGGGGCACAAGGAAGGAAGTTAGGGAGTCTTCATCGGGTGGGTTTGATGACGAAGGGACGGCGGTAGTTCAGGATGATTTTCCCTGCGGGGAAGACTCGACTTGAGGTCCGCCATGACTAGCGTAGCCTTCGGAGGTGAGTAAGGTGGGCGCTGGCTGGCATCCAACAAGGGCATCGGGCAGGCCTAGGAAGCTCAGTTTGAGGGCGGCTGTGTGGCACGGTGGGCGGTGAAAAGAGTGGGCGGGCGATGCCGTTGACTCATCAAGCACTTTGCGTTTCATTCATGTCTCAGTACTCAACGTGGGTGAATCCGTAGAGTGTGCCTTGATAACCACGCCTGCAGTTCAGTGTGGAAAGGCATTTCACAGGAATACCTACTTACTCGGTCGAGGCACAAACACGCGCACGTGTCATTTTTTATGTGGTCGCCATCTGGAGGCTGGGATATGTACTACCTCTGCCTCCCCCAGCTGCACGATTAAAGCCTGTTGCATTTCATTCGTCTCGTCAATCGTCGTTCTTCTTCTTTTGTATTTCTAGGAGAAGAGGAAGGATTATTGCAGCATGTTTCGACGCGGACTGGTCAGGGGAAAGGTGGGTGTCACTCGGGTTTTGTTGGAACGGTTGACGAAGAACAAGGAAAAAAAAATTGTCGGCTTCTGTGCTTGTTCTTCTTGTTTAACAATTTTTTGCTTTTGTTTTTTGTACAGGTAAATGGGAAATACATTGCCAGTAATGTTATTTTGTTTTCTGATTTACATTGTATTTAGCATTCTGGAAAATTATTAACATAATGACAGGAAAAGAGTACAGTCGAAGTTGAAAACAACAAAACTATTTGTGAGAAGTACATAGTATATATGCATTTTTCACTTAAATACCTTGTCCCTAGATGGGAGGTACCCATATGGTGTTAACTTCCAGTGCTCAGTAAGTAAGATCTTATGAAATGGGTTATTTAACTCACGATGTTTTCCCTCTATTGCAGCCATCTAATTTCCAGTTACATAAATCACTGCTTACGTCCAAAGAGACGAAGGGTTTTAAGGAACGCCTCGTCGTTTCACTTTGGAAGAGAATCGAACCTGGATATCTGGGTGGTGCTGCGAGCTTAGTCACTGGACTATGATCACAAAAGACAGTTACTGAGGAGATAAAACGTTTCATTTAGGCAACTGATCGTTATGAATGACAGTTGTTCCTGATGGCAAAAGTGCCACTGTTTCTGTTCCACTGTAGAGTCAGGACCTTAAAGATTACGTCGCGTTGGCTTTTGCATCATAGTCGTTGTCTGTAGTGAACGTTAAAATTTGACCCAATCGTTCCCTATGAAAAAGCTGTGGTTTCTTTTTCGCGCAAGGTAGCCCCGTCAATTTAAACGTTCTTCCTCCTAACCATGATTTGAAGTCAACTTAGTTTTACTCATTTTAGAATTGAGTGATTCATTTTTTTTACATTACTTCAATATTTAGATTAAGAGAATTGTGAGAATGTCCCCCATAATTGATTGATTGATTGATTGTGTCTATTAAACCTGGCGTTACAACATCTAGGTAATTGACACCGAAATAAATAAAATAAAAAGAAATTAAATTTTAAATAAATTTCATATAAAAATATCTAGAAATACATGTATATATTTTTTTTCATAATTAATAAAGACATCATGTAAATAAGACCTTTCTTCTGTGCGTGACCCTGCCGTTGAATAACCGCTCTTGCTTCCTGGTTCTCTTTTCTCAAGGAAGTTTGAAGGAGAGGAAATTAAGCAGCTTTGCACTCGATTGCCCCTTCTGGCTTGTTCCATGTGGTTTTTCGCGCGTTGCGAATAAATATAAAGACCAAGATTTGAGTAGACCTGTCTCTGACGTGTAAAATGATAAGATAAGAGTATTAACAAAAAATAAATGCGAAACTCCCCTAGATTTTTAGAGCATTGCTTTGAGCCAAACGTATCATGAATACACTGTCTATTTACCCTATATGCCAACTTCATTTGCACTGGATTATTCATGAATTAATGATTTGCTTTTTATGAACGTTATTGAACTTTTTCAATATTTTAAATTGTCCACAGAACAGATCAGTGAGCTACATCAATGAAATATAAATCGGTGTTATTGATTTCTTGTAATAACTTTCTATTTAAACAAGTCATCCTTATTTACTGTGTGGCAAATGTGATAGTTTAGTAGTTATACATATACCGATTAATGTGCATAAATGCAATGATGTCTGATATATGTATTAAAATCGTAGCAAAATTACCGGTAAGCTCGATTAGCTTATATCATTAAACAAGAACTTTTGTAGGACTTTTTCATGGATAAATATGTACTATAGTAGCTAATTTATCACCTTTATCATCGCATGGGCTACATTATTGATGTGTTCCTTTAAGGGTATCAGTGAAGTCTACAGAAAGTGTGGAATGTCGGTGATGAATTTGTGCTACTTTTTTCCATCATTAGTGAGATTCTGTGATTACTTTGCTCTGCCATTAGCTCTGGGTTGCAGTCATATGTTCCTGGAAAAAGGGAAGCTGGGAATTCGCAGTTTTGCCGATATATTGAGGTAGAAATCGAGTTTGAATCCTGGCGAACGCCATGAAACGGCATTTTTCAATTTTTGTACCTTTTGCCATCCTTCAGGAATGCGTTCTGCATACGTACGAATAATAGCCTTGTTCGTAATGCAAGAAATATTTACAAATATATTTTCTTATATGTGAATATTTAGCAAAGAGATCTTGTGCTGTGTGTTGTATTCAGAAGCAAAGCTTTCTGATTTTCCCCATCGATGAACGTTGTGGGTGTGTTGGCATGTATTGCTTCAATAGCCAGTCAGGTAACCCGCTTTATTTTCTGAGCATAGAATGGCGAAATAAGGCCAATATTAATAATTTTGTTTACCGATTTGTTACTTAACCACTGGACTGGTCATTATTTGACTTTAGGCACTATAGCCCTTCCTTGTCGGACCCCACTGGTCCTAGTTGCCGGCTTACTAATTGTTGCTGTGGCTTCTCGTTCGGCCTCTAAGAGAGAGAGAGAGAGAGAGAGAGAAATTTTCAACTTACTAGCAGGATAGATTGTTTTTGTTCAGTTATTCTCCAGAACCTCTGCTTGTCACTTCCTCACCTGCGTAGCAGAATTCCCTGTCTGACCTGGAATTTAAGCCGTTATGGCAGTCTTGAATATAATTCAAACCACATACATCCTACTTGAAGAAAATGGAGTTGGG
Organism: Macrobrachium nipponense; assembly: GCF_015104395.2. Taxonomy (NCBI): domain Eukaryota; kingdom Metazoa; phylum Arthropoda; class Malacostraca; order Decapoda; family Palaemonidae; genus Macrobrachium; species Macrobrachium nipponense. The sequence continues at coordinate 157,648,632 of NC_087200.1, forward strand.
CTGTTAAACCTGGCCCATCACTAGAGACAGTATTTTGTATGGAAAAGTTTTGTTTTATTATTATAAAGGCTCACTTTAGTTTCCCCGTCTTCAAAGTGCTGCTTAAAAATATTTGTAAAGCTGAGTAAAACGATTATTATTATTGTCATTGTTATTATTTTAAAATAAATCTTCATCGACATTTTCTGATGCTCCCATACAATGACTAATGTTGAAGATTAACGTGACTTGTAGATTAGCAAAGTTCAATATACGCAACATAAAAGATGCTTGCTACATAAGACCAAAATTATAATTGTATTCTCTCTCATACGCACAACACTATATATATATATATATATATATATATATATATATATATATATATATATATATATATATATATATACATATATATATATACATACATACACACACGCACACACACACACACGGTTGTAAGTAATGTTATGTTATTGTTATTAAGAATGTGACCATCTTATTCTGTTTACATATGTAAACAGGGTAACAAACATGTCTATAATATACGTATATATATACATATATTATATATATACATATATATATATATATATATATATATATATATATATATATATATATATACATATATATATATGTGTGTGTGTGTGTGTGTGTGTGTATCTTTCAAAACGGCAGTTTTTCTATTAAGATTTTTTTTTTTTTTTTTGCCCCTTTCCACATTCATGCTGGTCTCCGTCCATGCAGTCATTGATAAGGACACTAGGCTTCCAGGTCCGTCCAGCTCCATAAAAACTCCATGGAAATGAGGGAGGGAAAAGAAGTGATGGACAACCCAAACAAACCGTGTGCAGAATGAAGGATTATAGGAACGGGAGAAAATGGAAATGGGGAGAAGGTTCAGTTGAACTATGATAATGCGTTTAAGCAAATCCTTTTCGGAGAGGATAATTGGTGATCTCACTGCTTTAATGACTTGCTCTTGAAATTTGGAACCAAAGGACATTAGTGTGATTAACATTATGCAATGTCTTTAGCATTATATATATTTCTAATTAATTATAATATTCGTATTCTTTCTTCATCGGAATCTGACTTTGAACATATTCGACCTTACGATAACAGAATGATGATGGAGAAATAGTAAGCACCAAAACAGCGTCTACATCACTGCTGTGCTGTTCCCAAGAAAGATGACGCTCTGGTTCCGCTCGACCACTGAACTGGTTTTGTTCATATTTGTTCCGCTAAAACGCCTTGACTTATTTTCTGGTGTAGTACTTTGATCTTCAGATAATGTTAACCAACAATTTAACTACTATTAATATTTATCTGCAGAATGATGAAAAACATACGCATTTGTTTGCCATATCTTTCACTCTCCTACGGAAATGCGAACGTAAATGGTATAATTCCAAATGTTCTATCAACATTAATTTCAATATTATTGATGAAATTCGTCAAGCAAGATAAGTAGACACGAACTTCGTCAAAGTATGTAAAAATAGGCCCTTGATGACGGATGTTCAAGGCGGAAATGAAGATGAAAAACCTTGGCGGGTGCTTCTTGCAGAGGCGTAAGATGATAGTACTACCACACCCCTACCCAGCATTCCCGAAGGGCAAGCGAAAGCCGAGTCTTTTTAAAGCTCTGGCAAAATTTAGTTAACGGGTCTAAGATTCTGATGACCATATAAACATCGAGAATTCCAACTCGTGGGTCGGCTTTAGGCCCTAGAGCGAAACTGATCATTACGTTGAGTTAACGATGACGACTCTGTAACTGTACGAGAATTCTGACTTTTTTCGGGACTAGACTGAACTAGAGTGAACTTGTTCTTTGGTATGACTCCCACGAATGGAAGTTACTTTGGCCGATGCGTCTATTTTATTTAATTTCCAATAGTTAAAAGCTTTAACTAACTAATAGACATAACGTTATATGTTGATTTTTATGACATATGCGTATTAACCGGTATTAATCAAGGGATGGAATTCCTCCAGTTGTTTATATTGGTTTCTTAAAGTATAGCTGATTATTGTTTACCTGAAAGGGGAAAGAGAAAAAGCATGAGGACTAAAACAGTTAAAGATACACAGTTTAATTAAAAAAGAAATGAGGAGTGCTTATGAGGAGCAAATGGATGAAATAAACTGCAAGGGTAAAGACTTATGAGGAATATGTAATATTTACGGATGGGGTTACAAAGTCAACAGAAAATGCTTATAGGTACAGGGAGAGGGAGAGGGAGAGAGAGAATAAAAACTGCTTCTAGCCTACAACCATCCACATTAGCATTCATTGGACCATTTTTGTAGTTTCCATTTAACATCATTACCTTGGGGCTCATACATATGTGCAAGATGCAGCTTTTCCCTTTACTCTCAAACTTCCCACCTAACTTTTTCATAACAAACATGATTCACAAATCCTCTTCCTTGGTTAAACTCGCACTGTTCCCCTACCCTCAGTACTTCTGTTATTTATCTTGCTTTCTCGATCGAAAGTCTACAAAACACCTTTCACAGTATTCTGAGTAATATGTCATGTAACTATGTAATTCTATCATCAATACTTTTATGCATTTGAGCAAAACGTTTCAATAATTGTTCCCCTCGCCCATTCCTTGACAACCTTCCCTCATACATACATACTGTGCAAACCCTGGTCATCCAATCAGTCAATATAATATATATATATATATAATATATATAGATAATATATATAAATGTATATATAATATATATGTATGTATTATATATATATACTTATTTAGCTATATGCCTGTCTATCTATATTCTATTATATATATATACACCTGGGGTCCATATTAGAGATGGTGGAAGCATGGACCAAGAGGTGAGACAACGAATTCAGGCAGGGTGGAATAACTGAAGGTCTGCATCAGGGGTCCTCGGTGACAAGAAGGTTCCTCTGAAATTGAAGGGAAAGTTTCATAGGACGGTGGTCAGACCAGCTATGCTATATGGAACAGAAACAGCAAGTATGGGGAAAACAGAGGAGAAGGTGGATGTAGCAGAAATGAGAATGTTGAGATGGATGTCGGGGGTAACAAGGGAAGGTAGGATTAGAAGTGAGTATATAAGAGGATCGACAAAGGTAGATGAAATATCAAAGAAGATACAGGAGGGAAGGCTTCGATGGTATGGACACCTGTTACGAAGAGAAATGGTGCAGGGTAGAAGGAAGAAGGGAAGACCAAGAAAGAGACGGCGTGAATGTGTAGGGGAAGAGTTGTTATGGAAAGGTATTGACGAGAACAATGCACACGACAGAAATCGATGGAGACGACTCATTCATAACGGTGACCCCATATAAGATTGCGTTAAAATATATATATATGTATACATATACATCCTTTTATTTATATATACATATACACATACTTATATTTGGCTGACTAGGTTTTGCAAGGTATGCTGAGATAAGGGAAAGGTTCTGGAGGTATGGGTTTGAGATGGCAGATGGTATGTCTCCGTGACTGTTCAGTATCTTTAAAGATGGGGTCATGGGCAGTACAACAGCTGTAGTAGGTGTTAAGTTGGAAAATAAGTTCTGATTGGAGCGTGGAATGGTCGGTAGTTGCAGGTGATTTGACCGTTACAGGATTTTTGGCCTCTGCAATTTTGGAAATACTGTTTAAATGTAACTGGTTTACCCTTTAAATCGCCAACTTTAATTGGAACTGATTGTGGATGTTCTTCTCTGGGGGTTCATTTGCACATCTGTGCTGTGCTATGCTAAGCTTCCCAATGCTTTGGAATTTGTTACCGTGTAACGTCTTTCCACCTAAAAATTTCGGTTAAATCGAAAAAATTTGTTACTGTACACAGCTGAACTTTTCTCCAACTTTTTTTTTTTTTTTTTTTTTTTTTTGTGTGTGTGTGTGTGTGTCAGATCCTATTTCTGTTTTTTTAATCTTGCATGGATACCTTTTATGTTATGGCTTAGGTATTTCTGATTTTCGTCCGTGCCTGTTTCACTTTTTTGCCCGACGTGGCTTAATGTATTGGAACTACTATTAGTCTAATCCTGATATGATAGAATTTTTCAATTTATTTTAAGTGTGTTTCATTCTTGTATCATATTAGAATATTTCATATTCATATAAAACTTCAGTAAAAATCAAACAAATAATCTGGTTGCTTATTTTTTTATTTACTTAAATATTTAGTGTCTTTTATGTACATTTGTTTTCGTTTCACAAATATTCACCGAGTTGTGTGGGATTTTTTTAGTTCTGACAATTTGTTGTGGTAAATATATCTTTTGGGTCATCGCTGCAAACTCGATTAAGAATAGAAAAATTAATAAATTAACAAATTTTAGATTGTTTACATCTAACGCATGAAACTTACAACTTCAACAAGTATTGTGCCAAACTTTCAGTCGCTGCGAATATAACAGACATTCTTTTCGTCTTAGAAAAATTCTGTTTTTCAAAATGATACATTATTTTATGAGTATCCTCAGGAAAAAGCCTTTAGCATCGGTTGCACTCTCTTCGTGGTGTCAGTGAGCCTTACTCCGAATGCGATGTCAGCCCCATAAACAGCAGAATCTTTTGCCATCTGTATTGAAAACGGCATTGAAATATGTTTTATTTGTTTATTTTTCCATTTAACCTTTGTAATTGCATTAGTAGTAGGTCAGTCCATATCTTCTCAGCTTTTTTCAGTTGAAGAGTTTTGTTCTCGCAACGCCAGTCCATGGCAAGGGTCAATCATCTGGAAGTTCATTGCAGAGCCGGAAATTGAAAAGCCCCTTAACGGGGTAGTGCCGTCAGTGCACCGCATGAGGTGACATGTAGGCATTACTTGAGGTTCTTTGCAGCGTCCCTTCGGCTCGTAGCTGCAACTACTTTCATTCCTTTTACTGTACCTCCTTTCATATTATCTTTCTTCCATCTTACTTTCCACCCTCACCTGATAATTAATTCGCAGTGCAACTGCGAGACTTTCTTCCTGTTACACCTTGCAAACCTTTTCACTGTCAGTTTCCTTTACACTGCTGAATGGCCTTAGTTGCCCCAGTGCTTGGCATTATGCCTAAAATCTATAAAATCAAAATCAAATCAAAATTGAAAAGAACTTTGTCCACCTACAGTATACATTACACATTCTTATTTGACAGCTTTTGTTGTTCTTGTTGTTCTTGTGGGTGCCTGCAGTACTCCAGCAACGAGAAAGGTTGAGCTTATTTTTCATTTGTAATGTTTATCAGTCATTTCCTTGCAGACAAATCGTGTTGGAGAGAAACGCTTTTGAACACGATAGTTACTACTGATTTTTTTGTGAGCGTTTTTGTTGTCAGTCGTTTGAAATCTATTTTCATTTGTACGGTGCATATATACTATTGTAATGTTTTTTGGTATATATATATATATATATATATATATATTATATATATTATATTTGTATGTGGTGTGTGTGTATAAACATACACATACATATATATATATATATATATATATATATATATATATATATATATATGTGTGTGGTGTGAGTGTGTGAGTGTGTGTGTGTGTGTGTGTGGTGTGTGTATGTATGTATGTATGTATTATATAAATACATATATACACACATATGTATATATATATATATATATATATATATAATGAAATCATGATCAACTGTTTGTATGTTGAAATAAATGTACGTTTTGTTCGGAGAGGGAGCCACGCTTGCTGGCGTCTTGGAAGTGTTTCGGAATAACTTGTATTTTTAGGAGGCCAGAGGCTTGCAGGTATTCTTGTTTGGAAATGAGCCAAGTAATATCATGCTGACAGTTCACTTTGCGGTATTTCAGTGCCATATTGGAGTTTTTTCTTCTTTTTTCTTTTTGCGTTAGCATTTTGCTGACAACAGTTAGGATGCGTACAATTATGATTTGAAAATGCGTTCCAGTTGAACCGGATGAATATTTTTCAGATATGAAAGGGTAGTAAAATCGATAATAATGATTATAATAGTAATGAAAATTGAAATTTACCCAAGACTGAGCATCTTCGGTACTTGTGGAATTACCATCTTGGGTGCTGAGTATGCGCTTTGGATGGCTTAAAATTCGTTTATCCCTTATTTCTAAAATAGAAAAAAAAGAAATTCACCTTGCATTATCGTATGTTAATGAGAATAAATAACACATAGTTGTGTTAGTGCTTTTGTGTGTGTGCTTTGTGTGTGCATCAGCAAAGCACAAACACCCTCAAATAGATCTGTTGAATGTGGAGGAGAGAAATGAATAACTCAGCAATGGAAAGGAATCCAGTAGTATTGAAGGAAGCCTTTGGAAGTGACTGGAGGATGTATGACGATGCGAGATGCCAGTGTGACTTTGAGTTGCTTCCTTATAAGGTGTGCAAGGTAAGTTTGGACGAGGGAAATTTCCCCCTGGACTGGACGAAAAGGATAATTGTTCCTTCATGCGAAGGTAGCTGGTGAACTACAATGGGCATCGCAACCCATTATGCCAGGGAAGTGTTAGGGTAAGAGTTTGAGAGAGAAATCAAGTCCGAAAACCAACGAGTTTAGACAAGAACAGGTCGTATGGATCAGCTCTTCATTATGAATTAGTAAAGAGGTTTTAGAAATGAAGGGAGAAGCATTATGTGGGATACGTGAGCTAAGAAAACGCAAATAGTGGAAAGGTGGGGAGAGCGTACTGTTCTGAGACCATTTTGCTGAATTTGATTAGATTTTTTATATTTGAAAGCAAAGTATATGTGCGGATATGGAGATGTTACCGTGACTGAGTAGGTGCAAAAGTCGTTTTGAGGATGCGATAGATCGCCTTAGCTATTTGATATTTTTGCGGATGGAGAAAGGCACGAAGCCAGGCAGAGGAGATTGACAGCAGATGCAAAGTCGTCGAATAAGATAGTATTATGAATGGCCGATGTTTATAGATCATGCATTGTTGATGTGGATAGAACACAGAAATTGGGGAAACCACTGAAAGAGTGGAAATGTTTATAATAGAAGAAGTGGAAATAAATGTAGGGAGAGGGAGAATGGAAAGGTAAAACGAATGGTGGAAGAATGGAAGTAGTTCATCCATATGGGTATTTCCGAGCAAATGAATTGGTGATTTAGAGAATAGAGGAAGCGAGGAAATGAGCAGTGTATGCAGAGAGTAAGTTGGGAAGAGATTTAGAGTGTATCTGAAAGCCAAACTGGGAATCTATGAAAGGATTGTTGAGCCAACTTTCTTTCACAGAAGTGAAGTGTGAGATGTTGAATGCGAATGAAAGGAAAGAGGCTGAAGCTCCTAAGATTTTTCTTTTGTTAGGATAGCATATGTGGCATAAATCATTGGGACGGTTAAAAAAATAGTTTAGGAACAGGTAAAATAGGGGAATGTGTGGATTTAGTGTGTTTTGAGATGGTTTTCTCATGTGAAAAGCTTGGCTGGTAAACGGAGTGTGTAATGCAGAAATGTTGGGAGTCATGTGAGGAAGAACTAACAATTACTGAATACATGGAGTTAAAGAGGTACTGGAAAGGAAGGACTTCAATATCCAGGAAGTTCCAGGTCATGCAAGATAGAGATAAATGATGCATTTTGTATAGGGACTTAGATATGCTGCTGAAGGGCCTTTTTTGCAGGTGTATAATGCAGAACATTTTTGTAGAACTTTCCTGCACATGGGATGCATTTACAATTCAGCAGTTATAGTATGTATGTCGTAATGACCATTGACCATTGTCTTTTCTCTGATTCAACTTTTTGTTAGAAGAATCGAGTTTATAATATATATATATATATATATATATATATATATATATATATATATATATATATATATATCTAGTGAATCATGATGAGTAAAACAGTTTAAGCCCTACATAAATAACACAATTAATAAATATCAGGAAAAGAAAACCTCTTTATACTATTTCAGTAGAACTGGATAGCTTATTTGACTCCAATCCACAGGAAAGATGGAACAGAATGTAGGAACAACCAGCGACATCTCAGCTTAAAAGAGAGAAAACATGAGATCATTCTTGTGTGGGTTTGGCTTGAGGTTTGTTTCTTATTTCTGCTCCATCCTGCTCAGAACAAGTCTTGCCAGCCGTTTGCTGATGACCAGGTGCTTCTGAATTGTGTCATAATGAATTAAAAGGCCTGGAGGTAATTTCATCAAAATGCTCAAGCTGAGAAGATTGCGACGTCTCTTGTGTCATGTGCTGGTTTCTGTGCTGGATATTTTTATGTTCTTTCTTTATTTATTTATTTATTTTTTGTCCATGACTGGAGGCCTTTAAGATTTTGTTCTCCTAACTCTTGAAATGGTGAAAACTTCCTCTTTTTGAGACACATTAGTGAATGATTCCTTCATGAAGTGTCGCTTCTGGCACCACCTTATTTTTGGACAATGAAGAACTTGCTGATAAAAGATTTCACTTAAGTGTTCAGCATTACTTGAATATCATGTTGTATCAACAAAAATAGCATTAATCAAAATTGTACAAGAATTCTTTCAAGAACGTTAAACGCTTTTTTTTCCTAAGTTAGTCATTACTTCGCTCTATTAAACTGATATTGATAAGTCTTTGCTTTATAATTTAAGATGTCACCCGTCCATCGCTATGCAGCTGTATAGTGTATTCCTTTGTTTTTTGTAATTTCCTTTCGCTGTTTTGCTATTTTAAAATGGCAGCTTCCATCGTTATTTGCTTCGCCATACTAAAATGTGAGTCTTTCATTCTCTTGTTCTTTTGAGTATCATCCATTCATTGCTCCGCTAATGTGGTCCTCTGTACTTTCAAGATCAGCTGTTTGACACAGATATAAGAAGGAAGGTCTGCTAATGCGCATCTGTTTTCGAGGCAACTGAGAGACTATTCTTGTAAAGGTCTTTTGAAGAGAATACCTGTCGTTGTGCTACTATGGAAAGTTCCATGTTGTAAATGCCGTTTTTTTTTCTAACATACTAAAAGGTATGCGACTTCTTCAAGGACGTCGGAGTACCGCTTTAATGGGGAAGGCCTTTTTTATTGTTAACTTCTTTTTTTGTGTTTTCCCATTGAATATGTCGTCAGATTCCATTGTGTTGATAGATACCACTGATGATTTGTTGTTCTTAGAACAGATTAAACTTTTTGTTGCTCAGATACTTCAAATTTCTCCATTCTGATCCTTGGGTGAAAGTTTGCCGTACTTTTCGTCTATATGAAAATGAAATTGAAATTACAGGCATAATTGTTAATGGTGAAATATCCATGCTTTTGTTTTGCTTCGTCAACGTGTCGAGGAGTTAATAAGTTAACAATTGTATCACTACTTGGAAATAATAGATTTTATGATTATTTTTTTTAAGACTAACATTCAACGAAACATTGAGAAAGACCAAGGGTATTGCTCATAAGCTAATTTCGAAATCTCATAAGAAAGCAATGCTCTGCTCTTTGGTGCAGATTGCTATACAAGAAAGACAGAGGACAGGCAGAGTACTTTAGGCCTCAGATTCCATGTTCAAATGAGCATGCTATTTTTAGACGCGAGTTCGTTCCCTTATTTCCATGTGTTGAAAGGCAGGGGTGTCAACATGGGGGCTAAATTAGTTTTTAGGTGTGAACGTAGTAGCATGCTGAAGAAACAATGGATCTATGGTTTATGAGGCTGATGAGAGATATGTTTTTGTTTGTATAAGAATTAGATTTGTGCCGGGTTTATCAGGAGAGGCTGGTATTATTTGTTTCGTAATTTTCTCGTATTGCTAGATTTGACGTTCTTATGTTATATTATTGTCTGAGTGTCTTAAATGTTTGTTGTTACGTTATCATCATCATCATATATGTAGATGAATATGCATACAGGTCATTGGCCTTGAATGCTGTACCTACGTGTGATTCTTTGTTGCTCTTACGTTTTCGGGTTGACGGCACTGACGCAGTTTTGTGTAATGGATTCTTATGGTAGCCTAAGTAGCAGCAGCTGTGCACAGGGGTGCCAATATCATTATTTATTTTTCATTAATGCGGTGATTGCTGGCAACTTTGTTCTTTGAATCCTCTTGTGACTTGAGCAAGTATTATTACCCGGAGGATTTTATATTCCCATTGCCAAGTGCAAACGTCGACAAACATCTTGGACTTTTTCTTCATTCAGCTGGGTAATGTTTATGTTGGAGTTTTTGGGTCGACTAGCGGAGTAGTATTGGCCGTACGTTGTACCAAGGTTTAGAGATTAATCTCTAGACCTAGTTTGTACTGACCGTCCTTGAAGACCAGACGCTGATGATAAGCACCTCGTACCCTTTTAGCCATTTAGTGTAGGGTGTGGGACAAGCAACTTCATCCCTGATTGCCCCGATGTTTAGAACCGATAATAACACCTTCCGAGTTTTATACACCTGGTTGCAACTGTTTGAACTTTATATATGCCTTATTGACGATGGCCTGGTTTCTCGTAGTTTTAGCCAAAAAAATAACTACGCTGTTACACTGTCCTTTTTTCTACGCTATCATTTAAGTTAGTCCACGATTTCCTTTTTAACAGTACTTATTTAACAATACTTGACTAATCCAGAGTCCATATACTAATGACGAAATCACGGCTTTTTATGTTACACGCTATGCATGTAAGTACTCATTGACAGATTCAATAGTATCGCTTCTTGATTGATTTCCTCAGTAACATAGTGTTGCTATTCATTTCTATTGGGCACCTAAATGCTGAGGTCCGTTTGACATTGCAGATCCTTTGATACTGTCATGCAACCTCTAAGACTTCGTTGATCAATTTGTACTATTGATTTGAAGTTGTATACAACTTTGGTATCAAGGGTCATCGGCGACTTCTTTATCTCTCTTTCTCTCTAAATGAAACGACAGGTACCTACATTGTGCTGCGCTACCTGTTTGATCCTCCCGCCATAAAAATAGATATATATAGTATACAGGGTTTCGATGATATTACCTGATATTCTTGGCTGTTACTCTGTCTACCACTACTCATCTATATTCTTCCATGGTCCTTGTTGAGCTCTTACATTCCTCCTCGACCTTTATCTCCAAGGAGTTAATACTTATGGGACAGGCAGCCGAGTTCCCATGGAGAAGGAACTGATAGAAATGTCTCTGAAAGAACGAAAATCATAAGGTTCATGAAAAACAAGTTGAAAAAGAGAATACCAAAGCTTACCTTTCGAGGATAGAAACATTGCAAGAGTAGTGCATTCTGAAGAGTATAGATATCCTATTTGCCCACTGACTTCTGCGTCTTGTATTCCCAGGGTGCTGTTCCAGCTTCTTGTTTCGTGTGTCCTCACACCCTATCCTTGTGGATCATTCTTCCTGCTTCCATGGCCTCACCTCCTGGTTTCAACTGTGTTTCGCCTGTATCCTTGCTCCGTATTTCTGCTAACCTCCCATATCCGTACTGTGTCCCTCCCAGGCCCCTTACTCATTATTTCCATCTATTTCCTCCTTCTTTTCCTAAGGCAACATACTCCCTACTCACCCCTGGCCCCTTACGCCCAGTCCCACCTGCCACCACTCGTTATATGTATGTTTGCGCCGTCTATTCCGTATTCTCCTCCAGCCACTCATCCCAATCACGCCCCCTCTTGCATTTCTAGCCCCTTCTGTTCCTCTCACGCCACCCTGCTTGGCACTGGTCTCGAGGACACGACATACTTTGGTGTGCGATACAGCCATGTAACTTTAATAGCCTCTTGGGTTTGTTTATTTAGTGGAGGGAGGGAGACGGGGGAGGGTCGCTATAATGAAATTGATGTTCAGTAATGTTGACATGAGAGTATGGCAAAAATACTGCTTCATTGACATGGTTGTACGTTCTTCTTTTTCCTGCCTTTGTTATGTTCATTGTTTATTGTATGCAAACAACTGCTAAGTATTTGCATTTACTTCAATGTGGACACATTTTTTCAGACAGGGTATATTATGAGGTATAAGACATCCCAATAATGCCTTCATTGAGTTTTATATTCTTAAACTACAATATTTGAAATAGAATTTGTGTCTGTATCCATATATGTGAAAATAATTATGTATACAGACTCAACACGTCATCAGTATGTTATGACAGGATGGACTTCATGATGCATGTTTGTGCAACCACTGCGTTGGAGGGAACACCGAAATGTTAGTACATTTTGCAGAAACAAAATCAGTTTAATTGCTGCTTTTTTGTGGGAAAAATACGTTTTTTCAAAGAATTTGCAACAGAAGGTCAGGGTAAGATTAAATGGAACTGTGGTGTAAACAAGCGTAATACAAAATTTAAAAGCGTCCACTTGCCTTAGTCACTTAGTGTGTAATTTAGCCATTTGGGCGCGCTTTTCATCATGCATTGAGTGGCGGGATGAAAATCAAGAAAGAATGAGCATGATTGATGAAAATGGTTGGTGGAATGGGTGGGTGGGTGGTAGGGGAGTTGGAAACAGGACAAGAGAAGCACCAAAAGCGAGGATGTTGCTGGTGTTTGGCAAGTGTTTCCCCTCACGTGGGCGAGGACTTGAGACTGGCGTTCTGGGTCATGGGGAAAGTCGCCGGATGTAGCCACTGAAGATCTACGAGAAACGAGATCTTCAACTTGTTCTTCCCTCCACATTCCGTTTTCCAGTGAAGGTTGTCTTGACCTGTTACTGTGGTTGTTGTTCGTTTTGAATTTTGTTGGGCTTTTCCATAAATTTGAAAGCTTGAGATTTTTTTAACTTTATTTTTATTCAGTAAGTTTGTTGTGTTCCTTTAATGTTACTTGCTCTGGGAAGAGTTATTCCTATTATGTTGCATAGGAGGGGTCGCTTTCTCTTCGTGCGAAATTTCTTTTGTAAGGTTTGTGATCAGGTGACCTCACTAAGTTTTGAATATTTTCAGCAAGATTTCCAAGTGCCAACAGTAAGAGTAATTATAATGTATAATTATCTTGCATTATGTTATATATTGAAAGCGTTCCTTTTAGCTTTCTGTAAAAGAAAACTTTTGAGATTGCTATTTGTTTGTCCTTCTTTTCCTGTCCGCCCTCGGATCTTAAAAACTGCTGTGGCTAGAGGCCTGCAAATTGGTATGTTGGTCAGCCACCCTTCAGTCATCAAACATACCAAATTGCACCCCTCTAGCCACATTAGTTTTCATTGTATTAAAGGTTAAAGTTAGCAATGAGCTTACGCCGTTCACCGCTGTAGTTCCAACAACTTAAGCCCATCAACGGGCAGTGATTGAAAGTTTCATTGGCCGCGTCAAGAGTTTCATGGGCTGCGGCTGATAGTTTCACGCTGCATTATAAGCTTTACAGAAATCTCGATTGCGCGGAAGAAACTTGGGGCGCATTTTTTACTTGTTCATTTAATGGACTTGCTTTGGTTCTGTTACTGGTGACTATTTATGATAATTGTTTCCTGTTTCTGTTGAATTTGATATCTTAATACCTATTATATTATCATTTTGCCTTTTTAGACAGTACATTTTTAAATGATAATTTGTTGTATATGAACAGTTTCATTAAGGTATTATTTACTTTTATTTTTTTTTTTTCAAAATAATTGCGTTTTAATTTCCTTTAGAATATTGGTACATTTTACAGTGTCTCATGGCGGTATATCCTTTCTGTCCATTTTAGTACCTTCGTTTTCTGTTCTATTCTTTAGTATTTTTCTCCTTTCATTAAATCTGAGGTGTTCACCTGAATTTTTAATGATTTAAAATGAGGATTTTTGCGATTCTTTCTCGTAGTCACTTCTCGTATTTCATATCTCAGAGTGATATTTTACGACACTTTATTTTGTTCTATATTAAATCCTTTAATTACAGTGGGTGGCGTCAAGAAACACAAGACAGTCATCAGTGCCACAATTATAACGTCACTGCAGAATACCTCCACATCATATTCGTTTCACAATTATGCACAAAAGGCTTCTTATCAACATGACCTCCCTCTCCCAACACTGTTCCAACCACTTCTGCATTAAACACACTTGCATCTTGGATAATAAGGCTGTCCGTTCCAGTGCCTGTCCTGCATCGTATACCCAGCACTGTCGTCTCCTTCCTCGCAACACTTCTGATCATATTCTCTTCACCAACCTGTTACTCATTCCTTCCTCATGACAAAACTGTCTCAAAACACCAGCTCCATAAATTCATCCACGCTAACCTTCATACCACGTCTGCAGTTCTTCTTGCTCCTGTCAGAGAGTTTCTTGTGACGTAAAGTACACAAATGATAATTCATCATAACAATTTCAACCAATCATTATTTCATTTGTACCCAAGATCCATACTGCCGTTCCTTTATTCTTTCAAACTTTGGTATCCAAAGACACTCCAGTTGTACGAGTATTCCCAAAGTTTTGCAACACCGCTATCTACCGTCCCTCTTTGAAAAACTGTCAAACTCGTTTCACTTGTTACTGCAGGTACCTACTCGTTACTGTCATCAGTCATTAGCAGGAATAAGTATCATTCAAGATATTTAATGCGATATGGTACACATATTGGTTCGTTTTCCAGTATTTGATGTATATGATTTTATTCATTCATGAATATGCAAAGTTTGACTTCGTTTGTATGACACCTCATACCAATTTTGTTGTTATCGATTAGTAAATCTTTGAGTGATAGTATTGTATTGGAATGGATTTACTTCCAACTTGAATATTTACCTTTGAATTTATATGAATCTTTGTTACGCACATCAGAAGACACGAAAGAGTTTACGATCTTTTGTCTGGTACCTATATAGCGCCAATTCGCCAAAAGTTGGTAGTTTGCTCAGTTGGATTATTTTTCATTATTAGACTGTATTTTTTAGTACATCAACAGCTTAATCCTCTGGGGTATAAAACTTCAGACAGCATCTGTCCATTTATTACATCTGTATCCGGAGATTGATTTGCTCATTAGTCTATCTCCGCATTTGCTGTACTAGTATAGAACTACTTCTCCCTGAAGTACTTCCTTACATTCACTCTAATATTCTGATTATATCTTTATTTTCTCTTCTATTCTTCCATATTTTTCTTGACTAATTTATCAGTTCTCTTGTGTACATTTACATATTTACATTTACATATTTTGCTTTTATTTCCTGCCCTCGTAAACTCACAAATACCCTGTTGACTGTATGACTCATCATGGAATAAAATTTTGGCTACCCCTAATGTACTCTTCTCGCTTGACTGTTTATTCTTAGAATTTCTTTTCGCCTTTTATCCAAAACATACGAGCTTCTTTCCCTTTAAACTCTCGCCTCACCATAGCATCCATCAGCTTGCTCTTCAATCTGTTTGTACCATACATAACCTAAAAAAAAACTTTCCATCACATTTTCTCTTTCACATGTAAGCTTGTGAATATACTCCATTGAAATCAGCAGTTTTGTAGCATACAAGCTTCTTTCCAAACACATTTTTGAAGGCTTTCCTTTCCTCATTCTCTCCATAAACTTTTTGCTACCCACCTTTGCATTAAAAACACCTAGCACGACCAACCTTTCAAATGCAGACTATTCCTCGAACTTTCTATTTACTGTCAGTAATAGTTTGCTATATCTAGACCATATACTCTCGCTATCATCATTCTTCCTGCCCCACACAATCTTATCCATACAGTCCTTGGACTAACATATTTGATTTTTCTACTTTCCTCGCGGTCTTTCTTGATAAATTCATCACTATTTTTCTCTTCAGACCTGCACACCTTGGCCTGACACTTCTCACTCATTGTCAAAGCACTCAACTTTGCGTAAACAATTTTGTCTTTTCTTTACCACATCCATGAACATTCAAAATTCCAATTCTTACCATTGATTATTTCTTTTTCGCAGCTTATTAGGAAAGGTACTGCATGCCGTTTGCACCTGTCCCGTAGGTGATTCCCTCTCCATGCTGCATCCCACTGCAGTGACAGTGTAGTTACCGTTGGTCTCGTGAAAAGTTATTTTATCTCTCTTTCCTTTTCTAGCATTCAGGACTTACTACTTATTTGTTTGCAAAATCCTCATGTTTATTTTAAAAGTCTCTCTCTCTCTCTCTCTCTCTCTCTCTCTCTCTTCACAATAGTATTGTCATTGTTTATTTCTCGATGCCAGCTTATAACCTATTGCACCTGTAGGTGGCTGTCTAAGCCATAATTCCTGTTAAGCTAAGGCTGCGAATTCAGTTTAGTGTCTTAATTACCTTATATTGTTTGATTTATTTATTCTTTAACATTTTGTCTTTTTTCTTCTTTGGTATGGTATTACGGGCTTTATTAAGAAAGGCTTCATGTAGTTTGTGTCCGACCTCTTCGATAAGCAGCGTGAAAATGTGGAAATTGAGAGTGATAAATTCGTTCCTTTTGTTTTTAACACTGAATAACGTCAATTTGAATGATTCGTTAGACATCATCGTCGCTACGGTTAAGTTCAATCGTCTTTATGATTATTATACTTGACTAGTTTTTAACGGTATTTTTTGACAGTTCTCCAAAATTGGCAAGATTCTTGATTATTTTGCCCATCAATTTCGGCTTTCAACTGAAGTCCAAGTTAACGAGGTCATAGAAAGTGTAAACAGAAAATCGTGTACCAATACATATCTCTCTAAAGCATACTCATGAGAAAACAAGCTAATAATGCAGTTTGGTTTTCTGTACAGCGTATACAGCGTGTGATGCTGTGTGAGTCGCGGCTCATGAATCTTTCAGCGACGGACCGGTGGGGGCCTGTCCTTTAGTGTGGCCAGATGCACGATCATGGCTAACTTTAACCTTAAATAAAGTAGAAACCATTTAGGCTAGAGGGCTGCAATTTGATTCGTTTGATAATTAGAGAGTGGAAGATCAACGTACCAATTTGCAGCCCTCTAGCCTCTGTAGTTTTTGAGATCTGAGGGCGGACAGAAAAAGTGCGGACGGACAGACGAATATCCATCTCAACAGTTTTTTTTACAGAAAACTAAAAATGATTACTCTTGTATTTACCTATCAGTTTCCAGTCTTATGTCACCTGAAAACCTAAGGGTGCCTCCTCCAAAGTGAGGGGTGCAGTAGCATGTACTACATTCGTCTTTTTGCCTTTAGAGAGACGGAAAAGCTGCTTGTGACATCAAGGTTATCCTTGCACAAGCATATAAAAATTTCACAGATTGTCGAACACGGCTCTTGCTTCACGGAATTTGAAGCGATAAGCGCTTGAGATAACTAACACCAAATTCAGACTTGAGATAACTAACACCAAATTCAGAGGGACTGTGTTGGAATTCTTAAAATTGTAGTATTCGGGAGTAATGACCCGTAAGACAGTATGAATATTCCGTCATGGTGGAATTTCTTTGTTACCAAAGTCAGACAGATGCGTAGTTATTATTGCTGTTGGTGTTTTCTAATTTAAGGGATCGTAAACCCAAGTGCGAAGTTGTTTTTCAAAAATGCATCATTTCGAAACAGACAACAACAAGCGTAAGGTTTCTTTGGTAGAAAGCAAAAGGTTACCTAACTGCTGAGATCAGCACAGAAATAGTGTAAAACATTGATTTAGTTGCCACCAAAACTTTCTTCGGCTTCGAAGCTCTAAAATAGGATGAGATTTGATATGTGCGTGCTCTCTTGCGTTTTCAATAAAGTATCATCAGATCTTTTCCTGTCATGAGAAGCACTGACACCATGACAATGAGTGGTAAAACTTTTATGCCATGTGCAAAATTCAAATATCTTATGACGGGTCACTGGTGCAGTACAAATGATGAGAGTTAGAATTATGGACTCTCTATGGATGCCAAATATCCCCCCCCCCTCTTTTTTTTTTTGTGTGAAAGTCGACGAGTTGGATAAAGCGAAGCCCAGCAGAGGAAAGACAGGAGAGTGAAGGGGTGAAAGAAAAGATTGAGACCTAACCCCAAAGACTGTAGAAGACTCTTTCCTGAAAAGAGGAGCTGTTTTACGGGTGGCAGGCAGAAAGCAGAAGCAGGACGTGAGTGCCAGAGTTTGGCTAGTAGGGAAAAGTAACTCCCACTGAATCCCGTGGACTGTCAATCCACGTACGCCAGGATGGTGCTCCTTATTGTATCTTGCACATTTTTATAGGTAATATATTGAAAACTTGAGATGAATGATGTACCTTGACTTTGTGTGATATTTTTAGGAATAAAAAAGAAGTCAGGTGTGTCTGTTGTTTTTATTTTGATTTTCTATTTATCTATTTATTTATTTATGTTTTGAAAACCGTTTGAATTTTGGGGTGTAACTAGTTTTTCAAATATTAAGGTCACCAACTTTTATTTCATCATAGTATCATTAGTATCTCTCTCTCTCTCTCTCTCTCTCTCTCTCTCTCTCTCTCTCTCTCTCTCTCTCTCTCTCTCTCTCTCTCTGAAAAATATAGTGCTTGCATCATCAGAGTATTAAGACTCGTTATATTTTAATTTGTTGGTATACAACTTAATCAAAAGTTCTGCTGGTACTCATTTGTGTGTGTGTGTGAGAGAGAGAGAGAGAGAGAGAGAGAGAGAGAGCGCCAACTATTTACCTAAGATTCCAAAGCGATCTGATTAGGAAAAGCTATGGCGTTCAGCGCGTCTGGTATCCTGTGATACACATATTCATTCTCGAGCGCGAGTCTGACGCTCAAGAAGCTCGAAAAGCTTAGCGCTCCAACGCTCTCGCTCTCTCCCTGAGCATTTTCGGGATGCAGAGCAGCACGGTCAGTTACAGAAAATCGCGTAGTTGTGAAGAGGAGATCGCGTGTTGATCTCTCTCGTGTACATGCTGCCGTTTTATGGCTTGTAAAGGCGGGTTTGATACGTCTTTCTGGTAGGGCTTTCGACTTTATGGGTCCTTATATCACTTTCGTGGCAAGTGAGCTTCGTTACTTAATTGTTCATTTGATTGAGGTGTTTTGGGGGTACGAAGTCATCACCTCAGGCTGGTGGTTGTATGTCTCAAACCTTTGGTTTACAACTCAGTATTTATTGTATTTGTAACTACCATCCCAGTCGTTAATTCTTTTGTGCAGCTTGATACTTAGTATGTTAAATGCGCTAAGTATTGATCTAGTAGTATGCGTGTCAGTTAGGATTGTCACTTAAAATAACTACGATTGTTAATGAAGATAATTTCAAATAACTGAGAAAGAAACTCAGACTCAGTTCACCTATAGAAATACGCTTGCACTCCGAAGTTTTCCAGTGATCACACTATTGAAAAGCAATATTTTCCTTCATAACAACAGTTTTTCAGTCCTTCGAAAATGACAAAAGTATTTTGATGTGTTTTCGTAGTAGTTGTAGCACTCAGTTTCAAATTTTGGGAAATTTGAGACGCGAAAGGACGTATAGATTCGGTGTGCTTTGTATAGGAAGATTTATTATTTCAGTTCTCCTTGTGTCATTGTTCTAGATAGCAGAGGAATGGCTCACTCGTATAAGTTTAGTCGATAAAATTCCGTTCATGGAGACTCAAAATTGGTAGTGCAGGAAACACACAGAAGAACGCGCGCGCGGGCACACACACCACACACACACACACACAGAAAACGTAAACAAATGGACAGTGGCTTTTCCCCTAAGAGTTGGGAATTCACATTTTAAGCTGAGGGAGATCGTGGGACTAGAGCAAAAGGGACCTGGATAAGTTACAGTGGTTGAGAGGAGACGACGGGCGACTGATTGACTGTCTTTGAAGAGCTTCCACTCTCCTCACGGTAGACACAAGTCTCAGGCGACAACAACCTCAATACCTGGCAGATTCGACGACACATCTTCATCGGATCTCTCAGAAGAGCGCCATCCGAGGTGGTCTCTGCATTAAGAGCCAACAAAAACAACCAGATTTCAGGCCGAAAAGATGCAAGACCGAAATCAAGCGACACTTCGTATGGGGAAACAGTAGGCCATAAAGTCAAAACAGTATGCCGTACCAGACATAAACGAGTTGATTATATAGTAAAGCAACATTCTTTTTTTTTTCAAAAGTAGAAATTACACGAAGAATAATGTTCACGGAAGGGAGACCTCTCTAGGTTGATGACACGATCAGACAAAATTGCTCGTCATGGTTTGGCCATGGAGTCATTTTGAAGGTGGCAGTCTGGGCCCGTGAACTTCTGCTGATTTGACTTTCGTCAAGCTTGTCTTTTCCCTGTAATGGAGCCGAAATCATCGTTAATAAATAGACCGCGCTCCAACACCCGCACACCGCCACGGTCATCGCTCAATATAATGTAAGAGATCGGCAGTCTCGACACTGCCTGGTCGGTGAACTCCCCGTCACCTCTGAGGTTGAGAATTCCTTTCGAGCTTCCGTTTATCCATAATCTTAAAGCTACTGCTGCGTACGTCATTATAAGATCTATATATATATATATATATATATATATATAATATATATATATATATATATATATATATATATATATATATAAGCCATATCACATTACCGTGATTCATATACATATATCGAGCTACAAATGTCCTTTAATATCTAATTCGCTCTACCCCGGAATTAATATATTTTCATATATGTTTAACCGAGGGGAATTTATTAAGCGATAATAGAATTGCTTAATTCTATTATCGCTTAATAAATTCCCCCTAGGTTAAACATATATGAAAATATATTAATTCCGGGGTAGAGCAAATTAGATATTAAACAATATTTGTAGCTCGATATAGATATTATTTATATATATATAATCATATATATATAGATATATATATATATATATATATATATATATATAGATATATATAATAAGATATAATATATATTATTAGATATTATATATATATATATATTCTATATACTTACTATATATATCTATATATATATATATATCTATATATAATATATTAATATATTTATATATATATATATAATATATGATATATATATGATATTACCTGATTCAGGTTCGTAATTTGAATTTCCCTGGAGTATGCCATAGTCTGAGCCCCGTCTGGCATTTATAAGAATAGCAGCGTGATGCCTTATCTGGGACATCGAGCTGTTTTTGGCTCATGTCTTCTAATTAATTGGTCTGTCTCATAGCTAAATATAAAATGTCATGATGGAAGATAGCCATGTTTGCTCCGTAGGGGAGTAGTGCCGTCAGTGCGCCTCACGCGGTGCTCTGTAGGCATGACTTTGCAGCGTCCTTTCGGCCCATAGCTGCAACCCCTTTCATTCGTTTTACTGTATTATCTTTCTTTCTTTCACCTTGCAACCGGTTTGGGGGTTTCCTCCTCTTACACCTTTATGACCTTTTTACTTAAAATTTCCCGTAAGTGCTGAATGGCCTCATAGGTCCCAGCGCTTGGCCTGTGGCCTAAATTTGATATTCCGAAAGCCATGTTTATTCGTTATAATTCTGTTATTCTTCGGTATGATATGATGCTATGGGGTTTTGTTTCTATTTAAAAAAGTAAAGATCGGCTGTTACGTTGTTTATATATATATATATATATATATATATATATAAGTGCTTTACATTATCTTCAGTGGTGTAGTTGCCTTTAATTAAGAAAGACTTAATGATTGGAAACCGCACTTGCATTTTTTGCATTTGCCGTTTCGCATTATTCTCGAGATTTGCCTGCGGATTAGAGATTATTAATCATTATGCTTGGGAATGATGTCGAGGGCCCTTCCCTGCCGGGAGATTCCCTCGCCATCTCGTGTTCCTTGAGTGAATGAGGCTTATGTTACGCAGACCGATTGATGAAGCCGTTTCATATGGAGTAACATATTTTTTCCCTATATGAATTTTCCTTTCGCGTTTGGAGAATCAACTATTTTTATATAAGCTTTTGCCCTGTATTGACTTATACCTTTTGAAGTTTCTTAGACGATTCTTGACGGAGTTCGATGACGGAGTCCCAGAGGCCTGTTGCCAGGGAAATTGGAGCGTCCACATCAGAAAGTTCGAGGGGGAAATCAGTATAAAGAGCCAGAGTAGCAGTGGGGAGAGGAAATGATTACGGTGGGATATTAAACGCTCTTTATATTACTATACGAATGTGGAAATTGGGTATCTGTAAATGAAAAACGAACTGGTGTCAAAATCTCTGAAACCACGAACTCTGCCGCTTTTTCGTTAACGTGAAGTCCATGATTAAGTTTCTATTATGATTATTTCCTATAGAATTCAGGATTGTGTTTCTCTTGTCACACATTAAATTCCTTTTTTGTAGCATGACAGAAAGTATCATCTTCTTCTTGGTTATGGCACTTTCTTCTTTTGCATTTTTGTCACAAATGGTAACCAGGATGTGTCAATTAATTATATTTATTTTTCAACAAGACTGGTTACTTTTTTTGTTGTGAAGGATAAACGTTAGCGTATTCCTATTCTGAAAATCTGATGCATCTAGTGAAGAGCTGCCAAAATCTTGGTATCTGTGGCAGTAGGCTATTCTGTTATTTCAATTTTCTTAAGCCGTCGGCGTTATTTCTCGCCGGCAGCCTCCTTTACGTTTCAGGCTTGAATCAGTCAGTGGCGGCTCTTTTCAATGTCATTTGTGCAAGTGTTTCTTTAGGCTGCGCTAGGTTAGTTTGAAGGAAATTGTAACTGTGATAGTTAGTTTAGGCTGCTGGTGTTGCTTCTTGACTACCTCCGACATGCAGTAACCACAAAGATTGGTCTTTTCCATTTTTTTTTTGAGCTCCCTAACCTTATTTTTTTTTTAATTTAGTGGACCCCAGTTGGTTTAGCATTGCAGTGAGGCTAGAAAGCCTCTTAAGTAAAAAAAAAAAAAAAAAAAAAACGGCCAGAATGACATACACTCATTCTACTTCAGTTTCTAGAACTCTGGATAATTTTTCATCCATCTACTCCATATGTACTATGTTCATTTCTTAATTACATTGCAACCATATTTGAGTTTTCGTTGAATAAAGGTACCTTTTATTTTCATTATTTGTTCAACTAGACAACGACGAGTTATAGCTCCAGTTTACCATTATATCCATTAATTTATTGTCCCGTCTATATTGTATGATACTTTCTGCAATCTTAATTTTGTCACATTATTTTCTTTGCAAAATATGAAAATATGTACGTTTATGGCTGTTGTTCTACGTTGCACATTTAGAACTGCTTGACGATGCAGGGAGAAAGAATATCCGATTTGCTGGTTTATCAGTGTAAGGTCTGTCCATGAATTCTTCTTTAAACGTCAAAATCACGCAGTTGTCGATAATTATACTTCCATTTCACCATGGTGTTATTATCACTGTTATTTCGAATCGCACTTTTGAATCGGCGTTTCATGAAATTTGGCAGAAGTTACACCGTGGTTTCTTGCTTGCTTGATTATGATAAAGACTTTTTTTTCTTTTAAAGATCATGAAGCAAAAATTATCTGAAAAGGCGTCAAAACTCGGATGAGAATATCTTTAAATAAAACGATATAGAAAAAGATTCCAATATTATTTTACATACCAACTAGCTTCAAGTCAGATGGCACCTCAATGCCTTGATCCATATTCTCAAGAAGGGGAGCTCCACAAGGGCTCCATAACATGTAAATTCCGAGCTCCTAGGTTTCCGAAGAAACAGAAAAGCTGAAGTGACACTGTTATGCATCCAACGAAGCTCGCCCATCCACTGAGGTGTACAGGATAAATCTCTGATTTATAAAAAGTGGCCGGGGCCTCTTGTATTTTAAAGGATTTACTTGAAAGTTTCAATGAATAATGCGTTCACGGGCAGTGACTTCTTGAGACAATCAGAGATATTATGTGATTGTCATTTAGACAAGTAGCAGCTGTCATTGTTATTAAAATAATCATTATTATCGTCTACTCTGAATTTAATATTACCTTAATTTAATGATTTAGCATACGGTTCATGCGCCATAATGGGGTAGTGCAGTCAGTGCACCTCACGCAGTGCAATGTAGGCATTACTTAAGGCTCTTTGCAGCATCTCTTCAACCCTTAACTACAACCCCTTTAATTCCTTGTACTGTACCTCCGTTCATATTCTCTTTCTTCGATCTTAATTTCGCCACCTCCCTTCCCCCTAACAACTGCTTCATTGTGCAAGTGCTTGGTTTTCTTCTTGTTCCTCCTTTAAAACCCTTTTACTCGAAATTTACCTTTCAGCGCTGAATTTTATATCCTATTCCATTCCATATGGTTTATGAGCGAGTCTAGATAGTTGAAACTGAATATATTTGTAGTGATGATTCATTATGGCTAAAGACTATTGTAAGAACATAGAGTTGTGTAAGTGCGATCAACCTAAATATTTAATGATGTGTACAGAAAATAAACTACTGTTTTTTATTTTTTATTTTTTAATCAAAGTGACTGATATATACTTGACTCAGAAATGTTTCACATACACATCTAGTAAATTTATAAATATGAAAATATCAGTTATTTTGATAGCTAATACTGAGAAGGGGTTGAGGCGATAATGTCGTAAGTACCCCTCGCGTTGTACACTGTAGGCATTCTGAAAAATGTTTGCAGCATCCCTTCGGTCCCCAGCTGCATCCACTTTGTAGCCTTTTCCTCTACCTCCATTCCTGCCTCCTTCCTTCAGTCTTGCTGTTCAACTTCTTTAACTATTGCTTCATAGTGCAACTGTGGTTTTTTTTTTTTTTTTGTGCCATCTTTGGAGCCTCTTACTTTATTTCTTCATTTTCTTGATCTCTTCGTGTTGCTTTCAAAGCTCCACATCCCTCTGATCACTGTCTCAAGTTCTGAATGGCCCAAAGTGCCCAAGTGCTGGGCTTGACAGCCTAAATTTCATAAAAATAACCGCAACTTCTTGCGTCGGGCGTCATACTTGGCAACAAATTTAATAATATGAGGAGGTTTTTGTTCCTTTAGAAATAAAGTACTCTTTATAGTAAGTAATTTGGTCTCTCTCTCTCTCTCTCTCTCTCTCTCTCTCTCTCTCTCTCTCTCTCTCCGTGTGAAGTATTTACCGTAAGTATTTGGCATTTCCGTGCTGGTCTTCAATCTTGGCCAACGTTAACTATTTTTTTCACTGGGGAGCCTGGAGACCCCTCTCTCTCTCTCTCTCTCTCTCTCTCTCTCTCTCTCTCTCTCTCTCTCTCTCTCTCTCTCTCTCTCTCTCTCTCAGCCGCTAATAATATAACAGGAACCATTCCAATGCCAGCCATACTCACAGTAAAAGAGAGAGAGGGAGAAAAAGACAGTCAACTGAAGAATTTGATAGCCTTTGTTAAAAAAAATTGATTCTCTCTCTCTCTCTCTCTCTCTCTCTCTCTCTCTCTCTCTCTCTCTCTCTCTCTCATTCGTAAACAACTGCTGAGAAAGTACTCTTGAATGCAAGCCTTCTTTGTTTAAACTGGCCCACATCTAGGAAAGGAATTTAAACTAAATTGTTTGAATACACAACCAACTTACGCATTCCTGTTCCGGTACAGTTTTAATGTAGTCCCCCTTCGTTCTATATGCTTCGATTTAGTATTTTCATGATTCCAAACAATCGACTTTGAGTATCAGAGGAATATGTTAAAGCTTTAGGAACAGCAAAGTAACTAAATGTTACCGATAGTTACACAGTGCCAAAGAATTTTTATTCTTTTTCTGTGTATCGTGATATGTATGTTTGATTGCAGATATGCTAAGTATGAAAACTCCCATGAAAGGTTATTTTGAAGACACAGAAAGTTCTTATCAAGAAATTTTCCTTTATATTCCAAGTGTCGTTTTAAGAGTCGTGAAATTCTTATTGTTCTACATTCGCGATATTAAGAAAATTCGGGGGTACCTTCGAAGTTCTAATGACGTTGCTCAAAGTTTTATTTATAACAGTAAGGACTTGAATCCTGTGAATCCTATACTTAGGATATTTTTACCACTTTTGTAATCGGAAAAATTATAGATGAAGATGTCGGATTTCTTGTTATTTTTTTTTATATATTCTGTATCGTTAATCTTTTAACACAAAATCAGTCTCGCATTCGAAGAGGATACAACTTGTGGTCCAGGTTAGAGAAAGGGGTCAATAGTAGGTAGATGGGGAGAGCAAATATAAATAAATAAGTAAATAAAATAAATAGATAGATAAATGAAATAAAAAAAAGAGCAGAAAAGGAAATAATAGAACAGACTCATTTGTTATTTTGTGATCTAATGATGCATAGAAACGTAGAAATGACTCGCGTTGGATGATCTTTTGAATGAAAAATAACTGGAATATTTTACAATAAATCCTGAAGAAAATGTTGAGTGAGCGCATCTTCTTTTGGATGTTTTTAATTTTCGCTTATTATAATTTCATTAGAAATGTGTGGTGAACATTTTGCTAGAATAGTTATGGTTTATCTGTTCAGTAGCGAATTTCTTTTGTTGATCTACTTCCATTTATTGTTTAAGCATTATTTTCGAACTTCCGTATTTGGCATTTATGACGTAAAAATTTCAAAGGACTATGAATTTCGGTTTTGCATTGAGTAATCTTGGAAGTTTCTGTGAGGTGAAGTTAACTTTCATTGAGATAATTATAACGTTTGAGCAAAGGTGACGTTTTTGGAAATTTTATTCATTCCACAATTCATGTGATTTTCCAGTGTCCCCTTGAAATGAAATTTAGACTTTCTTGCGCGTTATTCAGAAAGAAACTAAGTTTTCATAGTCTTTTCCTTCAAAAAAATCTTGTATTTTACTCTTCCATCCTGTGAATATTTTTGGAAGTGTCATACGTCGCTCTTTCTGCTTTGAATAATTTTGACAGTATCAGATTGTACTCTCTTATCTGTTAAACAATTAGTAAAAAGTAAAACTTCAGGCTTTACTCTCTCGTCTATTTGTCATGTGGAAAACATCGGATTTCATGGTTCACTAACGAGGGCTGTCACCTATTGAGCATTCGTACTTGAGGCTAAAAACTTTTTAGTTTTCATGTGTAAATAAAAACTTACTCTGCACTTCATTCAAATTGGCTTATATTGCCAGAGATAAAGCAGATCATCAAAATTAGCTGCCTGTGTCTGTGTGCTCAGTTTTCAATCATCTATTCATTGAGTAAAGTTTTAATTGTGTTCTGTAATCTTGGAGTTTAAAACATTGCTAGCATCGGTTGACATCTGTAAGAAAGGCAGAGTACAGAAACTTCAACTTCAAGACAACAAATGAAATTCTCTCTCTCTCTCTCTCTCTCTCTCTCTCTCTCTCTCTCTCTCTCTCTCTCTCTCTCTCTCTCTCTCTCTCTCGCAGGTGACCTTGTAACATACTTGTCTTTCCTTCTTCAATAAGCCTCTGTAGTTGAACCCCTTTCCTTCCTATATATATATATATATATATTATATATATATATATATATATATATATATATATATATATATATATATATCGCATTCATTGAATAGAATGGCTTTCTCACTGTTAACCAGCTTTTTTGAAATTGCTTCATATTTTCCAATTATTTTCTTTACTTCAATTGTTCAGGTTACTAATGGACACATAATGGGGTTCTTCCACTTACTCCAGTATTTTTACACGCGACAGCTGTTTCGTCAACCTATACGTATTGACGTTATCAAGCGTACTGATACAAATATGAGCCTACATGCGTTTTGTGACGTCATGAGGACGGAAAGGTAGTACAATTGCCAGATACCTAGTTTTAAGTATTTACAAAAGACTATAGTGAAACATAAAATAAGACAAATAAATAAATATGTTAACAACAGAAATTATATAAAAAGTTGAAAGTAAGTTATTATATATTATAATTTTTTATATAATTTCTGTTGTTAACATATTTATTTATTTGTCTTATTTTATGTTTCACTATAGTCTTTTGTAAATACTTAAAAAAACTAGGTATCTGGCAATTGTACTACCTTTCCGTCCTCATGACGTCACAAAACGCATGTAGGCTCATATTTGTATCAGTACGCTTGATAACGTCAATACGTATAGGTTGACGAAACAGCTGTCGCGTGTAAAAAATACTTGAGTAAATGGAAGAACACCATTATGTGTCCATTAGTAACCTGAACAATGAAGTAAAGAAAATAATTAGAAAATATAAAGCAATTTCAAAAAAGCTGGTTAACAGTGAGAAAGCCATTCTATTCAATGAATGTTGTATCCGTGAAAAATTGCCCTAGGAGCATAGATATATATATATAGATATATATATATAGATATATATATATATATATATATATATATTATGTATATATATACATAGTATATATATATATATATAATATATATATATATATATATTATATATAGATAGATATATATATATAATATCATACATATATATATATTAATCTATATATATAGATCTATAATATTCATATATATATATATATATTAATTATACATATATATAATATATATTATTATTATATATAATATATATAATATATATATATGTATATAGGTAATCATAAACTCTTCCTTTATTGAACCTTATATTTCACCATCTCACGACTGCTGTCCCTATGACTGCACCAGAGATGATATATATATATATATATATAATATATATATATATATATATATATATATATATATATATATGTTTGTGTGCGCGCGGGCGCGTTTTGAATTTTGTTATTTCACGATGCAATCATAGGGACAGCAGTAGTGAGGTGAGGACGTAGAAGCTTCAATAATGGAAGAGAGGTTGTGATTCAGAAGTGTTCAGAGGGAAGGAAACAAGGAAAAGCTAGAAAGGATCTGATAGATGGTGACAGTGAAGTATAGGAAAAGAAAGGCCCTAATGTCCAGGAATCAGGAATCATGAGACTGCATGCACTAGTTAATGGTGCAGCTTTTGTTGAGGGGTTTGACTGGATTTTGAAGAACCTTCTGTAAAAGTGCAAGAAATAGCTAATGATGAATAAGGTTTCTGCTTGGGTGGTTCATCCACGATTTATCAGTTGAATTAAGAATGCGGCAGTGACTCTTATGTGTGTGTTGATTTTTTTTCTAATGTCATTCCCTCTCGTGGGAAATGGGGAGATGTTGACAAAAAATACACAGTCTATTTAAGTTACGTCCTTGTCTATTTGAGGGCTGTCTCTTGCTCCAGAAGGTGATGTTAGCCTTGTAGTTCTCATCATTCTCAGCAAGTATTTCGGGATGAGGCTCCTTGGATTTTCAAGAGGCTTATGTTATGTGCCGACAGCGTTTGTCATATGTTTGTGGTTGCCCATACAAGTTTGTGTGCTTGTGTATGTGTATGTGTTGTGATGGTGAATGGAGTGGTAAGATTTAGAATTTGGTGGTCAATCGGAGGCGAATCAGAGGTACAGAGTTTCACTGTATTTGAATTTGAATTTGGGGTTGTGTGTTCGTCATTCTTGTATCAATTTCCTTCTTACGGGAAATGTGATGCAATTTTATATATATAGAAAAAAAAGATGCCATGCAAAGAATGGGTCAGGCAAGAGATTCTTGAGTTGGGTACGAACCATAAAGTTCTCGTTATGGTTGCGCTAGTACCCCAGAGGCAGAGACTTGCCAAAAATTGCTCTCTCTCTCTCTCTCTCTCTCTCTCTCTCTCTCTCTCTCTCTCTCTCTCTCTCTCTGTCTGAGACGTACATTTACTTAAATGTATTTGCTTACCTAATGTTTTGCTTTGTCCATATTTAGTAGTAATATATACATATATGTATGTATATGTATATCTATTTTAAGTATGTATATACATATGCTGTATTGCCAAGGCCAGAAGGGAATCGTAAGAGGCATCAGTACAGTAAGTAGCGCTTTCGTTTATTTAAGGAAATATACAAAGTGTAGGGCAGAATATACGAAGGTACTGATGCATTTATCATACAATTTTTCTTGTCCTTATGGTAATACAAATCATACTGTTAATCTTACTTTCATACGCAATTTCATTCCATGTAATTCCAAAACCTTTTCAGCCTTGTCGGATTTACCCTTTTTACTATTTCAGTAAATTTCAGCATGAGAGAATTCCCATTGATTCTGCTATAAATATGTACCATTTCGAAATGGTTCTCAATGCCAGCCATATGGGAGTACTAAGACTAGGAAATTGGAATGTATGAACCCTAAATCAGGTTTAAAAGGTGAAACAGGGAGGAAACGAATTCAAGAGATATGGATTGGACTACGTAGCTGGTTGTCCAAGTACACTCAAGGAAAATCAGTTCCTTGTAGCGTGCAATTCCTAGCTGACTAAGGCCCACGACCCCGGCCGTTGCCCATGGGTTTTTAACCCAGGTCATCCACGACGTGTCCAGAGTGAAGCCGTGAAGACAAAGCACTCAGTGCTGTAACCTGTCCATCATCCCGTTGTCGATGGTTTCTGGTGCTACTCCTGAGCACGGCCACAGTGTATGGTTGTGGATCTAGCATTTCCCTGAAGAGATGTCAGCCCACAAGGCAGCAGATGCTCGTTCTCTAGGCTCGCGGCCCTAGTCCAGGTACTACTACCAGCTGGAACTGGGTCAGCTGGACCTGATGCTCACTAAGGGGCAGAGACGGAGCTCACTAAATACATAGCTATTCAAACAGTTCTAGTGTAGGTATAAAATATTTAGATTTTTTCACTCTGTGAAATCAGGTGTAATGGCTTTCATTTCATCTTTAGCAGAGGGAAGCACACCTGATATCTGTTGTGAAAACGGCAGATGTCTTTCCTTTTTTTCTTGTTTTTTCTTTTGAAGTTGCAATTATGAAGAACTGGAAAGGTTTTTTTCCGCCCGCATGCCTTTACGTATGTTTTCCGGACGCCTTCTTTTTGCTCGTTTCGTTACATTGTAACATGAAATGTATCTTTTGGGTCCATCTCTGACAAAGGAGGCCTTTGCCTTATGATGTTATGGTTCATTTTGAAGATACTGATCATCTTGCTTTTGGAATGAAGGAATTATCAGAATTTTGATTTCCCTTCTTTTGCAGTGACTTAAATCCAAGAAAAATGAATTACTGAGTTATGTTTGATCATTCATTGCACTCTAATATATATTGGCGAGTTTAATTCGATTTCTAAAAAAAGGATACGAAACTTATGAAAATGATATAATATAATTCAAAACGCTTGTCAGGAAACACTTTAAGTAAGGTTTTGCCGTCTTTAGAATCGGAATAATGTTATTGGCTTGTATTGGCTCTCATGAAAAACTCGGCTAAATGTTCGTATAGAACATTTTCCATTGCAAAAAGAAAGGTTAGATTTTATTTAAAAGTTTGGGAATAGCGTTTTGTGTACAACTTGCAGTAATGTGAATCTGTCAGACATAAAGCGAACTACAGTTTACCGGAAGGTGAAACTCGAAGGAATATCGAAGTCATATGCCACCTCTCGTCGACGTTTAAGAACGAGATGATACAACGAAACAAACAACAATGAGTAAGAAGTTAAAAAATAAGGCAAAGACGTAAGGATGTTTTTAGGTGTAGGTGAGTCACCGTCTTTCACGAAGAGAGAAACGACCCCAAAGCCTCGGGATACCAATGACAAGTGGCGTAGACATCCTCTTCCTCCTCCTCGGAGCCCAAACATCATCGCAGGTTTCAGCGGTGTCGGAGCTTTGGCATGCAGCTCTGCCTCTGCTGTCTCGGTGTTTTTATTTTCCTCTGCCGTCGAAAATGAGCAAGAGAAAGAAAACCGTGACTTTGTCGCCAGCAGGTAAAAGCGAAAGCGAACAGCACAGCAGGTATTAAAACGCCCTCTCCCGCAGTCTGCTGGTTTCGACGGTGCCCAACGATTGTGTGCGCGCGCGTTCAGTGTTCAAGGTTAATTCTTGTGAAAGTGGGTGTGTCTTGGTCGTCTCTCGGTTATACTGTATGTGCAAAATTGCGATAAGACGGAGGGGTTCCAGAGTAAAATTTGACGCAGATTTTTTTCCCCTCATACGTAACCATTACCTTCCATCCTAATTTCACGGCTTTCTCCCTCTTAATGGTTTCCGCATATTGGCTGCCTGGCTCTATGGTGATGAATGGTCTTGAATTACTGTGGTTGTTGCTGTCCTTAAAGTAACTATTTTGTTGCTACATGCGTTCTTGGCTGTCGGCAAGGCGGATCCATATGAAGGTTGACAACGGCCATGACTCATCCAGGGTCCTTTATTGGTTTTATGTGTCATATTACTTTGGGTAGATGTCAAAAAGCCTTTGGACTTTGTGGTTGAGCAGCCTCTTTAGATGATCGTCAATATCGCGCTAACATATGGGATAGCCAGTGAGTCTTAGATTAACCTGTGTGTGGCTAGTTCCTATCACCTTCCTGCATTACGGCACTCAGGTTAATTAGAGAAATTTATGTCGGGTGCTGACATCCTTACGCCTCATGGGATAAAAGTGACTCGTTTCGTAGATGAAATTATTCTGACATAGGATAATCAGTGAACAAGAGGATAATCATTAGTTAGTTATTAATTGACTTGTCTTTTCATAGGTTCATCGCCTTTCTGGTTCATAGGTTACCAGCGACTTACTTGGGTCATTTGCCAACATCACTTGAATTCTTAGCTTAGGTGGTAACATATTTGTTAACACCACCTGGAGAGTTTAATCAGTGTTGATAAACTTTGTGAAAGGAACCACCTTATACGAGCTCATTACTTTATTGGAGAGAACTAATTAGAGCCAAGGGCTTGTTAACTCATGTGTTGGTTAGCAAGTTCATTTGGAAATTCAGATTGCAGGTAAAGGTAGACGTTAGTCTATCTTACAATTGAGCTAGGGTGACAAGTTTGATGATTTATTTATTAAATAAGAAAAAGGCATTTAGCTTTTCGGTCGATTGGCATAGGACATCTGATTTGGCTAGTTTCTTTTCACAAGTAATAGTGGAATAGTTAGCTCAGGTCATCAAGATACGTCAACATGGCAGCTGACTTGCTATCCTGAGTCAGACATTATTTTTTTAACCTTGAGTATATAATTTTTTAGGCGTTAATAAACTTCATCAGCGCACAAGTATACTAATTACCAGAGACTTATTTTCTTGTTATGAAATTGATATATTACCTTTTAGTAATAATAGAAAAACGTGAATGTTCGTCGGCTTTTATCACATTCTCTAGTCTTTAGGATTATCATGGTGTGTGGTTTCAGTTATAATACTCAGAATTGTGCGGAGATTGTGATATAAAAGTGTCATAAAAATTAACGTTTTCCCAGGTTTGAAAGTTTTGTTCTTTGTCTGATAGTAAATAACAAGAGTTTTACCATTGATATTTATTCATGATCAATAGACTACTGCGAAAAACAGAAAACAGGAGTTTTATGAAAAAAGCTCAACTTCTTAAAGTTGTGGTAAGATCAGCAAGCCCACCACTTTCAGAAACAACTTCGTGAATTGTGAAAATAGTATTACACGGCTGCAGAGGCAATGAGCCACACCAGAGGAGGTACTCCTCCGAGAGGGAGGCACTTGAACTCCTAAAGAACTGACTGAATCGACCATCTTTCTATTTCCTGTTGGCCTCAACCTGAGATACTAGACGATAAAAAGGAATAGTGATTTCATCAGTAGTTACCAGTGGTTTACGAGAGGAAAGGCGATGGTGGGGAAGGACGGCATGATCAAGCCTCCAAGGACGAAGTCCTACAGTAAAGAAAAGCTTTATTCCATCATTAAAATCAAGAAAAAGCCGCCGCCACCGCCAAAGGTAAGTACCAGCGGGAAGCCTCTTAGTCCCTGAGGGCTTTTGTCTGCTCGGACTTGAAACGACCGTCGAAGACCGACCGGATTTACGATCTTTTTCTCACTGCTGTGGGTCTTTGGCCTTGCTTAGTGTTAATATGCTGTGGTTTTTATGATACAGCTTAATCATATCACCCCCCCCCTCCTTCTCTCTCTCTCTCTCTCTCTCTCTCTCTCTCTCTCTCTCTCTCTCATTGACAGATGATGCCCAAGAATTCTTGTGCCTTCCCTGTGAGGAATAAAGTGGAAACGTAAGCATAATTTAATTTCTGTACCTGAGGAGAGCTTAGTCTTCACTCGCTTTGAAGAATATGAATGTTTGTCATATACTTAGTAGTCTTTTATCGTTGTAGAGGAAGCTTCGTATTGCTTTTTCCCTCGAAACGGAAGCTTCAGTTTGCTATTTGCTTTATGGAATCTTCATCTTGCTATTTGCGGTATAGAGGAAGCTTCATCATGCTTTTTTCCGTCAAAAGGGAAGCTTCATATTGCTATTTGCATTTTAGAGCAAGCTTGCTCTTTCTTTCTCGGTTAAAAGGGAGGCTTCAATATGCTTTTTTTTTTTTTTTTTTTTTTTTTTTTTTTTTTTTTTTTTGGTTAAAAGGGGAAGCTTCATCTTGCTTTTTTCGTTATAGAGGAAGCTTCATCTTACTTTTCCGTTACAGAGGAAGCTTCATCTTATTGGAAAAAATCAAAATGATCTTTCGTCGTTATCATCACCAAAGAATTTGCATAACGTTTCTACGTAAGATGATGAAACCTACAATAATCTTTACTGTCAATGGCAGTTCGACCGCTCAGAAACTGAATATAAATATGGTTATTTTTATAGAATAAAATTAACATGATCTTTCAATAGTAGAACGATATGTACTCTGGCAATTTTCTTTAGTTTACTGTTGTTCTTTAGGTTTAGTAAACATAATGTGTGTGTAACAGCTATATTTATCTATCTATCTATCTATCTTATATATGATTATATTTATATATATAATATATATATATATATTTATCTATCTATCTATCTATATATATATATATATATATATATAGTATGTGTGTGTGTATATATATATATATATATATATATATATATATATATATATCATATATACGAGAGAGAGAGAGAGACCTTTACCGAGACTAAAGTAAGCTGCCTAACATAATGAAATGTGAAAACTTGGAGATATTCAAGAATTAAAGAAAGACGTTCCATTAAAAACATTTACGAATTCGAGGAAAAAGTTGTTCGAGAAGAGACTAAGCTATATTCGACAAAGAGAAATGTTGGCCGCCTTGGACTTATTGATGGTCGTATTTAAAGTGCTTTTGTTGATAAAGATATGACATATATATATATATAATTAAATATATATATATATATATATATATATATATATGATATATATTATATGTATATATTAAACTTTGTCTAAAATTGTAGTTGCCATTTGGGATGTTCCTGAACTGGCCCCGGTGGAGAGAGAGAGAGAGAGAGAAACTAATTGCATTAACGAGGGTCTTAACCATTCTTGCCTTCCACCTAGTGCAGCAGATAGGATCTTTTTTTTCACAAAAATATCTCAGTTAATGTTACAAGCATGAAATTTGGTACATATCTTCTCCATGGGCCACTTTTTGAAAATTACTGTGTCCACTCAAGAGTCCAAAATGGCTGCCATTTTCCAAGATGGCCGCTAGTTAGGGTTTTAACATGGGACTCATGTGCCTCTGGTCATTTGTTTTGATTATATACATTTGTGGCAGATTCACTAAGCAAAAGTAAAATGTATTTATGTTAAAGATTTCATATAGCATATATAAAGAAAGATGAAATCCTAAAAGGCAGCCAGAAGCCTTAGATAATCACTCGGTTATTCAGTAGGAATGGAAAAATGCCTTCCTGTTCATTGATATAATTTACAACGAAACCAAGACCCAGTGCATGTCGCTGCTCCCGAGATCGCTTAAGCATATTGCAGAACCACAAATTTTCCTCGGAAAACATCAGCTGGAATTTGTGCACGAATTTCCGCATTTGGGTCACATTATCACCGACGACCTAAAAATTACGGCAGACATTGAACAGAGACATCGTAAACTATGTGCAACTGGCAACATGATTGCAAGGAGGTTTGCCTTCTGTCACCGAGACGTGAAACTACTGCTCTTCCGCTCGTACTGCTGCAGTATCTATGGGTGTTCCCTCTGGACGAACTATACCGAGAGACCATGAGACGTATCACTGTTGTGCACAATGACATTTTGAGACGCCTCACAAACACTCCCCGTTACCACTCCGCCACACAGATGTTCATAGAAAACCACCTGGACAATTCAAAAATTATTGTAAGGCGAACAATGTCCAGTCTGGTAACCCGAGTGGGGAACAGCAGCAACTCGCTCATACAAAGCATCATAAGGAGTTAAGCAAGAAGAAGATCTAAATTGTGGGAAAGACGGGAAAATGAGGCCTTTGTCCCCTAAAGGACTTAATCTTTGTATGGGCAACATGTCATCTGCAGATTCTGTCATTATTATTTATATTTATTGCTGATATTTTACTTTTTCATTATTACTGTGATTACTATCAAGTTAAAGTTTTCTTTACACTCAATTTTCGTATTTAGCCCTCTGGACCTGACTACTGTAACCACCAAAGGCTTCTAGTTGAAATTTAAGTTATGTAATCTGTGCACTAACTGTTATAACTTTCAATGCATTTTTTTTCTCACCAATATTATTACTGTTATTACCAGTATTATGATTACTATCTTTTATGCTATCTCAGCTATTTTGTGGATAAGTGCCGATTATTCCATTTTTTTATCATGTTGTCTCATGTATCTAGATTGTGTATGTTACTGTCTGTATTTTGTATATTCCATGCATATGGCCCTAAGTTGAAATAAAGGATATTATTATTATTATTATTATTATTATTATTATTATTATTATTATTATTATTATTATTATTATTATTATTATTATTATAATAGTTTGCAAGTCAGTATATAATTAAGGTCGTGGTTTTATCATAAATTTTTAGCTTAAAAGAGTGAAAGTCAGCGCACAACCAGGGCACATTGGTAATTTCACCGATTTGTAACTTATTAGGAGGTTCAATGTCTGCTAATGTGGCTCTGCTTTTATGTAATTCATTAGTTTAGTGTCCCAATGCTGTTTAATAGCCGCATATTAATTAGCTGGTAGAAAGTAGTATAAATATATATATATATATATATATATATATATATATATATAGATATATATATATATATATATATGTGTGTGTGGTGTGTGTGTGTGTATATATAATATATATGTATATCATATATATATATATATGTGTGTATATATATATATAATATATATATATATATATATATAATTTATATATAATATATGTAGTAGTTGGTAGATCTAGTTAGACAGCCGCGCCTGAATTGACAGGAGGTCGTAGCGCTGGAGAGCCGAGCAAAGGGTAACTGGGGCTCTACAAAGATCGTTCATGTACTTACCTGGATGGTGTACAGACCACGCGGGAATCAAATGGCACTGGATGAATGATCGGGCTTGGTGTATGATAACCGAACATTGTTGTATCCCATACATCAATGTACATATCAGATTAAGGTGATAAAAGAATAGCCCCTCGGCCTCAGTCAAGAGCTCATAATAGCAAGTGTAAATTCAATCAAAGGAAAATGGAAGGCCGACTGGAGCTATGTTGTCTTTGCCAGGACGACCAGAAAAATGTAGGTCTGACCTCGACCTTGGCCTTTGTACATCATAATCCTGAACATGACGGGTACATAATGGTTTTCAACCAATGTGCCATTGCTCCAGGAGATTAGTGAAATGCCGCTTAACTTTGACCCAGCAAGGCAGAAACAGATTCTCTGGCCTCATAAATGTAGCATGGACAAAAAACCATGCCTGTATCTTTCTTAGCTGCAGAGTCATCAAGCAAAATGTTTCATGGCAGCTATTTTATCTTTACCGCAGTGGTAAATATAGTAGTAGGAACCCCTCTACCTAGAAAGACTATTATCTGAATAATGATTTATGTATTTATTTCAACAATGATTTACTCAAAGTGTCAGAAATCGAAACAACAAGCGGCCATCTTGAAAAGTGGTGGCCATATTGAAATTTTGAGTGGACATCCAGATTTTTCAGAAAAGGAAGTTAAAGTGAGCACTTGTGCCAAATTTCATGCCTGTATCACAAACTGAAGTATTTTTCTACTACTTGTCTGTAGCTGCACTCATCTGACTCCGTGAATGGCCTAAACAGTTTGCTCAAAAGGTTAATTGACTGTGAGAGGGGAGGAAAGATTCCGAGTAAGTAAATGATTGTGTATCAAATTCGTTGCTTCCTATATATATATATATAATTTATATATATATTTATATGTGTGTGTGTGTGTGTGTGTGAAATATGCTTTAGCATTAAGGTGTAGATGGGAAAGAGGTTAATTTGTGTGAAAATGTGTAAAAGTGAATCAGACCGTGGGTGTGAGATGTTTCCTTGTTCAGGATTTTCATGGAAGGAAAAAGTCATTTAGACGTGTCTGGAAAATTGAGAGAAAAGAAAATGAATCGAGTGTGGAAATATAGTTTTTTGGGCAGGCTTTTGCATAAGTTTCTGTCTTCTGCTTTGTGTCTCACACGGTTCTGTACATGTGCTGTTTATCGTTCGTGTGCCTGCGATAGCAGTTACTTTTATTGCAGTGTGGGTCTGTCACATTCATTCATTTTCTCATGCAAATGGCTTTGTATAATATTAATAACATTCATTTTTCCTGTTCCGTTTACATCTCGATAAGTTAGTTTTGAGTTGTCTTGTCATAAGTTCACATAACACACGAATATATATATGTATGTATCGTGTATGTCTCTGTGTCTATTTGTCTATGTTTTCGTGTGTGTATATATATATATATATATATATATATATATATATATATATATATATATATATACATATACATATACATATACAAATAGATATAGTCTGTATATGTCTGATTGACAGATACATATATACTATGTAGTGGTTGCGGGAGTGTGAATTTCTTTTAAAGTAACAGTCTGTTCTGTGTTTAAAATAGAAAGTTTAGAGTACTTATCATTTGCAGCACACCCATGGAGAACATACCAGTGTTTCAGGAAAGTGGCTAGTAGAGGAACTGGCACAGTTGACACACGAATTAGTAAACAATTTAAAACTAACATCTTGTTTCCCGAATGCACCTGGTTACGTATCTTTGCCGTGTTGCAGAAAATAATAATTAAGAACCAAATGAATAAAACTGCTACTATAATGGTACCCTCCAATTAATCTCAGAGTTATATCAGGATAGAAAAATAATAGCTTTTTTGTTGTAGTTTAAATACAGGGTACCCAAAGAACTGCAGTCATTTACGGCTTATACGCGTGATTCTTGTAATGCAACTTCTATGGCAAAATCAAGACGTCAGGTTTCTGATTTGTGATTTTAAACACTTAGGGCAGTCAGTCAGAGCAAAGAGGCCACGTAAAGAAACAAGCACTTTACGTCATTGTTAAGCTTGGAGACTATATATATATATATATATATATATATATATATATATATATATATATATATATATGTATGTATGTATTGTATGTTTATGTATATATGTATATGTATATGTATATATATAGTATATATATATATATATATATATATAGTATATGTATATATGTATATGATATATGTATATATATATATATATATATATATATATGTTTATATATATATATATATATATATATATATATATATATATATATATATATATATATATATATATATATATATATATATATATATATAATGTGTGTGTATGTGTATGTATGTATGTAATGGTGCCCCAATATTTTCCTTTAAAATGTAACATCACTCACAAAAGACTTCTACATGGTTGTCTTTTCTGTGTAAACACCCAGGTCACTCCCTTAAGTTTGAAGAAATAGCTTCTTGATCCAACCATGAGAAACATTTCATTAGCGTTCTTTTCTGAACAGCTTAGTGAAGATGATATAATGGCTGTATGAAGAATTTTGAGAGACATTGCTCTTGAAAGAGTTCATTTCCCATATGTATGCTAACTGTTGAGACCTCGCTTTTGTTTATATACATACATACATACATACATATGGTGTAGATGATAAGGACAGCGAAAAGATCTATGAATACTCTGGGAACAATCATGGTTCCACCTAAGCCAGTAATTGTTGTGGTTTCAATTCCCCACTTGAGAGTCTACAGGTAAATCCGTAAATAGCTCTATACGATTAAAAGAAATCGTTATGACATGTGGACCATGACACTTTCGGAATCGTCCAAGAGTTTGTAGCTATTTTGTTCCCAAGAATGGTCTTACATAGCTTTCATATGAAAGCAGTCTACAATTGATGTTCTGAAAGTAATGCTAGCTGGTAACCGGTTGCGTGGGAAAAAAACGCTGATTTAAAGTAGTGTTGGCAGCTGGCTTGTGTTTATTCTATGTAGGGAATTCTCATTTCTTGTAGTGGGAAGTCCCCGCAAGTAATCTACTATTCCGTCCCCTTGGCTGAGGGGAGTTGAGGACTCTCCCGAAGATGTCAACGTAATCGATAGAAATAGTCACAGGCGTCGCTAACTTTAAAATCTCTGTGTAGTTACAGAGACGTGAAGAAATATCTTTTTTTGGCAGGGTTGTGCATGAGTTGCCATCTTCCGCTTTATTTCTCATAAGATTTGATGCCTTTATTGTTTATCGATCATGTGCCTACAGGTGTTACTACTTTTATTGCTAGACGATTACGTATCGTGCATTTATTTCCATATGTTAAAGGCATTATATAAATCGAAAAGATATTTCATTCTTTTCCGTTTTCGTATAGGTATAATTGAGTTGCAGATTGAATTTCATTAACACTCACACATTGATTTCTCTTAACTGAACCCAATCAAAACGTGATCGTCTGCACACATCAGCCTTTCTGTGCTGAAATTCCGACCCTTCCCTTATCCCACAACTACGCACCAACATATGCTAATTTTTCACGAAGGTAATAAATGTCCATGGAAGAACAGCATAATTTTCACAAACTCACTTTCTCAACAAACCCCAGACTCTCTCGTCCACATATTTAAAGACAGCTCGCTTTTTTTTATATATATATCTATATATATATATATATATAGATATATATATATAATATATATATATATATATATATATATATATATATATATATATATATATATATATATATATATATGCCACTAGGGAAAATCATTCACACAGTGTTCTAATGATTTTGTCTAGCTTTCTTTGAACTGTTCCACACTGTTGCTGTTTACAGCTTCTGGTGGCAGTTTATTCCATGTGTCCCATATATGGTATGTGAAGAAGTTACCCACAATGAGATGTGTTGTATCTCTTCAGTTTTAGTTTTCAACCATTATTTCTTGTCTGAGGGATTCATATATATATATATATATAGTATATATATATATATATATATATATACTATATATATATATATATATATATATATATATATATATATATATACTATATATATATATGTATAGATATATATATATATATATATATATATATATGATATAGTATATATATATATCTGTCTGTGTGTGTGTGTGTGTGTGTAGTGAACTGAATCACGAAAGTTAGGAAACGTGATAAATCCATACAATAAAGATATTTGCCACTAGGGAAAATATATGAATCCCTCAGATCAAGAAATCAATGGTTGAAAACTAAAACTGAAGAGATACAACACATCTCATTGTGGAACTTCTTACATACCATATATGGACACATGGATAAACTGCCACCAGAGACTGTAAACAGTCAACTGTGTGGAAGAGTTCAAAAGAAAGCTAGACAAAATCATTCAGTTAGTGACAGTGAACATGAATGAAAAAAAAGAATCAAAACCTGCTCCTAGAGATAAGTGAGCACATGATGTTTCCTCGAATGGACTAATAAGGCCGTGAGACATCCTAATCCTTGTAACTCCTTGTAACTCAACAAACTGTTCCCTATAATACACACACACACACACACATATATATATGGTATATATATATATATATATATATATATATATATATATATATATATATATATATATATATATATATAAGCTACTGACCATTTCAAGGCCTGCGATGCATAGGTTTTCTTAAATATCTTTTTAAATATCAACTGTATCTTCTTGAAATTTTCCCGCCCAACATGTTTTAGACCTTCCGCTAATGTATGGCAATATAACTAAGTATCTAAAATTATTAATAATGGCACTTTACTCTTGAACATTTCAATTTTCTTTGCCTTTGACTGAGACTTTCGGACACCGTAGGAAAGATGGCCCGCCCACTTCTCTCTCTCTGTTAACAAAATATGAATGAAAGGTGTACCGTACTACGATTATGACGTATAGCGTTTTACATTTTTAAATTACTTTATGGATTATTGTTTTATATATCCAAATTAGTTTATGCTATAAAGTTTATTTGTGTTTCATTATTTTGGGAGATTATTATGACCTCTTGGTTTATTTAGAGTATATATATACTGGAAAATATACTCGCTGAAAATTAGAGGGGCAGTAGTTACAAGCTGTTCAGGTGTGTTTATATTGTCGTCCGGGTTCCACCCGCCCATCCTGAACTCGATGCCATCGAGCAGGTATGGGCGCATATGAAGGTAAATGTACGTTCATCGTTACGGCATTTCACCAGGGCAGACCTAAAGGCCAGACTGGAGGAAGCAAGGCTTGCTGTCACTAAACAGTGGTGTGGGAAGAGCTGTCCAACGAAGTCAAGCTTTCGAGAACGAATACTGGCTTGCTGACAACGTCCGGGATTGCATAGATCCAATCGTGTCAACGTCGCCAGTGATGACGAGAACGATCTGTGTTAGACAGTGATGGGGAGTGAGCTGAAATATCCTTATACGTGTGTATATATAGTCCTGTAATTAATAAGTTTTGATATATTTATCCACCAGTTTTTCATTTTGTATGTCTATGCTGTTTTCATGGTTACTGCAAAAATTTACTTCAAAATCTGTAAATTTCTGTATAATATTGTACATACTTTATGGATCTATATAATAAAATAATGTATATAGTGATCTTACTTTAAATAAAACTATGATCAGTTTTTTTCCTTCCATATTTATATCTCCAATAATAATCTAAAGTTGCCAATACCAAACCATTCTCATGGAAATAGATAAGAAAGGTACATGATAAATAAAAAACATACAAATGGCTCTATGAAAAAGTAATCAGTAATAAATGGTAGTTCGTGTACATTTTATGACGTAAAAAAACATATGGTAGTACACTATTCCATTCATAAGTATCAGACAGAGTAAGAAAGAGAGTAGTGGGAGGGGCTTCTTTTCATACATCTGGCTAAGCCAACGACAGGTGTTCGTATATTTACAACTAATACTGAGGAAATTGAAAATTTTCTAAGTAAAGTGCCTTAATTATTAATTCAGGTACTTAATTATATTGCCATATGTTAGCGTAAGGTGTAAAACATGTTGTACCAAATTTCAGGAAGATACAGTTGATATTTAAAAAGATATTTAAGAAAACCTATGCATCGCAGGGCTTGAAATGGTCATAATAGAGGGCTGCATATTGGTATGTTGCTCATCCGCCCTTTAATCCCTCAGGCATACCAAATTGCAGCCCTCTAGCCTCCGTAGTTTTGATTCTATTTCAAGGTTAAAGTTAGCCATAATCGTGAGTCTGGCAACGACACAGGACAGGCACCACCGGATCGAGGTTAAAGATTCACGGGCCGCGGCTCATCAGGATTATACCGAGACTGCTGAAAGATAGATCTCTTTACGGTGGCCCTGATTATACGATGTACAGAAAACTCGATTGCGCCGAAGAAACTTTGTGCCTTTTTGACGTTGGCTTGGATACTACTCTATGGCAAGTGTAATTGATATAGAGTAAGTCACATCTGTATTTGGAGTTCAGTGCAGTGGTTCTAATCTGCCTTGATCGTATCTCTCGCTCTTGTTTTGTAGATGGGAATGTCGTATTTGTGCCCCTGTATATATTTAATGTGGTTGTGGTCTGGTAATCACAATGGTTTTGGTTTTGGGTGGGTAATGGCGGCGCGCGCGCGCAGCGCGCCGTGTATATATATATATTTATATATGGGATGTGTGTGTATATACAAGAGTAACAATGATACTTAAAAAACAAAAGAATTCCATGCACACAATTTCCGCCGTTGTACCAAATTCACGTTCGTAAGAATTATTATGTCGTCATTGTAATTGCATTTTGGATCTAGTAGTATATTGTAGGCGGAGCAAAGGAATCAAATGCCATTCACATGAGTGTAGTATAGTACCTACCAGAGGAACAGGTGTCGAGTAAATGGAAGGATCAAGGAACTGAGTAAGTATTACACACACACCACACACACACATATATAAATATAATATATATATGTATATATATATATATATATATATATATATATATATATATATATATATAATTATGTATGCGTGCTGTCGAAGGACATAACATTAGTTTTTGGTAAATAAAAACTGTAAAGATAAATCATCGCTTGGAGATTGTCTTACATGAAATGTTATATAATGATAAGATTGTCGATCAGTTCACATACTATCATATATATATATATATATATATATATATATATATATATATATATATAGATATATATATATATATATAA
This sequence comes from Macrobrachium nipponense, assembly GCF_015104395.2. NCBI lineage: Eukaryota > Metazoa > Arthropoda > Malacostraca > Decapoda > Palaemonidae > Macrobrachium > Macrobrachium nipponense. The sequence continues at coordinate 157,693,007 of NC_087200.1, forward strand.
AACGTAGTGGCTTCTTAGGCGAGTGTGTGTTTATAGAATAATCCACAGTAATATACTTGATTAGGAAGTCGAAACATATATATAAACGTGTATTATTTTTACAAATGTATTTCGTCTTGATCAAGTATATTACTGTGGATTCTTTTGTACACACGAGCACTACACACATATATATATATATATATATATATATATATATATATATATATATATATATATATATTTATTTATTTATTTATTTATTTATTTATTTATTTATTTATTTATTTATTTAGAGAGAGAGAGAGAGAGAGAGAGAGAGAGAGAGAGAGAGAGAGAGGAGTAGAGAGAGAGAGAGAGAGAGAGAGGAGAGACATTTCAAAAAACTTTCAAATCTTCATTTATATAAGACACGACTGTCATTTCAAAGCTCTAGAGTAAAAGCGTTCATTTTCATAAAATTTTTCATTTCATATCTGGAGTTATTTTTAGTATAATAAGTAAAAGAAAAATCTGTGAGTTACAAGAAAAAAATCTGTGGTGGAAATAAAAAATTCGATATTTTTTTAAAATAAAAATCATGGTTACTGAATACTACAGTATGTACTACAGTTGAAGGATCTGTCTTCATTAAGTTCTCAGGATCTACGGAGCTCTTTCTTACTCTCCTCCGAGAGAAGTCTCCTCGCAATTTTGGAACGAAGAAAGACAGAGGAACGAAGTCCTTAGGATCTGTCTTCATTAAGTCCTCAGGATCTACGGAGCCTTTTCCTTCCTCTCCTCCGGGAGAAGTCTCCTCGTAATTTGGAACGAAGATAGAGAGAGAGAGAGAGAAGACTCGAGGGTTCTGCAGGCTCCTCCGGCTTGGATCCTCCGAAGCCTGCCTGGTTCTCCAAGACTTCGTGTGTCATATCCTAGAACTAAGCTTGTGTCGAGTGCCTCGAACTGCATACAGTAATCATGTCAGTAGGACTTACTTTTGATCTTATATGCTGTTTTGAATTTCTATTTGCTTTCGCAGTGGTGCTACTAGTGGACAGTGTACTGGACCGCTCTGGTAGCGATGCGATTTAATATGAATGTTTCAAGTGCAAATATTGCAACTGCTGGTCCGAAGATGGAAATCGGTGTCGTCTGCACAGGAATCCGATTGCAGGAGAGTCTCGTCCCCACCATTTTGTTGTGGCTGGAGGACATTATGGCCTTTGGGGTTTTGCTTTGGTCGCCGTTGTGTTGTTGTTCTGACGTCTCTTGCAGTCTTTGCTGCCTGGAGGATGTACAAACATCATAAGAGGACCAGAGATCTTGAGGAGGAGGAAAAACCACCATTAAGAGAACTTGAAGAATCAGAACTTTGAGGAATCAAACTTCGAGGAATCAGAGTCTGAAGAATCAGACGTCGATGAAGCAGAGTCTGATGAATCAGACTTCGAGGAATCAGAGTCTGAAGAATCAGACGTCGATGAAGCAGAGTCTGATGAATCAGACGTTGAGGAATCAGACTTCGAGGAATCAGAGTCTGAAGAATCAGACGTTGAGGAAATCGGACTATGAGGAATCATACGTTGACGAATCAGACTTCGTTGAATCAGAGTTGACGAAACCAGAGTCTGAAGAACTCAAATTGTGAGGAATCAGACTTTCGAGGAATCAGAATTTGACGAACCAGAGTCTGAAGAATCAAATTTTGAGGAATCAGACTTCGAGGAACCAGATTTTGCGGAAATCAGGCGTTGAATTTGAGGAGATGATGTCAGGAACACCAAGATTTATTGGTTGCAGAAGTCTTGAAGGAGAACACACTTTTGCCATACGCAAATAAGGGAGGCCCCATCAACATGAATGACTGGATGTTCACAATTGAATGAAAGAAAAAGAAGAGCAATTAAGATGAGGCCACCAACCATAACTGAGAGGATGATCGCAATTGTGAAAGAAAAAGACGATATGGTAAGAAATATGATGATCCTCTATGACAATCTGAAGAAGGAAAAGGATTTTCAGATCCACGATTTCATGGCTGAGCAGGAAAAACTTCAAAAAACGATCACCGGATTTTGGAAGAGAAATTAGAACGACGCTCTTAGTAAGAGGGAGAAGGAATTAGAAGAGGCACATAATAGCATACAAGATATGGAAAGGCTCTTGAAGGAAGAAAGGAAAGGAAAAAAAGAGAGCTGACAAATCATTATAACAAAATGGTCGAGAACAAAGGACCATCAGATTAGAGATATTATTGGCTAAAGAAGATAAACTGACGGCTGTTAACCATCAAAGAACTCTCGCAAGAAAAACTAGAAGAGTTGGCTAATCGTATGCAGGATTTGGAAAGCCTCTTAAAGGAAAAAGAGGAGGAAAAAACAGAGATGACAAGTCTCTATGACAAAAATTATTGCAACAGAGAGCAGCAGATCAAAGATTTGTTAGCTGAAAGAAGATAAACTGAAGGAGGAACAAGAGATATTACAAGAAAAATTAGGCAAAGCCCCCTCTCTTGTCTCAAAGAGAAGAACAAGATTTCAAAATAGAAAATTGAAAGGCGATGGCTCACTGGTTATGATGAGTGAAAAAAAATAGAGAGCTCGATATGTTGAGGAAATTATGTGAGGAATATGATGAGAGACAGAGGAAATCATAGAGGAAAAATTGGGAGAAGATTTAAACGAAAATGCAGAAATTAGGGCTCTCACTGAAAAAAGCAGAAGGGGGGGACTTCACTTACGGAGACATGTTGGTTGGTGAAGGAGAAAGAAGAAGCTCTGTTAAAGTAAGAAGTTGGTGTGAGGAACAGGACACGGAGCTTGAGAGGCTTCGACAACAGGGTTATAACCCATCTACAAGGAAAACCTCAGAAGAAGGAGGGTAGATTATGAATTTGTTTATCAGTTCAAAGTTAAAAAAATGAGCTGGAAACTCTCTTAAATACAGAGAAAGAGCGGTTGTTGAGAGAAAGGGAAAAGGGAAATAACTGACTTGAAAAATGAGATATCAGCAGATATTACTAGAGAAGGAGCAACAACGAAAAAAGCTTGCTAGAAGAGAATGACTGCTTGCAAAAAAGAGGGTAGCAAGCTTGCAACAAGTTGGCCAGGTAGTTGCTATGAGCAACGAGGAGAAATTGAAGGTGAGTTGAAATTCGCAGAGGAAAAAGTCCTAAATTTCCTGATAGCTGAGAAACAGAACCTGCATACAATTGAAAAGCTTACAAAAGAATGTGAACTCTATTGAAGGAGAAATGTAGGACACTAGAGGGAAGTAAGGCAAAGGCAGAAAAATGTGCCAGAGAACAACAAAGAATGCAGGAAGAAGCATTAAGAATGCAAGATAAATACAGTTGATGGGCCTTCTCCAAAAACAAGGATTGCTCAAAGGGATTTGAGTTAGGAAACGCATTGCAGGGGAGGAGCATGAGATTACAGAGGCTGAAGGAGAGAAGCCAGAAACTGAAAGTGAAGATCTTGTGCACGAAAATAATCAGGAGTTAGCAATGGCCCAGGATGAGAATAGAGGATACTTAATGGAAAGCAATGGTTGGATGTAACCAGCATTCATAGAAGGACATTCTGATAGGGATCAAAGGCCTCCAGAGGAAGAAAGAGATGTAGAGCAGAACCATTACAAGAACAAAATGTAACACACCAAAGTAAAGGGAACTATGGCCACATTTATGGACGGTGATCATGATTTAGAGGAGATCAGGACTTTGTGATGCAGGTGAACGAGGTTCGTGCTTTGAGGCACCATGTGGATGGAGTGCTTCTGATCTGGAGGAGACCAAAAGAGGTTCTGCTTCTGAGGCAGCCGTGGATAGAGAAAAGTGCTCCTGATCTGGAGGCGAGCAGAATTATGTTGTTGATTTCACTTGTTGACACAGTGATGCACATTGCACTTGGCATTATGGGGAGGGGTGTTCTGTGATTGACTGCTGACCTTGCAAGCCAAACCTAGGTGCCAGCAGAGGAGTGCATTGTGTACAGGGTTTGCACACGGTCACCCCCCACAGGGTTCCCCCCACCCCTGGTAGGCCGGGTCCCCCCACCCGGTGTCCTGTTGCTTTCCCCCCAACCCTTGTGTGCACATTGCACTTCTAACCTTTGCCATTACCTTGGTGACCTGCAAAGTCAGCAGCCAACCACTGAGCACCCTCACTTATCACTATAGGTGCATGTGCCCTCATTGGTACCACCTGTACCACCTAATGCCTGCCGAACCCTTCAGGCTGAGGCCAAGGTGCAGCTTGGTTTAGCAAGGTCAGCAGCCAAAAGCAGCCAAAAGCGAGGGTGCCTTACCAGTGCCACCTGAACCATTTGGTAGCTGCTTGATCCTTGGGAGCAGGTACTCCTGATCTGGAAGAGACCAGGGACTTTGCTGGTACACAAGTGAATGAAGGTTCCCTGCTTTTGAAGGCCCCAATGTTGGATGGGACAATGGCCAATCCATTGATCAGGAGGGAAACCTTGGACTGTGGGTCCAGGTGGACATGATTCCTTCCAGCTCCTGAGGCAGTATCCTACGAATAAGAGGAGTGCTCCTGAATCATGGGAGGCAAGCAGAATTTTATGCAGTACATGTGGACACCATTGATGCACATGGCAGTAGGCCGTATGAGGTTCCATGATTGGCGGCTGCTGATATTGCCAGTGGCCAAACCAGGGTGCAAGGCAGGCGGAGCCTCACTTTGTACAGGGATTTGCAAGTAGGGAGGATCACCCACACGGGTCCCCCCACCTCCCTGTGTCCTGTGTTTTCCCCACCACTCTGGTGCAAAGTTGAGCTCCGCTGCTGCACCCTGGTTTGGCCTGCAAGGTTCAGGCAAAGCCAATTCAGTGGAACACTTCATACGGCCTAGCATGCATGAATGGGCATCAATGGTGTTCACAATGTACTGTCATATTCTGCTTGCCTCCATATTTCAGGGAGCACTCCTCTATCTAGGTACTGTCCTCAGGAGCTGGAAGGAATCATGTCACCTGACCCAAGTCAAGACAAGTTTCCTCCTGAAATCAAGATTGCCTGTTCCATCCACATGGGGCCTCAAGAAAGCAGGAACCGTCAAATCACTTCTTAACCATCAAAGTCCTGGTCTCCCTTCCCAGATCAGGAGTGACCTGTCCCAAGAAATCAGCAGCTACCAAAATGTGGTTACAGGTGGCACTGGTAAGGCAGCAAGCACCTGAATAAATGGAGGGTACCCTGCTATTTGGCTGCTGACCTTGCACCTGCTTGCCTACCAATATCCAGCGGAGCACTCATTCTATCTAAGTCATTGCCTCAGGCGAGCTGGAAAGGAATCCATGTCGACGCTGGCAATACGACAAAGGTCTACCTCCTGATCAAGATTGCTTGCTCCATCACCAGGCAACCCTCATTTATCAGGTGGCCTGTGCCTCATTGATGCCACCAAGTACCAAATTGATGACCCCTCGCCAACCGATTGCAGGCTGAAGGCTTAAGGTTGGCAGCTACAGAGTGCGCATTGCCTCACAGGGTCCCACCCTTGTGTGGCCTATGCCCCCCTTGAGCCTCACCTGGTTTAGGCCAAGTAAATTCACGTTGAAAATACCAAAGGGCACCTTCACCTATCAGGTGCTTGTTGGCCTCACCCTACTGCCACCTGTTACCACTTTCCCAGCCTAGTAACTTGTATGTTAACTGTGGAGGCGCAATGCCCTTTCCACAGGGTTCCCAAGCCTTAATGGGCCTGTGCTCACAGCCTTCTCACCAGTGGTTTAGCATTAAGGTCATCAGCCTGCCAATACAGGGTCCCACCTCACTTATCAGGTGGCCTTGCGCCTCACCAGTGCCACCCTGTACCATATGCTGGCCTTGCCAAACCTTTTTCAGGCGAAGCTAAGGTGGAGCTGAGAAAGTGCTTGCCGCACCAAAAGGGTCACACCCCTTGTGGGGCCAGGGCACCCTTTACAACCTCAAATCCAGGGTGGCTTGGTTGGCACCAGTAGTTCCACTGTACCTTGTCGTGGCCCTGGCCAACCTTTTACCGGTTGAGTTGTTAAGTGTAGGCTGCAGAGTGCCAATGCCCTCACAGGGTCCCACGGCCCTTGAGGCCTAAGGTGGGCCTTCACAGCCTCCACCTTGGATTTAAGCAAGGTAAGGTCAATGCCAATACCAGGGCCCCCTCACTAAACCGAGTGTTGTGGCCTCCCAATAGTTCCAACCTGTACCCATTGTGCCGGCCTGCCACACCTTTTCAGGTCAGCCTAAGGCAGGTGTGGGCCGTTGCTTTGCAGAGTGCAATGCCTCATCAGGGTTTCCCATCCCTTGGCGCCTGCTTTTCAACAGCCCACCTTGCTTAGCAACTATGCAGCTGCCAAGACCCAGTTTGCAACTCTACCTTGACCATTTCAAGGCCTGCAATGCATAGGTTTTCGTTAAATATCTTTTTTAAAAATGTATCAAACTGTATCTTCTTGGAAATGTTTTGGCCCAACATGTTTTAGGACCTTCCGCTAATGTGATGGCAATATAGAACCTAAGTATCTAAAAATTTATTTAATAATGGCCATTTACTGCTTGAACATTTCCAATTTTCTTTGCCTTTTGACTGTAGACTTTCGGACCCACCGTTAGGAAACGATGGCCCGCCCCACTTTCTTGCTCCCCTCCCTGTTAACAAAATTAGTGAAGTGAAAGTGTACCGTACTGAACCGATTATGACGTATAGCGTTTTTACATTTTTAAATTTACTTTAAAAATTGGAATTTATTGGTTTATTTATTATTTTCAAAGTTTATATTTAACCAATAAATTAATGTTTATTACAATGAAAATTTGGTTTTTTTTGTTTCAATTAATTTTGGGAGATTATTATTGACCTCTTGGTTTATTTAGAGTTATATGAATATACTGGAAATAAAAATATACTCGCCTGAAAATTAAAGAGGGGCAGGTAGTTACAAGCTGTTCAGGTGTGTTTATTTAATTGTCGTCCGGGTTCCACCCGCCCATTCTGAACGTCGATACCATCGCAGCAAGGTATGTGGGCGCATAATGAAGCTAAATGTTACGTTCATCGTTACGGCATTTCAACCAAGGGGCAGACCTAAAAGGCCAGACTGGATGGAAGCAAGGCTTGCTGTCCTAACAGGTGTGGGAAGGAGCTGTCCACGAAGTCAAGCTTTCGAGAACGAATACTGGCTTACCTGACAACGTCCGGGATGCATAGATCCAATCGTTGTCAACGTCGCCAGTGATGACGAGAACGATCTGTTTTTAGACAGTGATGGGGAGAGAGCTGAAATATCCTTATACGTGTGTATATATAGTCCTGTTTAATTACTAAGTTTTGATATATTTATCCACCAGATTTTTTTTTCATTTGTTTTGTATAGTCTATGCTGTTTTCATGGTTACTGCAAAAATTTACTTCAAAATCTGTAAAATTGTTTCTGGTATTATATTGTTTACATACTTTAGCGGATCTATTATAAGTAAAATAATGTATATTAGTGATCTTACTTTAAATAAACTATGATCAGTTTTTTTCTTTCCATATTTTTATATCTCCAATAATAATCTAAAGTTGCCAATACCAACAAAGCAATTCTCATAGGAAATAGATAAGAAAGGTACATGATAAATATGAAAAGTAATCAGTAATAAATGGTAGTTCGTGTACATTTTATGACGTAAAAAACAAAAAAACATATGGTAGTACACTATTCCATTCATAAAGTATCAGACAGAGTAAGAAAGAGAGGAGTTGGAGGGGCTTCTTTCATAAACTCATGGCTAAGCCAACGACAGGTGTTCCGTATATTTACAACTAATTACTGAGGAAATGAAAATTTTCTAAGTAAAGTCCTTAATTATTAATTCAGGGTACTTAATTATTATTGCCATATGTTTTAGCGGAAGGTGTAAAACATGTTGTACCAAATTTTCAGGAAGATACAGTTGATATTTAAAAAGATATTTAAGAAAACCTATGCATCGCAGGGCTTGAAATGGTCAATAGGTGTCTTTAAATATGTGGACCAGAGAGTCAGGGGCTTGTGAAAATTATGCTGTTCTTCCATGGACATTTATCACCTTCGTGAAAAAGGTAGCATACGTTGGTGCGAAGTTGTGGGATGAGGAAAGTGGTCGGAATTCCAGCACAGAAAGGCTCTTCTATGCTGACGATAAGTTTTGATTGGGTTCAATTAAGAGAAATCGATGACTAGTGGAAGGGTTCGGAAAAGATAATTAAAGAGAAATGGTGAAAGCCACTGTGAGAAAAAATAAGGACAGGTTGAAGGGAAACCAGGAATAGTTATTTTGGAAACTGGTAGTCATTGTAATTGATGTTAACTGATAATAAAAGGATCATAGCAGAGCTTTACATAATAACTGAAGATTTGGGTGAAGGGAGAATTGTTAAAAGCATAGTTGACAGGTAGGAGGGAATTATTGATTCGTTTCGTCTTCTCTTTTGTGGGAGTGTGGATGCTGAGCTTAAGTGAAAGAGAAAGCACTGAAACCCTTCTATATGTAAGTGAAAAGAACTAGAAAGGTAAGAAGTGCGGGGGACGTAAAAGAACTGGTTAAAAGGCTCATTTAGGAGAAAACACAAATCATCGTGTTTTGAAATGCCTAGTGGCATGGGCGCTCGCAGTATATTTTCCAAGGGGGGCCAAATTAAATATATATATATATATATTATATATATATATATATACTATATATATATATATACTATATACTATATATATATATATATATATAGATATATATATATATATATATATATATATGAATATTGCATGCGTGGAATTGCGATGCCAATAATTTAAGTGAAGCAAGATACAAAAAAAAAAAAAAAATAGTGACATTGACCTTTTTTCAATGGTTCCATAAAGTTCTGTTCAACTGAAATCAAACATATCTTGAAAGAATAATGCAGTCATATACTACATATACATCTTATACAATATAATAAGACTACCTTTGATTTACTTAAAATGAAAGAATGCACTGCAGAGTGGAAGGAAAACAAAATGATGTAGTTAAATGTAATATATTTTTTTAAAGTTAGTCACAGTTCATTTTAAAAGGAAGTATAACCTCCTGTGGTCACAGGATTTCGGGGGGGTGGGGGGGAGGGGCAAGTCTCTTTCTCCCCCGCTCCTACTTGCGGGCGCCCATGCTTAGTCAGGTGGCGAAGTGTAGGATGATCACTGGTGACGAGTGTCAAGTTCGGTAGCACTGGGAGGAAAAAGAAGTGGGGGCCATAGGGGGCTAGAATATCCACGAAGCAAAGAATATGGCCAAGATAGAGGTGATATGGCCGTGTGCGGAGTGCCATGGGCCGCTGTGAGTTTATTGTTAATTCAGATTATGAAGGATGAGGGTGACAAAGGCAATTTTGCTGTTATTTCTGAGGAGCCGACCTATCTCATGGGAATTCTCTCTACCTTGGAAATAACTTGAACGCAAAGGAATATGTCTGACAAGAGAACTGTCCTGGCCAGGATTCCAACCTGTGCCTTATGGGTATGAAACAGAAGTGACAGAGACTTACCAAGTAAGTGGAGAGAGAGAGAGAGAGAGAAATTGTAGTTGTGACTGTACTTTTTTTTTCTGTCAGACGTCTTAATAAAATCTTTGTTTTGATTTCAGGTGGGGGGAGACCGGAGAAACAACGAACCGGAGTATGAAGAAGTCGGTCCTCCAACTGCTCTCAAGAAGAACCAAGGTGATGATTGTTTTGATTTTTTATAGTTTTAAGGGTGATCTGTAAAATAAACACTATTGAGAGGGGGGTTGTGTGTAGGGATGGCTTTTTCTGCGTAAGTCGTTATGTACAGTCTTTTTTTTTTCGTAAATATTAGTATATTTTTGGTTTTGGGGTTTCCTTTATATCATGCCCTTTTTTCATACTTGCTACCGATTTACAGGTTTTGTTTTATATGTTCGAGCGGCTCCGTCGAAAAATGCGCTTTGTATTGCCACACAATATAGCCGTTCATTTTAGCTTATTCCGCAAGCATGATTTTTAGTTTGTGCTGTTTTTAATATTTTCTCGAAACATTCTTGGGGGTCAGATTTTTCAGAAATGGTATCAATCCAAAATATTTGACAGAATTCAACACATTTATAATAGTACCTAGGACGCTGAGTCGAAACGTCCCTCTAAGGCCGCATACACTGAACGATTGTCTGTATCGTTCGTAAAAACATTGTGCATGTGCTTGTCTGAATGCAAAAGTGGGCGGAGTTTCGTGTCTGAAAGATCTCAGCGGGAATATGTCACGACCAGGTTGCTGGGTTGCGAATTAGGTCGTTCAATGTATGTGTTTGTCTGCCGATATAACGCCATCGCTTACGTCTCTTTTAGAGATGATGCCATATGTCTTCCCGAGACAAAATCTTTGTTTAGACTGAAATCGCTGCGGAGATCGTTCATACTGTCTGAATAGTGTGTGTGTTTGTCTATAACGACAGTCGTTCAGACAATCGTTCATACAATCGTAAGACTCCTAAAAGATCACCCTTTTTCGTATTATCAAAAATTCCATCCGATTTTTATTTCATTTCAGCTGTTTCTTTGCTGTCTATATATGATTTATAAAACCACGTATTGTTTGTGCTGTCTATATATGATTTATAAAACCACGTATTGTTTGCAACCATTCAGAATGAGTATTATTAACCAGTTCTGCTTCTGTGTTTCGCAGCCTCCTCGTCTGTTTTACATCTCATTCACCGTATGAGTCAATGAAAACAAATTCAGTTGATCCATTTTTCGCCTCAGCTTGGATCGTTTCTCTTTTGTTGGACCGCACCTTTTAAAATAGAAACGTGCTGTGACATGATTTTTTTATCATACAGTTACCGTCCCTCCCACTTTAACTTTCGTATAATGATTATTTAGAATTAAATCAATGACAATTGAACTGCATCTTAGTGTGTGATGTTTAGTATTTGTAGCAGACTATCTTATCAAAAATACTCGAAATCTTATGCTCAGTATTCTGTACATTCTGCAGATGTTCACTTCTTGCAGTCAGGTTGCTTATGAGGTCTTCCATTGACTTTTCACTTGGTACATTACGTATATTTTTTGGTGAAAGCGTCTCCACATTTTAGTTTGTTACCAACGTAAAATTTTATACACAGCATCAGCTCTCTCCCCCTATTTCAATTTCAAAACTATTTTCTTATTCGTCTTAGCACTTTTCTCTCTGTTGTTGACCGCATCAGCGTACGAAGAATTCGGTGTCTTGGCGATGAGTACCTCTACAGTCTAACCGATGATCTCATCTTTCACTTCATCCACCTTTTCCATTATATAATCAGTTATTTTCTGTAGAACCTACTGTAAGTTCTTCTTCGATGGTTTTATCTCATACTTCAGTTGATGACTTAGAAACTTTCAAGTGAGTAGCGCTTAGTTGAAGGCTAACGTTTTTTCAACAAATAATCATTTTTGTCAACTGGAAGCACTAGTACCTTAGGATACCAGCGCACGTGGCCTAAGATGCAGGTCACCGAACAGTGGCTTATGGTTCCATTTATTGCTCCTGTATGATATCAGGAACAAAACGATGACATAATCCGTTCTAGTGCGTGGATCGTGAATGATCAAGTGTTCTTGATTATGGTTTGCAATCCTTGTACCCTTTGTTTACGTTGCAAAAACACTGAGAAAGACTAAGACTTCCGAATGCGCTTAGCTGTAGTACGGAGTAAAGGTTACATGTGATTAACGGATGGGTGAATGAAGGGAAATTCTGATATCATGCGTGTAGAAACAAAAGGTGATTGCAGGAACACAGTATTATTTGGGTGACCAAATGATGACCCAGTTAGCACTTGCCAACGGCAGCAACACGTTTGCTTTGCCGCTGGTCGTCCAATCAACGAATGTAAGCAACTTTAGGTTTGGTCAGTATTTGGATGGGTTGATCCCTCAGAAATGACGAATGGCGTTGCCAGATAAACTTCCTAAACATTGGCACAAACTTACTGAGTACCGGACGGCAAATACATTCTGGAGCATCTCTTCTTATTATTATTAAAGAAAGGAGTTTTACCAGCCCAATGAGTCAAACTTGACTCTCACAGAGCAGCATCTCTTCTAAAGGGAATATATATATATATATATATAATATATATATATATATATATATATATATATATATATATAAAAACGCGAGGGCGCGCACACACACAGATATATATATATATATATATATATATATATATATATATATATATATATATATATATATATAGTATGTATATGTGTGTGTGTGCGTGTGTGCGCGTGTGTGTTGTTCCTATACACGTTTCATCTTGGAGAGAGTGAATGCAGAGTATTATTATCCTGGTTTTCAGTATTTATCTCGATGCGAGATTGCTAGCCCCGTGACCATTTCGTGCACAAATCAGTATGGTACTTCCATAACGCACATTCGATAACAGCCATAAATAATTTTGATGCTAGTAATATAAAGACCGAAATTAGATTGCTTCAAGATCCTACGAGATTTTTTTTTAAACTACTCATTATTAATAAGCAGTAGTCTGATGCTGTTGTATATAAACCTATTTCCATTATTTACATTTTACATGATGATCTGGTTCATGGAGGGTGGTAGTCTGCCAGAAGGTAGAAATGGATGCTTTGTCGGCTGAGGCATCGGAACATTGTACTGTGATTAGTTGGGCCTCTGAGACACTCACTGGTGGTCGTGTGCTCATTCCGGGGGGAGTTACCTCTCCTGAACACTGGTATAAGAACGGCAACTTTTCTCCCGGTATTTGCTGAGGAAGTTTAGTTCACCTCCAATGGTTTACTTGAAATCATCGAAGACGCTGATTTTCATCGTCAAATAAAGTCTTTTAATAGTTATCAGTACTTTAGTTTTAACCAGTTTGTGTTATTCGAGGTCTTTATTAATGAGCATTGTTAGAGACGTTTGGATTTTATGATGGATTTCCAATAAAATATAGTGAATTATGTCATTTTGTTGTAATGTCGTTGTCATTATACAAAAAAAAAAAAAAAAAAAAAAAAAAGTAATAACCAGAGGGAATGTCGTCACTGCAACTGGCGAAAAAAAACAAATTAAACTGCTAAAGAAAATCGATTTCCTAGAAATAAATGGAAGAAGTGGTAAAATCCCTTTTTTACGAATATCCAAAGAACATGCTACAAAACGAAAAAGATATCCATAACTGTAGGTCGTGCTGAAGGTGCGCTCCATTATTTATAATTGAATTTGTCGATGTTATGCGGATTTTTGAAGAAATATTGGGTCTTGATTTATGCTGGAGGTTAAAAGTTCCGCATTCTGCAAAAGTTAGATGCATAAATATAGCCAGATCCAGAGCGCTGTCATTAGGTTCTTAGAGGGCGTGAACTGCGCTAAGCAGTCATACCCATCTGTCGTGTGATTTTCGGTCTCTCAAAACGTTAACAGAATTTTATTTCTGTAATCTGTTTGATAGAAAACATAGTGGTATTTCTATCTGTTTGATAGAAAACATAGTGATAATGTAAATAGCCTTATTTGATATTCCCTGAAGATTTCTATCCAGTAGTTTTCATCCAGTTACTATCATTTTTATCATTTGGCTTTGTTTTCCCTCTGTCAACATCATTTAATTATTTTAATTTTCGTCTATCAGCATCATTTAGATGGTTCTATTTTCCCTATATCAGCATCATTTATTTGATCGGTCTATTCAGGCAGCAGTATGGTTTTCCCTTTATCTATATCAGCATCATTTAGATGGTGGTTCTATTTCTTTTCCCTATCAACATCATTTTGATTTGGTTTCTATCTTTAGATCAGGCATTCATAGATGGGTTTTCTATTTTTCCTATATCAGCATCATTTAGAAGGTTAAATTTTCCCTCTATCAACATCATTTAGATGGTTCTATTTTCCCTCTATCAGCATCATTTAGATGGTTTTATTTTCCCTCTATCAGCATCATTTAGATGGTTCTATTTTCCCTCTATCAGCATCATTTAGATGGTTCTATTTTCCCTCATATCAGCATCATTTAGATGGTTCTATTTTCCTATAGCAGGTCTCATTTAGATAGTTCTATATTCCCCCTCTATCAGCATCATTTAGATGTCTAATTTCCCTATATCACATCATTTAGATGGTTCTATTTTCCCATCTTCAGCACATTTCAGAATGGTTCTATTTTCCCTCTACAACCATCATTTAGTGATCTATTTTCCCTTTATCCAAGCATCATTTCAGATGGTTCTATTATCCCCTCTACAGCATCATTAAGAGTGGTTCTAATTTTCCGCTAGTGAACATAATTTAGATGGTTATCTTCCCTCTATGTGCATCATTTAAGATGGTTCTATTTCCCGTTCTATTCAGCAATCATTTAAGATTTCTGATTTTTTCCTCTATCAGCATCATTTTTAGATTGGTTTCTATTTTCCCTCTAAGTCAGCATCATTTAAGATGGTTCTATTTCCCTCTATCAGCATCATTTAAGATGTTCTAATTTCCCTTGTGAACACATTTAGATGCGTTCTATTTCCCACTCTATCAAGCATCAATTTAGATGGTTCTATTTTCCCTCTAGTCAGCATCATTAGTATGGTTTCTATTTTCCTTCTATCAGCAATCAATTTAGGATGGTTCTATTTTCCCTCTTGTGCATCATTTAGATGTTCCTATTTTCCTCTATTGCAGCATTTAGATGGTGCTATTTCCCCTCTATCGGCATCATTAAGATGGTTCATTCTTCCCTTATGAGCAGCATTTAGATGGTTCTATTTTCCTTAATATGAGCATCATTTAGATGGTTCTATTATCCCTCTATCAGCATCATTTAGATGGTTCTATTTTCTCAATATCAGCATCATTTAGATGGTTTCTATTATTCCCTCTATGTCATCATTTAGATGGTTCTATTTTTCCCTCATGTGCAATCATTTAGAATGGTTCTATTTTCTCAATACAGCATCATTTAAGAATGGTTCTATTTCCCTTTATCAGCAACAATATTAAATGGTGTCTATTTTCCCGCTATCAGCATCATTTAGATGTTCTATTTCCCCTCTAGAAACATCATTAGATGGTTCTATTTTCCCTCTATCAGCATCATTTAGATGGTTCTATTTTCCCTCTATCAGCATCATTTAGATGGTTCTATTTTCCCTCTATCAGCATCATTTAGATGGTTCCTAAATTTCCCTCTAGTCAGCATCATTTAGACTGTTCTAATTCCCTATATCAGACCACATTTGAATGGTTCTTATTTCCCTAGTATCAGCATCATTTAGATGGTTCCCTATTGTCCTTCTATCAGCATCATTTAGAGGTCTATTTCCCTCCTATGTGCCAATCATTTTAGATGGTCCTATTCCCTCTATGTGCAGCATTTAGATGGTTCTAATTTTCCCTCTATCGGCATCAATTTAGATGGTTCGTATTTTTCCCATAGAGCATCATTAGATGTTCTATTTCCCTAATGAGCAGCATTTAGATGGTCTAATTTTTCCCTATACACATCAATTAGATGTTTCTATTTCCCTCTATGTGCATCATTTAGATGGTTCCATATGCCCTCTATCAGCAATCATTTACAATGGTTCTATTTCTTAATATTTCAGGCATCATTTAGGATGGTTCTTATTTCCCTCTATCAGCATCATTTCGATGGTTCTATTTTTTCAATATCGGCATTCATTAGATCTTCATTTTCCCTAATATCAGCATTCATTTAGATAGGTTCTATTTTCCCTATATCAGCATCATTAGATGGTCTATTTATCACTCTATCATGCATCATTTCGATAGTTTTCCTATTTCCCTCTATCAGCATCATTTAGATGGTTTCTTTATTGTTTTCCCTCTATCAGATCATTTAGATGGTTCTATTCCCTCTCTTTCAGCATCATTTAGAGTTTCTATTTTCCCTTTATATCGAATCATTTAGACAGTTATATTTTACCTATATCAGCTCCATTTAGATAGGTTCTATTTTCCCTCTATCAGCATCATTTAGCATGGTTTATTTCCCTCTATTTCAGCATCATTTAGAGGTTATTTTCCTATCTTTTCAGCCCATATTTAGATAGTTATATTTTCATTATATCAGCATTCATTTAGAATGGTTCTATTTTCCCTTTTCCCTATCAGCATCATTAGATGGTTTTATTTTTCCCTCTTCAGCCTCATTATTTATGGTTCTTATTTCACTAATATCCGCATCATTTAGATGGTTTTCTAATTTTCCTATATTCAGCTCCCATTTAGCATGGTTTCTATTTCTCAATATCAGCATTCATTTAGATGGTTCCTATTTTCCCTTATATCCCACGCAATTTTCCCCCCAATTTAGGAATGGGATGTCTATTTTCCCTATCACATCATTTAGATGGTTTCCATATTTCCCTATATCAAGCATTCATTTAGATAGTTCTATTTTCCCCTAATCAGAATCATTTCCCGATAGTTTATATTTCCCTCTATCAGCATCATTTAGATAGTTATGTTCCCTCTATTTCAGCATTATTAGATGGTTCCTATTTCCCTTTTTCCCTAATCAGATCATTTAGATGGTTCTATTTTCCCTCTATTTCAGCATCATTAGTTGTTCTATTTCCCTCCTAATCAGGCATCATTTAGATAGTTCTTGGTTCCTATTTAATTTTCCCAGATCATTTAGATAGTTCTATTTTGCCCCCTATCAGAATCATTTTAGATGGTTTCTAATTTCCTTCTATTTTCAGCCATATGTAGATGGTTATATTTTCCCTATATCAGCATTTCATTTAAAGATAGGGTTCTATTTTCCCTATATCAGTCATCGTTTAGATAGTCTCTATTTTCCCCTCTATCAGCGTCATTTAGATGGTTTTTCTACTTCCCTCTTTTCAGGCATCATTTAGAATGGTTCTATTTTCCTAAAGCAGTCATTTAGATGGTTCTATTTTCCCTATAGTCAGCATCATTTAGATGGGTCTATTTTTTCAATATCCGCAAATTTAGATAGGTTTCCCCTGTTTTCCATATTCAAGCATCATTTAGATGTTCTAGTTTACCGATATCGCATTCTATTAGATGGTTTCCCTATTTTCCCAATATCAGCATAATTTAGATGGTTCTATTTTTCCAATTATCGGCATCATTAGATGTTCTATTTTCCCTATATTCAGCATCATTTAGATGGTTATTAGTTTCCCTATATCAGCATCATTAGATGGTGCCTATTTTCCCAATATTTCAGCAGTCATTTAGATGGTTACTATTTTCCTCAATATCAGCATCATTTAGATGGTTTCTATTTTCCTATATTTCAGATCTTCGAGGTTCTATTTTCCCCTTCTATTTTCAGGCCATCATTTAGATGGTCTATTTTCCCTCTATGTGTCATCATTATTTAGGATGGTCTATTTCCCTTCTATCGCATTTCCATTAGATGGTTCTATTTCATAATATAGCATCATTTAGATGGTTCTATTTTCCCTCCCTCTTCAGCATCCAATTTAGATGGTTCTAATTTTCCCTCTATCAGGCCCATCATATTAGATGTTCTATTTTCCTTCTTATTTGTGGCATTTTCCCTTTAGGGTTATGGTTCTATTTTCCCCAATACAGGCATTTCCATTTAGATTTGGTTCTATTTTCCCCTTTTCAGCATCAATTTAGATGGTTTTCCCTATTTTCCCTCTATCAAGCATCATTTGATGGTTCTATTTCCCTTTCAAGCCATCATTTAGATGGTTCTTATTTCCAAATCAGCTCATTTAGTGGTTCTATTTTCCCAAATATCAGCATCATTTAGATGGTTTATTCCCTTCAATATCGGCATTTCCCCATTAGAAATGGTTCATTTTCCCTTATCAGCATCATTTAAATGGTTTTACTATTTTTCCCTTCCTTATTTAACAGCATATTTAGATTGGTTTCTATTTTCCCTCTATCAGCAATCTTTAGATGGTTCTATTTTTCCCAATATAAGCATCATTTAGATGGTTTTCCCTATTTTCACCTTTCCCTAATCAGCATCATTTAGATGGTTCTATTTTTCTTCATCTATCAGCTCTTTAGATGGTTTCTATTTTCTAAACAAAAGAGGAAATCAAATAGCATAAAAATTTTCCCAAATATCAGCATCATTTAGATTGTTCTAATTTTCCCATATCAGCATCATTATTTAGGAATGGTTTCTTTATTTTCCCAATTTTCATCAGCATTTTTCAATTTAGATGGTTCTAGATTTTCCCTCTATCAGCCTCATTTTCCCTTACAGGATTGGTTCCTATTTTCCCAATATCAGCATCATTTAGATGGTTTTCTATTTTCCAATATCAGCCATCATTTAAGGATGGTTCTTATTTTTCCCAATTATTCAGCATCATTTAGCCAATGGTCTATTTTTCCACCCTCAATCAGCATCATTTAGATGGTTCTATTTTCCCTTCTTTATCAGCATCATTTAGATGGTTCATTTTCCCCTTCTATCAGGCATCCAATTTAAGATGGTTTTCCTATTTTCATAAAACCAATATTCAAGCATCATTTAGATGGTTTTCTATTTTCCCTATATCAGCCCCATCATTTAGAATAGTTCTTTTATGTTCTATCATCAGGCATCATAGAGGTTCTATTTTCTTTTCCCCTCTATCAGCATCATTAGATGGTTCTATTTTCCCCCTAATCAGCATCATTTAGGATGGGTTTATTTTCCCCTATATCAGCATCATGTAGATGGGTTCTATGTTCACTATATTCAGCATCATTTAGATGGTTCTATTTTCCCCAATATCAGATCATAAGATGGTTCTATGTTCTCAATATTTCAGCATTATTTAGATGGTTCTATTTTCCCCTATATTTTCAGCCTCCATTGGGATGGTTCTATTTTCCTATATCGCATCATTTGAGATGGTTCTATTTTCCCAATATCAGCATCATTAGATGGTTCTATTTTTCAATATTTCAGATCATTTAGAGGGTTCCTATATTTTTCCCTCTATGCAGCAAATCATTTACATGTTCTTTTTCCTTCTATCAGCATTCCATTTAGATGGTTAATATTTTCCCTCCTAATGGCATCATTTAGATGGTTTCTATTTCTTTTCCCTCTATCAGCATCATTTAGATGGTCTTCTAATTTTCCTAATATCAGCCATCATTTAGATGGTTTTACCATTTCTCCCTATATCAGCATCATTTAATGATTCTTTATTTTACCCTATATCAGCATTCATTTAGATGGTTCTATTCTCCCTATATCAGCATCATTTATATGGTTCTATTTTCCCTATATCAGCATCATTTAGATGGTTCTATTTTCCTCAATATTTTTTTTTTTTTCCAGCATCATTTAGATGGTTCAATTTTCCCTATATCAGCATCATTTAGATGGTTCTATTTTCCTAATATCAGCATCATTTAGATGGTTCTATTGTTTCCCTTCTTATCAGCATCAATTTTAGATGGTTTCTATTTTCCCTATATCAGCATCATTAGATGGTTATATTTTCTTCTGATTCAGCACATTTAGGGTTCCTAATTTTCCTTATCAGCATCATTTAGGATGGTTCTTTAGTTTCCTATAGCAGGCATCATTTAGAGGTTATATTTTCTCTCTATCAGCATCATTTAGATGGTTCTATTTTCTCAATATCAGCATCATTTAGATCGTTCTATTTTCCCTATCAGGCATCATTTAAGATTGGTTTCAGCTAATTTAGATGGTTCTATTTTCCCTTCTGTCAGGCATCATTAGATGGGTTCTATTTTCCCTTAATATCAGCATCATTTAGATGGGTCTATTTTTCCTTTTCCTATCAGGCATAATTAGTTTAATGGTTCTATGGTCCTTCTTTTCTCAGCATCATTTAGGATGGTTCTATTTTCCCTTATCAGCCATCATTTAGATTGTTCTTTTTATTTTCCTTTTCCCTAACCAGGCATTCCTTAAGATGGTTCCGATATTCCCTTATCAGGCATTCATTTAGGATTGGTTCTTCTTATCGCTCTATCAGCATCATTTAGATGGTTTCTTTTTCTCATATCAGGCATTCCATTTGGAATTTGGTTGCTATTTTTCCTTATTATCACATCATTTTAGGATGGTTCTATCGGCCCTCTATAAGCACATTTAGATGGTTCTATTTTCCCCTTATCAGCATCTTTAGGATGTTTCTTTATTTTCCTTTTCTTTATCAGCATTTCCTTTAGATGGTGCTTATTATTTTCCCTCTATCAGGCATTTTCATTTTAGATGGTTGCTATATCCATCTATCCAGCATCATTTAGATGGTCTTATTAATTTCCCTCTATCAACATTCATTTAGGATGTTATATTTTCCCTTTTCCCTTTATCAGCATCATTTAGATGGTTTATTTTCCTCTGAACATCATTTAGATGGTTCTATTCTTCCCTCTATCAGCATCATTTAGGATGGTCTTTATTTGTCCTTATTCTCAGCATCATTTAGATGGTTTTCTTATCTATATCAGCATCATTTAGATGGTTCTTATTTTTCCCTCTATCCACTCATTTAGGATATTCTATTTTCCCTCTATCAGCATCATTTAGATGGTTCTATTTTCCCTCTATCAGCATCATTTAGATGGTTCTATTTTCCTAATATCAGCATCATTTAGGATGTTCTTATATTTCCCTCTATCAGCATTAGAATTTAAATACATGGTTCTATTTTCCCTCTATTTGTGGCCCATTTCATTTAGATGGTCGGTATTTTCCCTCTGTCGGCATCATTTGAGATGGGTTTCTATTTTTCCTCTATCGGCACATAGATGGTTCTATTTTCCCTATATCAGCATCATTTAGATGGTTCTATTTTCCTATCAGCATCATTTAGATGGTTCTATTTTCCCTATATCAGCATCATTTAGATGGTTCTATTTTCCCTATATGAGCATCATTTAGATGGTTATATTTTTTGTGTATGTGTATCATTTAGATGGTTCTATTTTCCCTCTATCAGCATCATTTAGATGGTTCTATTTTCCCTCTATCAGCATCTTTTAGATGGTTCTATTTTCCTCTATCAGCATCATTTAGATGTTTTCTATTTTTCCCTTCATGTGCATTCATTTAGATGGTTTCTATTTTCCCTTCAATTGTGCATACCTTTTGATGGTTCTATTTTCCCTCTATCAGCATCATTTAGATGGTTCTATTTTCCCTCTATGTGCATCATTTAGATGGTTCTATTTTCCCTCTATCAGCATCATTTAGATGGTTCTATTTTCCCTCTATGTGCATCATTTAGATGGTTCTATTTTCCTCTAGCATCATTTAGATGGTTCTATTTTCCCTCTATCAGCATCATTTAGATGGTTCTATTTTCCCTCTATGTGCATCATTTAGATGGTTCTATTTTCCCTCTATGTGCATCATTTAGATGGTTCTATTTTCCTTTTATGAGCATCGTTTAGATGGTTTCATGTTCCCTTTATGAGCATCATTTAGATGGTTTTATTTTCCCTCAATCAACATAATTTAGAAACATAGTTTAGAAGTGTACACTGCTAATTTGCGCGTAACTCCTTAGCTAAAAACTAGTTTGTTTACTCTTTCACAGCGAAAAAATTGTCTCGTACTTTTAAGGTAATTCTGATAACGCTAAGTGGCTAAGTTGTGCATACATGAAATGCTCTCTAAAACCACATTTGCATACTTTGTTGCCACCCGGATCCTGAACCAAGACCTGAACTCTGGCTTAAAGTTGGCACAGCTTCCTTATCACCTGTTGCAATGATGAATAGTGAAGTGCAGGGGACCAGTAAAACTTTAAGTTCATCCGCCATTGATGCTTATCTAATGCTGAATCCTTTTTCACATGATGTCTTTTTGATTTTTTGGACGTGTTTCTCTCGCTCATTACTCAGACTGCAGCTATCTCAGCTCAGTGTTTCTATCTTTGGGTTTTTTCCTTCTTAGGACAGTGTCTGAAGCCCAAGGAAGTTTCCTGTATACCCAAGATTTCCTCATACATCGGTCTACTGGAGAAGTTTTTTATTTCTTATGCGCTATGTGTCCTCTGTGACGTGCTTGAGGTCATGCTCCGGCACTCGAGTAAAGTTCTTGACGCTTGTGAGATAGTTTCCTGAGCCTGAAGTAATATTCCCCACTTGAAGACAATTTAGCCTTACTCGATAAAACTTCCTGGTCTTGTGAATTTTCGGTGCTTGTTTTAGTTTTACGTATTGCAGTTAAGTTTCCTCTCTGGAAGTTATTTTTGTCAAACAAAATGTCATTTTCTTTGCATGTACCTCATACATTTTCCTCTCGGCTAGATATACTGCTAACCAAAACTTCGCGAGGATTGTTGAATGATATGGCTAACTAGATTTGACGTGAAATCGAATTGAAATCTCTTACTTTATTTGGTGTTGCGATAAGGATACTCAGTTTCTCAGCTTTGTCATCAGTGGCGAATTATTTTATAAAAAACAATTTTTGTTGTTGACATAAGAATATAACAGACTAGTGAGACTGAGAGGGGGACGAGGGAGGCGAAGCAAAATATAAGAAATTTCATTTTTGTCTCTCAAGTGGCGAACAAAACGTCAAGTTGGGGGTGATGGCCGGCCGGTATATACTACATAGGTGCCAATTGTATCCAGACTAACTACTGTGTCTCTGAGTAGAGTAGTTGACTGGGATCAGTTAGCAGTTTTATTACATGAAAAGGCCAAATTAGCATCTACATAAGAAGGTCTTAACAAGAAATCGTCTTTTCCAATTGATAGAGCCACGTGTGTGAAGTATATCACGTGTTATTCCCAGTCTTCAAGGCTGTCTTGTTGGGTTGGCATCACTGCAGTGAAGGGTAAACATTGGTTGTCACTGATACCAAATGTAATCAAGGACCTGCGTTTATTTTAGCACTAATGCATAGGCATGTGAGGACGGGTGCTCTTCGTAAAAATTCCCCATTAGCTTTGGTAATGATTGACATTCTCTCTCTCTCTCTTCTCTCTCTCTCTCTCTCTCTCTCTCTCTCTCTTATGGCAAGTCCCTTGTCAAAATGGATTGGATTCAAAGAAGACGAGCTTGTGTGCTACGTAAAATCCAAAATATGTAAGTTTGATAATGTGGTGCCGAAAGGGCAGAGGGAGGATGCCGTTTGGCACTATACCCGGTGGAAGTTGATGGCCAACTATTTGCTACATGACAGTGCCAAACATGTGCGAGGATTCTTTCCATATCGAGATTCATCCTTAGAAAAATCTGTTTTCTCTCGCTTTGTCCCTAGGAAATTTCATATTAGATGATGTAATTATGGAAATTATACGCCAGTCCTTGAGATGTCCAAGAGAAATTGGTACCGGCAGACCTTGCAGCCATGAATATACTTTTTTTAATTTGTTACTTACGTAGGATCTGTATTATCATAGTTGTTATAATCACCGATAGTTTTGTGTCTAGTTTCCTCCTTGATAGATTAAACGTGAATTAATTATCACCAATTTCTTCTGTCTTTTCCTATCTGGTCTAGGTTTTCTGTAATGTCACGTCCCCCCGATTTCGTAGCCTGAGCTTCGTCCAGCTCTCTTCTTATGCAGTGCTTGTCTGTCGAACTGTTCCTTACCCATTGAAGCCGTGAGTCAGTCTTTGGGATCTCAGTCTATACAAATTTGTTCGCAACTTCTACATTGTTTTCATGTGAAATTATTTTAACACACACACATATGCATATATATATATATATATATGTGTGTGTGTGTGTGTGTATGTGTGTGTCTGTGTGTGTGTGTTTCATTTAACATGATCAGTGTAATATATTGTTGCAGGGTAATAATAATAACATTTGAGTGTCATGAATCAAAACCACGATATGTACTAGTTTGTGGACTGCGAATGGCTATATTAGGCTGTTTAACAGTTGTCATTGGAATTAGGATTAGGATAATTTACGTGATGTACTTATGCTTGAATTAGGTTTGGTGTCTTATGTGAAATAATTAGAGTAACTTCTTCATTGCATTAAACTGTTTGGCTTGTAGTTTAATGTAATCTAATATAGATTTTTTTTTATTTTGCTCTGCTGTAAGGTTTTTTTTTTTCATCATAGCGTCCTTTCCAGTTTGGATTGAATTATATTTGCTGAATGAGTTAATAATAATATTGAATTAAGTTTCACTTGAACCCGATTAAAATCGTTCTTGATTTTAAGCTGTCATTGTCAGGTTAACTGTGGTAGTATATTTAGGAGCGAGATTGTTGTATAGAAAACGATCTTCCCAAAATGAATGTCATCTGGTTGACTCAAAGTTTTCAATAGTAAGGAAAATTGTAAGTCGAAGTCATTATTTTTCTCCTGGATCGTTATGTGATTGAAGAATGGACCCAGCGTTATCGCTGGTGCATTTTGTAAAATGTTGGAGGCTTTGCAAAGCAAGAATCTTCTAAATCACTGAGCACAAAGAAAAGTTGAAGGAAGGAAGTCTTCTTGTATCCCGGTCAGGTAGATCTCAAGCATTTGCCAAAATCCTCTAAAATAACTAACATCCTCTCTCTCTCTCTCTCTCTCTCTCTCTCTCTCTCTCTCTCTCTCTCTCTCATCCACTATGGATTTTAGATTTGTTTTATTCAGTACGAATTTTCACTCTTGATGATTTATTGTAATTGGTATTTATAGTGTCTAACATTCGTGGTGGAAAGTCTTCCATTTGTTTTCGGTGTTTCTTATTTTTCATCTTTTTTTCTCTTGGGTGTAAATTGTGTCAAGGAAGTGGCTGTGCACTGCTTGGTCGCGAGCCAGGTTCAAGGGTGTAGAGAGAGAGAGAGAGAGAGAGAGAGAGAGAGAGAGAGAGAGAGAGAGAGAGAGAGAGAGAGAGAGAGAACTAATTTAGTTTTATTTTTTTATCATTTGTTGAAGGCTTCGAGTAAAAGTAATTTTTACTCAGATTTGATCGTGAAAGATAGTTCGTGAGTCTTGTTAATTTTTTCAGAGTTGTTTTTTGAATTGTCAAAGAAAGTAGATCAGATTATTGTAAAGTGGGATCAGCGGTGTAATGTTGTAATAGTTTAATGTTTTCGTCAAATATTGACTATAAATGTGGGAAAAAACTTATTTTCATTTGTGAGAGGTAAGAAGTAAATAATTGAAGTTTGTTATATTTTTGTCCAGCATAATTTCACTCATTAAGTGGATTGAGGCATCGCCAAATAATCATAGGGCTTTTCCATTGATGATTTAGCTGTGCACTTCTTGTAAAAGGAATCTTTTGCTTTTATTTTTTTCGTTTCTTCTAAATGGAAAGGCTTCGGTCTACTCGATAAATATTTATGGCAACTCTGATTTCCATAAAATTCTCAAGAAAAGTTCTACAGAAACTAAGTGTATATGAATTATGTTTCAAATATATATATATATATATATATATATATATATATATATATATATATATATATATACTGCGAGATAATATCCTATTTCAACACCAATTTATCATTGAACTCTGTATTTACAGATATTTGTATGTACATTTGACAAATATCTTTATTGATATAGCATTATGGTTATAAGTGTGTTTGTAATATTATTAGAAGAAAGCTTGTCAGCTGCCAAGCATAAATAGGTGTTGATAAATACTTTTCGTTGAATTATCAATCATTTATCGCCTTTTTTTAGGGCTTTCCCGCCATCGAGTTATAAATCTTTCGGTAAAAAGCTGAAGCTGAATCTCCTTCCACTCGGATTTCTCTCAAAGAAAGTTATCTATGGAATTCATAGTCTTTTCGAACATGTTTGGAAACTAGAAACTGTTAGGCATCCATATATCACGACTTTATACAATCAAATCAATTACAGGTGGGTGTATGAGTATAGTGAAAAATATATTCATTTTCCAATGATTTCGATTTCCCTATCGTTTTTGTTTGCGGTCCCACAACACACACATACACATATCTCTCTCTCTCTCTCTCTCTCTCTCTCTCTCTCTCGTCTCTCTCTCTCTCTCTCTCTCTCTGGGTGCGCTCGCAATTTATATATATTTTTGTGTGTATGTGTCCTTGTGTGCAGGTTGCAGGATAAATTGCTAAAGTTTAAGCAGGCATGGTTGACACAGTTTTTATTTGGGTTTCATCCCTGATTCCAGAGTCAGGTGTAGAAAGTGACAGGAAATGTGGGTTTTCTTCTTCAAAGCCACTCCTCCAAGGGAATCGACTTTTCCTCAATAAAAGAATACTGTATTTTATTCAAGCGGGCATCTTTTGTTGTGTGTGTGTGTGTGTGTATATATAATATATATATATATATATATAGATATATATATATATATATATATATTTTATAAACATTATTTCTTTATACATATGTATATCACTAGAGAAGTGGGACCGAAGGCAAAGTACTGACTGATTTCTTCGGTGAAGACAGTAAATAGACGTCATATCTGTGTTAGGATGGAAGCATAGGACAAACGAACATGCAAACAGATGAAAACTGAAGAGTGCAACTGCGAAGGGAGAGCAGCCGTTTTGAGAGTGAGGGAGATGCTATTCATTAATCTTATTTGCAAAACAAGATGGTTTCTTATGGAAAATAACCGGTGCATCGTTTTATTGTCTTTGGACTAAGCTTAACTATAGTCTTTAAAATCAACACATTTTTATTAGAAATGGATCAGGATTATACATCCTAGGCTTACAGGTATAATTTTATCAAAACTTTATCTTATTGAAATAGACTGATTAGGTTCTTTTCTTTTTTATGAAGTTTTTTAAAAGTGATCGATTTTTTTTACTGCCCCTGTCCAGTTAAGAGCAGGATTATTACATCAAATTGAACAATAACTGAACTTTTATTTTTAACATGTCTTATATATATATTTCATGCTGTTTAGTTCTCTTTTTCTACATAGAATTTCTTTTTAAGACATACATGAGATTAGATATGCGCGTCCTCTGGTATTTGTCAGGCGCGTTCCTTATCAGCGCCTTTTCATTGTATTATCATTAAATGTCACATTAACATTAAAGTTCCAAGCAGATAGGAAATATCCTTTAAGTTGTGCAGTTTGGCAGTCCTAGTTGTGTTTTTTTTTATGTTATACTTTTGAGTTGTTATCACCATAAATCTTTTTTTGTTGTTTTCATTTCATGGTCTAATACAATATTTTAATTTTTTCTTACGTTCCTAGTATCATCCAGTTCTTCATCAACATATTCAAGGCTCCATATGTAAGGGCCTGGACACACCTAAGTGTCGTACACAGGCCTCGGTGTGTATTTCTGGTCCGCGGATGCGAACAGCGGTTGATTTTGGAGAGGTATACAGTCTCTCTCTCTCTCTCTCTCTCTCCTCTCTCTCTCTCTGCAGGCAGGAAGATATATTCTGAACTCTTTCTTCATATTTTTGGTTTGGTTGAAGGATGTCGTGGAAATACGGAAGTAATAAAAAATAGATATATTCTCTAAATGGTTACTCGTGAGATAGTTTGCAGAGAACTTGGTGTCTCTTATTTAAATCATAGTTATGAATACTGATTTTTTATGGTTGTGACTTGAATAGAGATGAACATTTGCAGAACATTGGCGGGCTTTCTGAATACATAAAATTCAGACTCATTTTTAATTCTGTGAATATGGCATTCCAGAATTGGAAGACTAACATCACGTTCCAAGTTCATAGTGAATTATGTCAGTGGCCTCAGTTCATTCAATCGATCAAAAGAGTATGCGTACATTTTCGTTACCCGGACTTAAACACATCATGTCGTTAGTAAATGGGAATTTTTGCATTTCATGGAATAACTTTGAGTAATATTCTTCTCATGAAATTCCCTGCTTACGTTACTTATTAGGTACAGGTGACTGGGGTTTTGCGACCGATGGCCTTGCCCGAATTTTGAGACACATTTCCCTTGAAATTCATATTTACATTTTTTTTACGCAAATTGTAATAAGTTTTATGAAAGTTTTCTTGAAGAATGGTATATCTCACGGTTTACTATTGAAGGTTCCAATTAAAAATCTTAAGAAAACTTCCAATCGGTATTTTGATGGCTAATTTTACTACGTGAAAACCTATAACCCTGGCTTACTGGGAATATGTTCATTATTCGCTTTTTATATTGAACCTCTCTTATTCTTTATATTAGGATCTGAAATGGTCCTCATCAGTGAATTGGGGATATCAACAAGATGTTTCGCTATTTCGACAGTGTGTGTTGCATAGTCAACCGAACTATTGTTGGCCTGATAGGACTATCTCATGCCTTTTTAGAAGTCCCTACATATAAGGTTATGCTGGCAAACACACAAGACTCTTTCTTTAATCAAGAGTTCACTTCCCTTTAGCTGGTCTTTGACTTTATATTGCTGAAACTATATTCGCAGTGTCCGGGAGATTTTTAATTCTTTGCTTTTGCTTTCATTACTCAAAATGTAGCACGACTCAAAACACTCCAATCATACCAGTCACTAACGCTAACAATTTTACCACTTCAATCAATGCGCCCCACATCTCTCTCCTTTCTCTCAACGGTGTCAACCTTTTTCCTTTCATTTGCGTTCTACCAGTCCCTTCATATATTCTGGATTTGGCTTCCATAGCTACTAGAAGTCTGCGCCCAACCTCTTGCATCTACCTTGCCGCCTTTTTGCTTCACCCGTCCTGTGACTCACATCTCTCATCTCTCGGTCAACCTCTTCTATTCTTTCACCCTCTGTATTAACATTCAGTGCTCCGTCTTCTTGGCTTCCATGTAATCTCGTATCCTGAATCATGCTCACACAGCGTTGCCATTCTTCTCTTGCAAATAATTTCGATCTTTTGTTGATATCTGCACTCTCGCTTCATTGTCCACAACCAGTGCTGTATCATCATCAAACATCAGACAGTCGATATTTCATTTATTATTCATTTTTAGCCCAACACTGCATCTATTTCTATGTAGAAATCCTTTCTTTGAGTTATCACTGTCACTCCATCTATAGCTATCGATGAGACATATCAACTCATTGTTTCTCTATCGATTCTGTCTTAAGTGTTTTCCAATCCTTTGTATGTCAAATGCAATTTTTTACCATTTGAAACTTCTCTCATATTTTTTTTCATAAAAAACACTTTTTTTCCACACACCCTCTACCTTGTCTAAAACTACGTTATTCTTCCGCTATCAGTCCCAGTGTCATCTGTCTTATTTTCTCTGCTGAATTTCTATCGTTCACCCTCCTTGGTATACTAAGTAATATTGGGCTTTACAACTCTCATATTCATCTATATTTCGTGCATTGGCATTGTATAGTAGAAAAAGGGATTCCTCATAGCCAGTCCTTCATAACCTCCCCCTCATCCAGATATACCACAGAAACCCTGGTCAGCCAGTCAGTCGCCCTACCATTCTTAATTCACTCCTAGCTACTCTGTTCTTACTCTTGCATACCTGCACTTGAGAGCTTATTGCTGTGTAATTGCTGCCAAAGTTTTTATTTTATTTTTATTAAACATTTTATTTCCCAATGAAACCAGTTTTTGTTATTATTCCTTCTTCCAAACCATCTGTTCTCACAAACGCTCCCTGGTGTCCCTTGTATCGTATCATGGTAATTAACAAACACCTAATTTACTCCTTCCACCCCTCCATCTATATCCATAGAGCAGATTAATCCTTTCCGCTACTTATCAAACTCGAGGCCTTAAAAACAGATGAAGCACTTTGTATCTATCTGAACTTTTAACTCAGTCAAAAAATGATCCAGCTACTTCTCATCTCACCAATGCATCAGTCATTATACTTCCCATCCACGTTCCACTAACAATATGTAGCAAACACTTTTACTTTCAACTTTTTCTTTTCCAAGAGTACTTGTTAATACTCCTTTCTGGAAATCACTTTCGAGCAATTAAGCTCATTCTCAGTACACTTCTCATCTTTCATATTCTCCAAACTCAGCAAGGCGCAGATTCAGACTCGAAAAGATTCCTAAACCATATTTACTCTACTTATTGCATTGTTTTCGTCGGCCATACTCAATCTTATCCACACAATCCTAGAACTAGCTCATCTGCATTTAACCCCGGCCCTGAGTCCCCCTTAAACTACAATTGCTACCCTTTCCCTACCTCTGTCTTTCCACTACCTGAGCCACAGTCATTAATTTTCCTGTTATTGCACCTACTACATATCACCGTTGTCTCATTCATACCTTGACACCAGGCTTTCGCTAGCGAACCTCGAGGAAATCAGCTGTCATGTAGTTCTTCTAGTCAGTGCAACACATACACGCACAGACTTTGGATTTTATTCCCTTTGTTTATTGTTTGATATGAGGCTGCAAACTCCATGCACTTTGATATAGACATATAAACAAGGTATGATCCGACCTCCAGCTTACTCGGAGTGCGCGTAAGATATTCCGCTGATACATAAGTTGGAAACTTTATATTCCTAACCTAACGTGAAGTGGTCTTCTTAATTAATAATCGTAATTAGTACTACTCAAAATAATCGAACAGGAATATGACCTCTAAATTTAGTACATCAAATAAATTAAAACGTGCTAAAATCTACGGACAGATAGACCATTGTTTCACCAACTAAAATTAAAAAAAATATGAAATATTTTATTTACAAATAAGTTTCCTGTACTGCTTGATGTGCACGTAATTTATTATGTACATCTTCATTCTAATAAATAAATCATAAATATCCTATCGTAAATTCCTGTATCATTAACTCTAAGTGAAACCTCCTTTCAGACCTTTTTAGGTCCTTCCATAGACCTTTCTTTCCCCCCAACAACAATAACAAAGTAGCTCGTAGGCTTACTACCCTAGTAAGCGAAAATAGGTAAACATTTAGTCATATCGTCTCGTAGCGTTGTGATGATCTTTGACACATTCAGAAGAATGTACCTACGGTAGTAGGACCCACGATTTCACTTATCTGAAATTTCGTCCATAGGGGATCAACAGTCATAGAAGTGCACTTCACTATCTAGTTTCTTGTTTTGCGCGAAGACAATATGCCACGTAATGATATCACAGAGTTGAAATTATATTTGATTCAGCGTAATTTGGTAGTTGTGTCAATAATGAGTAATATACGTATATATATATATATATATATTATATATATATATATATATATATATATATATATATATATCGAGCTACAATGTCCTTTGATATCTAATTCGCTCTACTCCGAATTAATTAATATTCATATATGCTTAACCGAAGGGGAATTTTTTCTCGATAATAGACTTGCCTGGATCGGACGCGGTAGTGTAGTAGGTAAAAGCTTCACTGACGTTCCTGGACTTGAAAGGATCCTGGGTTCGCGTCCCGATCCAGGCAAGTCTATTATCGAGTAAAAATTCCCCTTCGGTTAAGCATATATGAAAATATTATTAAACCGAGGTTAGAGCGAATTAGATATTAAAGGACATTGTAGCTCGATATATGTATATGAATCACGGAAAAGTGTATGACTTATATATATATATATATATATATATATATATATATATATATATATATATATATATATATATACATCGAGCTACAAATGTCCTTTAATATCTAATTCACTCTTCCTCGGAATTATTGTATTTTCATATATGCTTAACCCATGGGAAATTTTTTATTAGGCGTATAATAGCATTGTCGGCGCCCGGTCGCGAACCCACCAACAATTCTATTATCGCCTAATAAAATTCCCCATCGGTTAAGCATATATAAAAATATATTAATTCCGAGTAGAGTGAATTAGATATTAAAGGACATTTTGTAGCTCGATGTATGTATATGAATCACGGTAATGTGATATGACACATATATATATACATATATACATAAATTACATGAACTCGTATATATTATATAAGTGTATATAAATACACACATACACGTCGGTATGTGTATGTGTGTTTGCGCAGCAGGGCACGTATGAATGTGTACGTAAGTGATGCAGTAGTTTTCTCAAGTCCTCGCTTCCGTTTTCTCAGAGAAGCCAAAGCCCCTTGTATTGCCGTTTGGATGTTATAGATTTTCCTGAAAAAGAGTGATCACCTTCCCCATCACCCCAGCAGTCTACAGAGCGAGTTCCCAGAGACCAGCTTTTTCACCCCATCACAGCAGGTGACCAATTTGGGGGCTTCTTGCGTCATTGCCACAGTGTACCAACCAGTGGTATATGTACACCAACAACTCGTCTGCCAATTCCCCAATTGCCAAAAAATCTTCAGAAAATGGCATGGCTTGTGGAATGTCCTTATATATGTTGTTGACTGACGTAGTATATTGCGTGGTGGATTCCTATACAATGTATGGTTATATATCTCCCTTGCACATTCTTTTTAAGTAGAGATTATGCTAAGTATTTCTATTTCTGCTTTATATTCATGTAATGTAGGCTGTTGTCTTAAGCATTGGTAACACGAATTTGACCTTTTGATTTGGTCTAGTCTGTATGTATGTAACGACTATTACCTTGTGATT
The DNA here is from genome assembly GCF_015104395.2 of Macrobrachium nipponense. Classification (NCBI taxonomy): domain Eukaryota; kingdom Metazoa; phylum Arthropoda; class Malacostraca; order Decapoda; family Palaemonidae; genus Macrobrachium; species Macrobrachium nipponense. Next base: position 157,725,417 of record NC_087200.1, read on the forward strand.
ATGTGACAGGATCTGATCCAGGAATATGTTTCTAATTATATTTTTAAAATCAGTCTTACCACATTTTGACTTCTACTACTTTTTTTTTCATCGTGGAATTTTGAGATATCCATTCGTCTTCTCCTTTGTAATTATGGGGAAAATTTACACTGGTTTAAAAAACATGTTATCCATAACTCTCTCCTCTCTCTCTCTCTCTCTCTCTCTCTCTCTCTCTCATTTTTATAATTTTCTGTCAAAATATACGAGACTTTGGAAATGTGCCTAGCGGAATGACTTCCGCTTGGCAAATGGCACCCGATGGGGTTGCGTCAGAACACAAGTGGGTGATAACTACGTTGAATTTAGACGAATTTCTGTGAATTTTGCAGATTGATTTTAAGTATTATCGTTAGCTTTCGGTCTGCTTCAGTTTGTAAGATCTTTCTCTTTTCTGGTCAGCTATGTGTTGGAGGTTGATTCTGTTCCGGTTCTGCATTGTTGATTTTTTGAAAAATGTTTATAGCAATGAAATTGAACGGGTTTGCATTCCCAAATCAGTGTTGGTCAAAGTAAAAGAAGTGTCAGTGGATCATCAGGAATCCATCCTTAAGACGACTAACCTGCTTCTTAAACACAGACAAGTTAAATGAGACAAAAACTCAAAGGGAGAGAAAAAACAAAAGACCGACTCGTTTGCTCTAGTGCCTTATTTCAACTCGCGTTGTTTTTATGATTGTTATTTTGTAGGAGGACTGCGCAAAAATTATAACAGAACGGAAATATTTTACATGGACCTTTGTCTACATGAATAGAACCGCTGAGCTTTTTTTTTTTTTTTTTTTTTTTTTTTACTTTTTTTTTTTTGAAGTGGTGGTGTTTGTTTGCCTCCCTTCGGCTAGATCTGGTAGAAGTAAGTTTCAACCTTGATGAAGCATGTGGTTTCATGATTTATGTCTTGTTTAATTTTTTTCCAAGCATTAGACTGTCCACAGTCTCTGTAAATATTTTTCCGCTAATGTTCGTCTTCTAGATGAAGCCTTGTCTGCAAAAGATATTTCTGCGCCATTTTGTAATTATAAATTACACTACCGTGATAAGATTGTGTTTTCAAAGTGTTCCTTCCGAGTGGCTACTGTGCATACGTGGAATTTCAAGTTCTTGGAGTCTTAGCTCATTCCTAAGTATTTTTAGCCTTTGCCCTCATTCCAAGTGAGAGAGAGAGAGAGAGAGAGAGAGAGAGAGAGAGAGAGAGGAGAGAGACGAGAGAGAGAAGAGAGAGAGAATTTTTACTCTTTCGTTTGTTATATTATATCTTAGAGACAGGCACATGGATAAAGTATGAGAAATCCTGATTAATTGTGGTCACATAAGCCGTTGTATAGTGTTACCTTGGTGGTACGAGTAAGATTGACAGGAACAACATTCCGATTTTTATATCTTTTTTTGGCCTTAAAGAATTAAGAATCTGGCCGAAGAACATGTACAAAATCTGCCAGGACTAGTTTATATTGTCCTTTGACCTTTCAGAGCTCTCGAATTTTGATTGATCATTGTTTTGCTGAGCTGCCGTTTACAAAAGTATAGAGCATAATCTCCTGTTGCCCGGAAAATGATGAGTGTTGAAAGAAGATTGGTTTGGTTGAGGCCTCTCGCGTAGCTTTTGCTCATATTATTATTATTATTATTATTATTATTATTATTATTATTATTATTATTTTTTATTGTGCTCTATCACAGTCCTCCAATTCGACTGGGTGGTATTTATAGTGTGGGGTTCCGGGTTGCATCCTGCCTCCTTAGGTAGTCCATCACTTTTCTTAATATGTTTGCCGTTTCTAGGATCACACTCTTCTGCATGAGTCCTGGAGCTACTTCAGCATCTAGTTTTTCTAGTATCCTTTTCAGGGATCTTGGGATCGTGCCTAGTGCTCCTATGATTATGGTACGATTTCCACTGGCATATCCCATATCCTTCTTATTTCTATTTTCAGATCTTGATACTTATCCATTTTTTCCCTCTCTTTCTCTTCAACTCTGGTGTCCCATGGTATTGCGACATCAGTGAGTGATACTTTCTTCTTGACTTTGTCAATCAACGTCACGTCTGGTCTGTTTGCACGTATCACCCTATCCGTTCTGATACCATAGTCCCACAGGATCTTTGCCTGATCGTTTTCTATCACTCCCTCAGGTTGGTGGTCATACCACTTATTACTGCAAGGTAGCTGATGTTTCTTGCACAGGCTCCAGTGGAGGGCTTTTGCCACTGAATCATGCCTCTTTTTGTACTGGTTCTGTGCAAGTACCGGGCATTCGCTTGCTATGTGGTTTATGGTTTCATTTTTCGTATTGCACTTCCTACATATGGGAGAGATGTTATTTCCGTCTATCGTTCTTTGAACATATCTGGTTCTTAGGGCCTGATCTTGTGCCGCTGTTATCATTCCTTCAGTTTCCTTCTTTAGCTCTCCCCTCTGTAGCCATTGCCATGTGTCATCGCTGGCTAGTTCTTTAGTCTGTCTCATGTATTGTCCGTGCATTGGTTTGTTGTGCCAGTCCTCTGTTCTGTCTGTCATTCTCCTGTCTCTGCATATTTCTGGGTCTTCGTCTACTTTTATTAGTCCTTCTTCCCATGCACTCTATAGCCACTCGTCTTCACTGGTTTTCAGATATTGCCCCAGTGCTCTGTTCTCGATGTTGACGCAGTCCTCTATACGTAGTAGTCCTCTCCCTCCTCCCTTTCGTGTTATGTATAGTCTGTCCGTATTTGCTCTTGGGTGTAGTGCTTTGTGTATTGTCATATGTTTCCTGGTTTTCTGATCTATGCTGCGGATGTTCTGCCTTCGTCCATTCCACTATTCCTGCGCTGTATCTGATTACTGGCACTGCCCATGTGTTTATGGCTTTTATCGTATTTCCAGCATTGAGTTTGACTTGAGTATCGCCTTGAGTCTCTGCATATATTCTTTCCTGATCGTGTCCTTCATCTCTTGGGTTGGTATATCCCCTCCTTCCATTATTCCCAGGTATTTGTATCCTGTCTCATCTATGTGTTTGATGTTGCTCCCATCTGGTAGCTTTATCCCTTCAGTTCTCGTTACTTTGCCTTTTTGTATGTTGACTAAGGGCGCATTTTTCTATTCCAAACTCCATCCTGATGTTCCCAGATACAATCCTTACAGTCTGGAGTAGGGTATCTATTTCCTTGATGCTCTTACCATACAGCTTGATGTCGTCCATGAACATCAGATGATTGATTTTGTTGCCTCTTTTCTTGAGTTGGTACCCGGCATCCATCTTCTGTTAGTACTTTTGTTCATGGGAATCATGCTACTACGAAGAGTAGTGGGGACAGTGAGTCGCCCTGGAAGATCCCTCTCCTGATATTAACCTCTGCTAGTCTTATTCCAGAGCTTGTAAGTATTGTATTCCAGTTGCGCATTGTATTTTTGAGGAAGCTGATGGTGTTTTCCTCTGCCCCATATATTTTCAGGCATTCTATTAGCGATGTGTGTGGTATCATGTCGAAGGCTTAGGTTGGTTTTCCTTCTCCTAGTTCTTCATTACCATTTTGTCTATCAGGAGCTGGTCTTTTGTGCCCCTACACTTCCTTCTGCAGCCTTTCTGTTGGTGGGGGATGGTGTTTGTCTCCTCTAGGTAGTTGTATAGCCTTTCACTGATGATACCTGTTAGTAACTTCCACATTATTGGTAGGCAGGTGATAGGCCTGTAGTTACTGGCTATATTTCCCTTACTCTTGTCTTTTTGTACTAAGGATGTTCTTCCTGTGGTCATCCATTTGGGTGCATGGTGATTTGAGATACAATGCTGGAGTTGTTCTGCTATTCGTGGGTGTAGGGTCTTGAAGTTTTTGAGCCAGTATCCATGGACTTCATCGGGACCTGGGGCTTTCCAGTTTGGCATTTTCTTTAGTTGGTGTCTGACTGTGTCTGTCGGGATCTCTGTGAATCTTTGTCTTATTCTCCCTGTTTCTTCTTCCTTGACTTCCTGGAGCCATGTTGCATGTTTGTTGTTGTTATTATTATTATTATTATTATTATTATTATTATTATTATTATTATTATTATTATTATTTTATTTATTATTTTTTTGTTTTGGTCTATCACAGTCCTCCAATCCGACTGGGTGGTATTTACAGTGTGGGGTTCCGGGTTGCATCCTGCCTCCTTAGGAGTCCATCACTTTTCTTACTATGTGTATCGTTTCTAGGATCATTTTCTTCTGCATGAGTCTTGGAGCGACTTCAGCCTCTAGTTTTTCTAGATTCCTTTTCAGGGATCTGGCATATCCCATATCCTTCTTATTTCTATTTTCAGGTCTTGATACTTATCCATTTTTTCCCTCTCTTTCTCTTCAACTCCCATGGTATTGCGACATCAATGAGTGATACTTTCTTCTTGATTTGTCAATCAACGTCACGTCTGGTCTACTTGCACGTATTATTATTATTATTATTATTATTATTATTATTATTATTATTATTATTACTGGTAATCTATTTCCACGAAGACCAAAGGGGATCAGAAGAAAAACAGAATGGTCACTGGCCTTTCATTCTTTATCTGCATCCTACACACCCACACAACACACACACACACACACACACACATACACACACACACACACACACACACACACATATATATATATATATATATATATATATATATATATATATATATATATATATCATATATAATATATATATACACACACTCATACATTGGAGCTGCAGCTCTCGAAATCATACTTGTAGGCGTCCAGGGAAAGACATTCGATACAATTGAAGGTTTATTACTAATGCCGACGTTTCACAACTACATTGTTGCATCTTCAAGGCTGAAATACAGCGAGTTGACTCTTAATAATTAATCATAAAAACATTTATCATAATATATCACTAAATTCACTACAGTATCATATTTTTCTTATTACTGGACTTGCATTAACACACTTCCTGGATATTAAAGAGTTTTCGTTGTATCCTTCCCCTCTTCCTTTCCAGCCCTTGCCAATTATATGTTTTAGCCCACAATAACCTCTCCCATTCTCCCGAAACAACCGGACTACCTCAACTCTAGGTAATTCATCTTTTCTCGTATGCGTACCTTTTCTCCTCACATTCATCTTATGATTATGCTTTTTACCGTAGCAGCTCTCCTTGCTGTGCACAAGAAAAGCAAAAATGATACTGTATGAGGCTAGCAGAAGGGGAACGAAGTTTTGACAGAGCCCATTCACTAGTTATCGAAGTTACAAAATGCAGAGTACAATGCGTACACTAATGACTCCAGAAAGTGTGAAAGCCTCCTAGTATGAACTGCGTTGGACACTAATGGTCGTCCCAGTTATGGATAGCAATGTCACCTATGGAATCTGATCCCCTTTGGTCATCGTGGAAATAGATTACCAGTAATAATAATAATGATAATAATAATAATAGCCTCTTCGTACAATCTGTGCTGGAAGTAGAATGGCTGCAGACTTTGGGATTATCTATAGTTAATAGAGAAACGTCTTGACCTGTGAAGATCATATTTTCTTTTTGCAATTTGTGGAAAATTTTCGTTTTGGATTGTTGCCTTTCAACCAGTTTTTGGTTGCACACCCAAATATAGGGTGGATCTCCGGAAAATCTCCAGCCCTGATGGAGACCGTAAGTTAACAGATGAAACAACTGTCGGTTTTGGAACGAATAAACTGAGTACATAGTAGAGTAGTTATTGTTTACCCTTCTGCTTTGAGGATTAGAGGAAGTAAAAAAACTCATGAATTTCTTGCCAGAAAGTTGTTGATGCCACGTGTTTATGAGCTTTCGACGTAAATAAAAGACATACCGAGCATAGAAAACCAGATATTTTATTTTTGAAAGTTTTGCTCAGAGAGGAAATGATCTTTAAAGGTCATAGCATTTCGTTTTTATGCGTATTTTGTTTTTTCCGTTTTATTATTAGCCACGGAACTCTTATTTTCTTGTAACGAGCATTTTGATAGAAGCCTATTGGCTTGTATCTGTAAACATTCCGCCCGCAGCTACTCCTTCGAAATCTTTTCTTTTACGAATCTGGCACCATCTCTCTCTCTCTCTCTCTCTCTCTCTCTCTCTCTCTCTCTCTCTCTCTCTCTCTCTCACACAGATTATATATGTGTGTATATATATATATATATATATATATATATATATATATATATATATATATATATATATATATATATATATTATCTCAAATAGCCGTCCACCACCAAAAACTACTAATGGTATGAAAAAAACAATACAATGCGAAATCAGTGTATGTATGTATGTATAGCATGTATATGATTGTCGCCATACTTAAACCCCACCCCTCCCAAATCCATCCAGGTTTCATTGGATAAACACTGATGCTGAAGCTGAAGTGAAGGGAAAGGCGTGGAACTAGTAGCCTCAACCTTAGACTTGCTTAAAAACCGAAAGGTTGTAGCAATCTGTCCTCACTTCCTTCATAAAGGAAAAGTCGTATGGCATGTGTGTGTGTATTTTCAAGTGTATGAGTTTGGGTTAAAAGTATTTGATTATGTGTTGAGAGTAATCCTGATTTTATTGCCTACGTTTTCCGTTGTTGAAGCAGAATGGCGTCTTATGAGAGAAGTCGGATCGGGGATTATTCACTCTTATTATTAACCAACCAGAGGCCACGAGTCGATGTTTACACCGTCTATCCTCGGTTGTCGTGACAGCCAAGTTTACCGGTTGCCTCTTGGGCGGCCAAAAGTGACGTTTTGTTATTTTCGCTTGTGGTCGATTTGAAATCTCGTTATTTTGTGGATAATGTCCGTTATGTTGTGGGAGGCATCACAGGTGAAAGAAGATACCATAATACTTATATTGCTGTGGAATTTTGAGCGAAGATAATTTTCATTCACAGACACACAATTATATATTATGATATATATATATATATATATATATATATATAATATATACATATATATATATATATAATATATACTGTGGTGTAGTGTATAATGCATTGCTGTCGTTTTATGAGATTTTTTTTTATATACATAAAGTCATAGTTGCTTCTAATTCATTTTTAAATTCAGGGGGTTATTTTAGTATACTGTACTAACTCCAGATCATGAAGTATTATTGTTTGTATTATTACCACGAGATTAAGATTTTTGCCTAATTTCTGTACACTTGAGGATGCCTTTTTTTTTTATACTACTCTCTTTTCCCTTACTGCCGTCATCAGTAAGAAATTCAGTGACATTGGAATATGCAGCTGAATGTCAGACAAAAACTGGCCGATGTTCTTATTGGAAAAGCCAGCTGGGAAGCAGGAATAATTTTATTCAGGAATGAAATATTCAGCAGGGAAATCCATGATTCAGGCAGGGGTCCGTCTTCCTGTGTTGGGTCTGGTATGAATCTGTGGTCAGGTTCGGACGGGGTTCTTCGTCTTGTATTTCGTCTGGAATGCGGGTATTAGTAGTATTACTGCTTCTTGGTTCTGTTTACATGTTTCGATCACCTCGTTAGACATCTTCAGGATGAGTTTGCGGAGGAACTGGAGAAACGGGTCGATTGTGGCGGTATTTATAGCAGTCCTACACAGGGGGCTGAATTCTCATGAGCTCATGAGCTGTCTCGTTGCAGTTGTTACTGGGTTTCTCCTGTGCGAGTGGCATAGTACATCTGGGAATGATCACTGGAATCCCTTCCATTCAGACGTTCCTGATTGGCTGGCTCGTTCTGGGGGCCACTCCCCCCGAGACCTGCTCAGCCAATGAGATTTCAGCCTTCCCTTTGAAGGATTGCTATAGATACCGCCACACTCGACCCGTTTTTCCAGTTCCTTCACAAACTCGTCCTGAAAATGACCAGCGAGGTGGTCGAAACACGTATTTGGTACAAGAAGTAGTAATAACAGCATTCCAGGAAAAGAACCCCAACCGAACCTGACCACGGATTCACACCAGACTGAACACCAGGTGACGGAACCCTGCCTGAATCACCGATTTCCCCGCTGAATATTTTATTCCTGAATAAAAATATTCCTAGCTACCCAGCTGTACTGTTTCCAATATGAACCTCGGCCAGTTATTGTCTGACATGGCAGAGCCAGAAAAGCGAATAATAATAAAAAAAAAAGCCTATACAAGATTAATTCGTTGAATACAGCCATTTGATCATGACCTCCATAGGCACTCTACTAGCCTGTCTAAGTAGCACGGAAAAAGCCGTTATTCGAAAAATAGAGAAGAATCTCTACAAGTGCAAGGCTGCTGAAGTAGCCATTACTTTATTAAAGTATGCTTGAGAGAGGGTCTGCTTCGTAAGTACAATGATAATAATAATAATAATAATAATAATAATAATAATAATAATAATAATAATATGTATTTTGGTAGAAGACCCTCTTTTTAGGCAAATACTGTTAAATAGGATGGCAGAATTAAGCGAGTTGATTTTATATATTGTTTTTTCTATTTTCCTTACAATTCGCTTCTCAGGCTCAGCGATGTTTCTGAGTAACTGGCCAATATTCATATTGGGAATTTTCAAAAAATTGTAAATGCTGAAGGAATCTTTTATTAGAACAGGATATCAGGTCCAGGTCAAGCAGGGGTCGTCGTCAGTGCCGGTATTATTCCGTAAGCGTAGTTCAGTTCGGGCCAGGGTCGTCTTTGGATTAAGGGCTGGTGTTGGTGCTGGTATAGCTGGTATTACGTGACGTTTCGACCTTCTCATAGGTCATCTTCGGACGAGTCGGTTGAAGAGACTGTAGCAAGAAAGTTTGCGGAACGGTATTTATAGCGGCACGGACCTAGAGTTGCATTCTCATTGGTTGGGCCGGTCTTGGGTGAAGCCGTGGATCAGCGAGATCAACTTATTCGTATTATATATATATATAGCAAACTTACCCATCTACGATGGTGATAAAAATACGGGTGAGAAAGTGAAAAATTTATATGTACTATTTGTTCAGTAATATTAAAATAAGGGCGATTTTTATACATACCTACTACAGAACCTCTTTTGTACACAATATTATCAGTTTTGTCCACAACTTAATTTCAAGTTGGCAGAGTCAGTTGCTCTGCTCATCGCCACATACAGTTGGCCATGCGTGAACATGGGTGACGGCAGAAACACACCAACACGATCCAAAGTCTGGCCCTGCGACTTGTTTGCAGTGAATGAGAAGGCCAGGTTGATGAGAAACTGCCTTCACCGTAACTGGAACGGAAACTGGTTGTCTGAAGGCGTCAGAGGAATCCGGGGGTGAACAGACGTTTGCCGGTGTGAGGGCCCGTTGCTATCACCTGCTTTGATGATGTGGGAGTTTAGCTCCATAACAGTGTACCTTGTTCCGTTGCAATGTCCATTGGCAGGATCGAAATTCCGAAGCACATTATCGGCAGTACTTCTTCAACGTTATTTTGTGCACTGGTAGTCCCGATGGATGTAAGTTATTCAAAAATCTTGCGGATATTGATGATAATTTTCATCTTCTATTGTGTCTGAGCTGAAATATAAGTGATTTTCTCCGGGGAAGTTGTACAGAAATTATGTATGAAAAATCGTAAAGTAACTAAGTCTAAGGGAATAACCAGCCTTGTTTCACAGCCAGAAACAGCTCCGTTTCAGGGAATCCCTTCTCAACCCCACCCCCTACAAAGGATGAAACCCCATTACAAACCATTTTAGTGGTCTCCACCATAACCCTGCCAAGTTTCATGCCCATCTGACCAGTCGTTTGGACGTGATTGAATGACAGACAGACAAACAGACATTACGCCCATTACGATGGGTGATAAAATACGGGTGCAGAAGTGAAAAATTTATATGTACTATTTGTTCAGCAATATTAAAATAATGGCGATTTTTATACATACTTACTACAGAACCTCTTTGTACACAATATTATCAGTTTGTCCACAACTTAATTTCAAGCTGGCAGAGACAGTTGCTCTGCTCATCGCCTCATACAGTTGGCCATGCGTGAACATGGGTGACGGCAGAAACACACCAACATGATCCAAAGTCTGGTCCTGTGACTTGTTTGCAGTGAATGAGAAGGCCAGGTTGATGAGAAACTGCCTGCACCGTAACTGGAACGAAACTGGTTGTCCGAAGGCATCAGAGGAATCCGGGGGATGAACAGACGTTTGCCGGTGTGAGGGCCCGTTGCTATCACTGCTTGATGACGTGGGAGTTTAGTCCATAACGGATGTACCTCGTTCCGTATGCAATGTCCATTGCAGGATCGAAATTCCGAAAGCAACTATTACCGGGCGGTACTTCTTCAATGTTATTTTGTGCACTGGCAGTCCCGATGGATTTAAGTTATTCAAAAAACCTTGCGGATATTGATGATAATTTTCATCTTCTATTGTGTCCGAGCTGAAATATTCGCGACTTTATCCGGGGAAGTTGTACAGAAATTATGTATGAAAAATCGTAAAGTAACTAAGTCTACGGGAATAACCAGCCTCATTTCACAGCCAGAAACAGCTCCGTTTCAGGGAATCCCTTCTCACCCCCACCCCCTACAAAGGAGGGGGGTAGGTTGAATGAAACCCCATTACAAACCATCTTAGGGGTCCCCACCATAACCCTGCCAAGTTTCATGCCCATCTGACCAGCCGTTTGGTCATGATTGAATGACAGACAGACAGACATTACGCCCATTATAGTATGATTATTATTCATGACAGTTGTGTTTGCTTTTTTCATCCATATTTCAAATAGTACTTTATTAGTGATTTTTAAACCAGGCCCAGGCTGTCTTATTTTTATTGTTGAAATTTCAATGTTTATTTTGTGACACTACTCAAAATATATTGATACGACTTAGAGCATTCTTTTCAGTGATCATAATTTTTTTCAATATGGAGGCCCTTCTCTTCGAATTTGCTGTTGTTATTCAAGGCCAGAATTCCAGAGAAGAATATGAACAAGATGAAGGATAACATTATAACTCCACATATAGTGTAGTGATAATAACAATAATGATAGTAATAATAGTTATTATTATAATAATGATAATTCTTGCATGTAGTTTTTACGCTTATCATGTTCCCAAAGGTATCCTTTCCTGCCGTAACATTCAGAAGCACAATATTATGACATGCAGAGCAACACATGGCGACAGCTGCGTCCTGTTTGGACGTCAAAAGCTGCTCCAAGGTGCTTTAAAAGACCTTCTTTTACAGACGATAAGGAATGGCCAAAACAGCCGCATCACCTGCCATTGCATTCGAAATTCAAGGTTGCCAATATTTTAAAACTGAGGTTAACCTAAAACCTTAACTTTTAAGCTAATTAGCAGCAGTATGTTCTATGGTGTTGTGGCATGTGCATTGTCTTTTATATATATATATATATATATATATATATATATATATATATATATTATATATATATATATATATATATATATATCGTTTCTCATAAAAATGAGGTGGTTCCAGAGATAAGACTAGTAATTTATGTAATGCTCCATTCACCATTTAATGATAAACCAAATATGAATCCCTAGCGCAAAAAAACACTTCCATTACATTAACCGCCTCATATGCCTACGCAGAAGTCCTATCAACAGTGGATCCAACTAGCTTAATGATAATAATAATAATATCCTTTATTTCAGCTCAGGGCCATATACATAGAATATACAAAATAGAGACAGTAACATACACAATATGGATTCATGAGACATGATAAAAAAAAAAAAGAATAATCGCCACTTATCCATAAAATAGCTGAGATAGCATAAAAGATAGTAATCATAATACTGGTAACAACAGTAATAAAATTGGCGAGAAAAAAAATGCATTGAGAGTTATTTATAACAGTTTGTGCACAGATTATATAACTTAAATTTCAACTAAAGACCTTAGCTGGTTACAGTAGTCAGGTCCAGAGGGCTAAATACGAAAATTGAATGTAAAAAAAACTTCAACTTGATAGTAATCACAGTAATAATGAAAAATTAAAATATCAGCGATAAATATAATGACAAAATCTGCAGATGACATCTCGCCAATACAGAGATTAAGTCCTTTAGGGGATAAAGGCCTCATTTTCCCATCTTTCCCACAATTTAGATCTTCTTCTTGCTTCACTCCTTAGGATGCTTTGTATGAGCGAGTTGCTGCTGTTTCTCACTCGGGTTACCAGACTGGACATTGTTCACCTAACAATGATTTTTAAATTGTCCAGGTGGTTTTCTATGAACATCTGTGTGGCGGAGTGGTAGCGGGGAGTGTTTGTGAGGCATCTCAGAATGTCATTGTGCACAACAGTGATGCGTCTCATGGTCTCTTGGGTATAGTTCGTCCAGAGGGAACACCCATAGATACTGTAGCAGTACGAGCGGAAGAGCAGCAGTTTCACGTCTCGGTGACAGAAGGCAAACCTCCTTGCAATCATGTTGCCAGTTGCACATAGTTTACGACGCCTCTGTTCAATGTCTGCCGTATCTTTTAGGTCGTCGGTGATAATTTGACCCAAATACGGAAATTCGTGCACAAATTCCAGCCGATGGTTTCCGAGGAAAATTTGTGGTTCTGCAATATGCTTAAGCGATCTCGGGAGCAGCGACATGCACTGGGTCTTGGTTTCGTTGTAGATTATATCATATTCCTCTGCATATTTGGCGGCAAGTGTCGATGAGTCGTTGAAGACCTTGCACTGATGGGGAAATCAGAACCATATCGTCGGCGTAACAGAGGTGTTTACAGTTGTTTCATTGACAGTGCATCTGATTGGGAGTGAGTTCAGATTGACATTCAAGGCATCTGTGTACGTATTAAACAGGTATGGAGAGAGAATGCCCCCTTGCCGAAGCCCGTTTAGGGAGCCGAAGGTATACGATAATACGTTACCCCATTTGACACAGAATTGCTGTGTGGAGAACCAGCAATGTAAAATGCCAATTAGATATAGGGGTGTGCCCCTTTTATGCAGCTTCAGGAAGAGCTTCAGGTAGTTTACTCTGTCAAATGTTTTTCTCACATCTACAAAACAAAGGAAAACAGGAGAGGCTGATGATAGGTAGTAGTTCAGCAATTCTTTCAGCATGTAGATGCATTAAACCCGAACTGGTTGTCAGTGGTTAAACGCATCTCACCATTCCTGTCCATATTACACGTACCCTGTTTCCTCCTTGATGTAAAGACCCTACCGTTCCAGTAGCTCATCTATGTTACTCACATTTGCTACCCTCTAACATTCATAGCCTCACCTTGGCGGGTAGGTCCCTTTACCAGACGCCTTCACTTTTGAACTTTTCCATACTTGAATTTTATATCCTAACGTCTTACTATAGCAAAACTTTCGGGGACTATACATTTCTTTACTTTTAACCACCCCTTTTGTCCTCCTGGTTACAGAGGAACTGCCCGCTGTCTCAACCAACCCCATTCCAGTCCACCACACTCTGCCCTTTTGCTTTCATGCATCTAGTTTTCTCTCCATAAACAAATCAATTATCAAAAATTTATTCTATTCTGTATCACATCCTCTCCCATTTATAACGCCAAAGTAGGGGCATGGAGCTGCAAAAATACTATGTCCAGTTATTTGCTGACTTTTATACCACACAGAATGACACAATATTTTAGTTTCAGACATACTGTAAGAGAAGAGGTTCGTTCTTCATTTTTGGTCATTCTCATCTATAATGGGCGTGGCTAACTTCCACTAGGTTCTCCGATCCCTTGAGCATAGTACAGTTGCAATCTAAAGAGGGCACTTTACAGGGCAGCAATGAGTATGTAGTACTGGTCAATACCCCAACCGTAGCAATCGCTTGGAAATTAAACGGTCTCATATATTGGATTACCATTGGCCACAGAAGGAAGACGCCAATCTCTCATTTAGTGGACATTTTTCACCACCAAAGGGTTCACAAACCCTTCATTAGGTGCTCTTGTGCAGTAAAAATTTGCACATTATTGTCCCAAGCAGTTACTAGTATTATCCAGGTAATACCTCTTACTACTTCCATGGGTGGAGTTAAATTGATATATATAATATATATATATATATATATATATTATATATATATATATATATATATATAATGTCCGTATATATGATATATTTGTATATACATACATACATACATATATGTATATATATATATATATATATATATATATATATATATATATATATATATATATATATATATATATATATATAAGATATATATATATATATATACATATCATTATAATTTATAATTAGTGTGTATCCAACATTTACTCGTTTTCCATAATAGCCGGTTTCTCGAGAGAAGAAACGAGACAATGGTCATTGCCACAAATGTCATTTATGTTTTGAGTACTGATTCGTTGATGGGCGCTCTAATTAGGAAACTTCCGTACCATCAGCCGCTTCATACATCGACACAGAAGTCTCGTTGAACCTCTATAAATGCTGCATCATTCACTTCTGGCTTCGTACGGACTCTAATGCTTCGTAAATATTAAGGTCATTAATTTCCAGCACCTTCCTCGTGCCATCTAGCCAGCACTTTTCAGGTTTACGTTTCCTCCTTCTCATTTGTTTACATGGAACACCCACTCTTCACTTCCATAAAGGAGTATTGCTTACATCTCGCTTCTGTAAAGGAGGGTTTGGCCCAACACTTCCGTTTATATCCTCACCTTAGCTTCATGAAGCATTCCAAATCCCATCCTAATCTTTTCTAAATACCGTTTTACATTCCTTGAGTGAATTGTTCTTTGACTTGCCTCCCCGCCTAACCTGTCATTAGTTTTATGTCTCCCAAATACCTTCACGAATCAAAAGCTTCAATTCTTCCATCTCTATTAATTCATTGTTCCATGTTTCTGGTACCCATTTGCCCCCATAGCTAGATAATTGCCACACTGTCATTTGTAGACTTCGGGCATTCCTGACTCCATGACCTCCTTTCATATTCCACAACGTTGCACTTACATCTACTGACCGTTCTGAATTTAGGATTGACTCAGTTATCATTATCACGGATAATGAGGTCTTTTCAAATAATGACCAATTCAACCCTTCATGACTAAAGGCTCTTGCGTCCTGCATTTTATCATCCTTCAAATTCTGCGTAAATTAACATAAATTAAGGTTAGGTAGGTTAAATATAGCATGTTTTTCGGCTGGGACATTAATTTCTCACTTTCAGAAACTGTACGAGATTACCCGTAATCCCATGATAATGAAACTTGAGAATGAATGACCATAGATTTTTTACGTAAAATGTTCGATGAGAGTATTACGCATAACCTGTATGCGTCATACACATTGTTGCTATTGCCTCATTACGTTAGCATTGTATGGCATGGATTCCGTTGTTCTTTGAACAATCTGAATGTATTATGTATTATAGGATCCTTTAATTCCTTAATTTTTACTTATTTATCTTTCTGGTGCTACGGATTGGTTAGGTTTGGCTATTTTTAAGATTTGTGAATGGTTTAACTAGGGATTTTATAAAATAATGTGTACCGATTAGGACGGAGAATGAGGATGGCTTCAACTGTCCTGTGAAACTAAATGATAAGATTTTCATCGGCTGGCTCATCGTAGGAAAAGTGAGGTTTTAACGAGTAAGTCGCGTAAGGTATTAGTGTTTTCTTAATATTAGGAATGGTAAAGGTTTGAATAATTCCCAGGCCTTGTGAAATGTAACTGGGTAGCTTCTGTGAGCAATAATGAAGCTTCTGCGCAGAATGGTAGACTTAGATAATGAAGAAGGTATTTCAGTATGTATGGAGTGGCTATTGTTATTTGTTTTCAGGGAGTGGATAACGAGTTATTAAATTTATAAACTTGTTAGTACTAAGATTTATAAAGGATTAAACGAGTCATTTTAGATATTGTTGACTGGTGAATACAGAGGCCCTTCAAATAATCATATGCTCCGTTGGTGGGGCCTTCTGATGAATAACAAGACTCCGGATGTGGCCAATTTGGAACATTCAAGATATCTTGGTGAGGATAGTAATTCCACATCCTTTTTTCCCGTACAGAGTAGTGCTGTGATTGTATTTGAACTCACATGGTGCACTGTAGGCGTTACTGAAGGGTGCTTGCAGCATCCCTTCGGCCCCTAGCTTCACCTGTTATTTTATTACTCCATTCCCGCTTTCTGCGTTCATTCATGCTGTCCAACCTCTCTGACTTTTAATTCTTTGAGCAGCTGTGAGATTTTCTTCCAGTTCTCATTTAGATCCTTCCACTGAATCTCTTTATCTTGCTGCCCAACCACTCCAACTCCCTCTTTTCACTACCTTAAGACCTGAGTTCCCAAAAGCACCCCAGTGCTTGGCTTGCCGGCCTCAGTTTCATAAGTTCAGGTCCACATGATTTCCAGCTTTAGCTCAGCTGTATTTTACATAATCGTTTAGTTTAAGAGAGTTTTTAGCAAAATAATTGTGCCTTAAAGGTAGCCTAGCAGGAAACTGCCGTAATAATGAAGCTGAAAGGGACTATGAAGATTTAAACTAAGTCACCAGAGTTATTTTTGATAGGTTAATACAAAGAAAATTAAAAGTGTATATTAGAAAATAGCATTAATAATAATAATAATAATAATAATAATAATAATAATAATAATAATAATAATAATAATAAGAAACAGCAAAGTTCTGGAAATGTGCTTTATGTAATTCAACCACTCGACCTTTTTTGCAGACAAGCGTGGAGATGGCCAACACTGTGACCTATGTGGCTCTTCGGAGGCTGCCGTTCGATGTGACAGATGCGGCTCCCAAGCCTTCTGCCTCTCGTGCGATGACATGTATCACAGACACCCGAGGAGGAGCTCCCACCTCAGGAAGGTATTCCTTGAGTGTCCTTGTAATTATGTTATGTCCGGTTCTCCCGAGTAGTCTAAAAACACGCTTTCTTTCAGGCTCTCTTTATTATACATCATCCTTGAGACGCATTTCTACCAGTGTAGATTCTTTGATACGATTGTAATAAGTATCATAATGTAATTCGCTCCTCTTTTGTTTGCAAATTTTCTCTCCCATTATGTTGATGTCATCTTTGTTTCTGCTAAATAGCATCAATCATACGGCTTCACATACCTTGTTTACATTTTGGTTTAATTGTTAAAATACTCATGTACCTTTGCAATATTTATTATATTTCCATAACATTTCAATATCTTCTTCGGGTATGGGTTCTCAACCATTTATTTTTCACGTAACCCTTGAATTATCAGGCATCTAACCTATATCCCAGTGGTCCGATACGGAATGTATCATGGATGTGAATTAAGAATAATTCGGTATAAAATACCACCGGACTCCCTGTAAATAAAAATTTGTTTACATTGTAAGGATGTACATAATGCAGATATTCTCTCTCTCTCTCTCTCTCTCTCTCTCTCTCTCTCTCTCTCGTGCGCGCGCGCACAAACACACAGAGCAAACGTTTTTGTCAGCCATTCAGAACACAACTGACAACCCGTTTGCGAACCTATGCCAGGTTCCCTCCTTTTTGTTCGACATTCTTGTCTGCACGCCGTATTTTCTTTTCCATAACATCTTTATGTACATTGAAGTCTAAAATCCCCTTAACCTCGTCACTAAGGACAACCGCACTTCTTGTTTTTCACTTTTTTGAGATACCATCCATTGTCTTCTTAAATCTACTTACTTTGTAATATTGTCTGTCGCTCATATTACATCGTTGTGGTGTAAATGTATAACGTAATTTTATCCTCATAATTTATACAGTGAAAACAAATGATAAATTTCCATACATATTTAGCAACTTAACAAGTTCTAAATGCAATATTGTTGTACTAAAATGCAAATGGAATACGTATACAGTGTAAAATTAATATTTAATCTACAAAGAGATCTGAACGTACTATACTGTATATGGTTAGTGTTACATGATGAATTTATGACATTGTCATAAACTTACGTGTAGGGTTCCTAATAATATGGTTGTTATGTTTTTATGTCCTTGAGGATTAAAACTGTATTACAACTGACACATATCTATTTTAGATTTACTACATAAGTAAGCCAAGTTAAGAATCAGATAGTAAATACCATTGTAGGATAGCAAAATATGTAGGTGAACCATTACCATTATCTCTGTATCAGTTAATTCGTGTTAGCTCATGTGAGTAATATCTATATATATATATATATATATCTATATATATATATATATATATATATATACATACATATATATATATATATATATATATGTATATATATATATATATACATACATGCAAATAAATTTTTCTGTTAAAACAGGATACGTCTCAAATATAAAAAGCCCATAAAAACACTCTGGTGTAAGCTACATTTCGGTGGACTGACTCCCACCCTTATCAAGTAATGAATGACAGAAGAAGTTACATTTGCGGAATATATAGTAGGAGATATGCCCTTAGGTGATACCTGGGGTCACCGTTAAGCCGACGTTGGTTTTGTCTGTTGTCTTCATCTGCTTCATCGTTGCCTTAAGGAAGATATTGTCTCTATGGTCAGAGTCCCAGGTTCCATTAGAAAGGTAATCCTATTATCTTGTTTTATCAGTGAAGATTCTGCCATCTGACGTTTGTATCGAATTTTATACAAAAGCTTTTGTATAGAATTCGGGATGAGTTCCAATCCATGGTATGGTTCATGTTATTTATATGATGGAAAATTGCCGAACTATGTTGTTCTTATCTAACTGAATGATTATGTTGAGTTAATCTTTCTAAGAGAAATTTTCCCCTGAATCCATAGTATGACTTATCACAATCCCTACAGGGGATTTCATAGATTCCTACGTCTTTAGAAACTGCTTTCTGCTGAACGTTGATTAAGGATTTCCCCAATCTATTCAGGTAAATGAAGACGACAGGGTTAGGGTGGCCTTAGGTTTGTGTGATCTCTTGTAAATTATCCATGTGAGGGATTATGATTTTGTTTGTGAAATTTTCCTTTTCTTTGTTTTCTGTGGGTTTGTTTATGTATAGCTTTTTCTATTATGTGCTTGGGGTATTTTAACAAGATAAGATGATTTCTGGTTATTTGAAGTTCTTTGTTAAGAAAATCTGGGTAGCAAATTCTCAGGGCTCTAAGAAATAAGTTACTTGCTATGCCGAGTTTAACTGAAATGTCATGATAGCTGTAAAAATGTATGTATGAAAGTGAGAATGTCGCTGTCCTGAAGGCAGTCAATTTGTAGTTGTTATTAGTTCTGATGATTAAGACATCTCAAAAGGGAATTTGGTTATTGTTTTTCCATACTTTAAATTTAGTGCTTGGGACCAAGGAAAGACATCAAAATCGCCCCACTCACTTTTCCAGTATGCTAAGATGTCACCTCCAAAAGGAAGCCAAATCATATCTGCATGTTTGATTGGGTATATAATTACTGTTTTGAAATTTCTGCCAATCTGTCATTCATTACTTGATAAGGTGTTCTCCCCTCCCCATATTCGTGGGGGATAGGTACCAGACCCCCCCCCCCCCCCCCCCCCCCCGCACAAATTGTTAGAACTCGCGAATAGTTGAAACTCCTATGAAAATGCTTAAAACTGCCTATTTTGTTAGGTAAAACTGAAGAAAAATCCACCTAAAATGTTTATACATGGTTTTTTTTAAAGAGTTTTATCACAACAAGTGCATTTTATGATGAAATTCATTGAAGAAAACCAGGAATTTGTGGATATTTCTCATTAAAGAAATATATATATATATATATATATATATATATATATATATATATATATATATATATATATATATATATATAGATATATAGTAGGGTTTTGCAACCTACAGCGTTTCTTGTGAGTCAGAATGTTCTATACCTTGCTCTAAGTCTCACCTGTGGAGAAGAAGAAACCCTTTGGGCGATTACCATCGGTCTTAAAATACGGCTGATTGGTCTTGTTAAACTATATCTCAGTTGCTTGATGAGTCCAGAGGTTCACATCAGACCTCTTACATCATGTAACACTAGCTCTCCTGTGGTTGCTCTAAGGCTAGAATCCATTATGGAATTAGGCTAGCTTAATGTAAACCAACCAACATTATTAAACTACCTTATTATAATGATAATAATAATATTGGAGAAAAAGCCATTGTTATGTATGGATACATATATGCGTACCTATTAAAAATAAATCTGTATAGAGAGTTTTCAGGAATCTGTTCAACTGCCCTTTTCAATCTTTTCCCATTAGATTGTAAAGGGGAATCGAACCGATTCACGAAAGAGCTCTGTAGAGATTTTTTAAATATGTATCCAGCGTCACTGTGGATTTGTTTCTCAATTTCAGGATTCATGTTACTATGAGCATATTTTAAATAATAATATTAATCATAATATATCTACTTTAGGGAATGTTCACTGAATTATTGTGTCTTTAAATCACTCATGGTCTACTTCTTGGCAACTTTGCAATCTCAGATAGGTGTTTATTGCATTCACATGATTACTGTTCACCAACTATTTTCCCATTTTTTCAGGCTGTGGACAGTCTAAATTCTATGGGTGGAGGTGTAAGACCCCCATTGCCACCCAAGGGAGAGGGACAAGGGGCACCACCACCTCAGCCTCCTCCCAGAAAAAACAAACGCTCTGGGTTCCTTTCAAATACTGGTTTCAATAAAAAAGAACAGGTATATAATGCCAAACAATTGTGTTGTGCCCCTATTAAATAAACAGATAATTCACATTTTAAAGACAAGTTATTGTGTTTGGTTTTTGGGTAATTTTTGATTTAATGAATATTTTTGCCATGCCAAGTTTGTCAGAATGCTTATGCAATCGGCATCATATTTTGTAAAGGTAACCTTTTTTGTCATTATTATTTTTACAGTCCTTTTTAACATCTGAATTTTTTGTTTCATTTTTATAAGATTCCATTACTACAGTTGCATGCAGTGTGAATTTCCAATAAACCATCTCCTATTTGTGTAGTTATTAATATTTGATTAAGTATTTTGATAAAATATGGTCTATTAAATATTTTTGATATCATGATAATAAGACTTTTTCTATTAGCTTCATGTTTATTAAAAAAACATTTTATGAATTACTGAAATGCAATTAAATCTAGCTTTTGTATAGTCTTAAAGTGTCTGAACTTTTTATTTTTCAAACATACAGTAGACCTATCTTTTGGTATGGTATACAGTGTGCAGCTGAAAAAAATTAGTGTAAAACTTTTGTGCTCATTTTTTTTTTGGATGGATGATTTTTAAACATTTTGAAAACTAGTCTTTCAACTGAAATGAGATGCATGGGATAGGGAATTTGAGTAATTTTATGGTATTACACAAAATTTTAATTAAACTTTTAATTTTATAAACATTATATTTACATTGTAACATCGGTAACTCGATGTATTATTACATTAGTTTTGTATTTTCCTAAGCATGCTCTTAAATGTATGTATGTCATTGTTTAAATTTTCTTATTGTCTTATCTTGATTTTGTTTGCAGTCATGTTTCCCAAAATAAATATGCTTTTACCTTTGCAAAGTCTATGGGTAAACTCTCACTGATAATAACAATTTGACCAAATATTTCTTGAGAATACATGTAAGAGTACAAGGTTCTTTGAGAAAGGGAAAAGTACAGCTGCTGACGAAAATAATTTCTTTTACCGAAATGATAATGTTATTGTAAGGGGCTATATTGCAGTCCTTTTATTTACCAGATAAAATTTCAAAAGTTGATCAAAGTAAATAATATATTATCCATAGGCTTAGCACACTGCTATCCAAAAAAACACAGCTAGTGGTAAATCTCACATGACATACTATACAGTAAAATTTGTATACATATGCAGTACTTATTGATTGACATTAACATGAATTCATTATTTTGTGTGCACATATAAGACATATAACCCAAACAAACTGGCTTGATAAATAAACAGCATGACTTTTGACCTCCAGTTTTGTATCCCAAGTTCTTTACATTCTCTGTTGATATTAAGCCCTGCTTTATTTTTTCTTTATTTACCTGTCTTATTCATTTTCATTCACCTTTCTGTGTGTTTGGATTTCTTCTTCCTTTCCTGCAGAACTATCAATACAGTACAGGTTCTGGTCATGGATCCTACCGTTCAGCCAGTCTGACCAACTTACAGGTAACAGTATCTGCAAGAAAAGTGATAGCTCCTTTTCAAATGCTTATTCACATCGTGTCATGGTTTGTTGTGACCAGAAAGTGTGATACAGATATAAATGGTAACTAACAAGATTATAGTTTCGCTCTATTTTTTATTTACTTTGATTATTCAATAAAAAAATTATGATGAAATTTATGATAAGTATTGCATGTAATTGCCTGGGTTTGAAAGAATTTGGGACTTGTAGCATTCAGATATGAATGTTTATCAAACAGTAAGTAAATACCTGTCCATCAAATTACATCCTTTTTGTTTACGCCATTATGATATAAAAATTCACTTAGCACCTAGTGAAACACTTAGGATAATGGCCCAAATCCACTTTACATTTGCTTTTTGTAAGATCTTGATAAGGAGGTAGGTTCATTACGCTCATAACTAGTACATATATGCATTGATATGATCTTAAATATATTAGGATATAGAATAAATGCTAAGATGTAGTTCTACATTACCGGTAAAGTAATTGGTGTTAATTTCAAGTGCATGCTAACCACTCATATTGCTGAGTAATGAATCCTCAGTTTGACTCTGTAAGTGGTTTTTAATCTTATACAATATTGCTGCTTCATTTCATTACATGTTTTTACAATATATTACATGCTTTATATCATATTACTGTATTACTCTTAGGGGAATCATGAAGTTTTATATTTCAGAAGTTTATATAAAGTAAGTCAAGCAGTATGTCATTCTGAAAAAGTGACTTGATTTCAGTCTTGAAAGTTATATTTGTTCTGTAGCACACTTTCACTATACAGTCACAGAATAAAAGGACACTACAAAATTACAACAAACCTGCAGTTAAAATTAATTCACTAAAAATTATAAGGATTTCCATAGATTAGTGTTCTAATGTGTGAAGGGATACCCTTAAGATGGTTAGTATTTTTCTTATGATGATATTCTTTAGTTGTGTTATCATGTAGAGTACTATTATTTTTACTGGATAGCTTTAAGATAGTCTTAATTAGACTGATTCTTAGCTTTTAATGGGAGCATATACCTGTGAATATGTACAGTACTCATTCTTAAAACAGACCAGAGAAGAAAATAGTTTTTCTCCTCTTTTTGTGAGTTCACTTTTTAAGGTACGTACTTCATAACGTGAAAATTCATGTATTATTTTCAAGCAGAGTTTGTTGTTGCTTGCTTGCTTGCAAATTTTGTAACATTATGAGTATGGAACGTCTTTTCATCTTGGAAATAGTTTTTGTATGAAGTGATGGAATTCCTTTATTTCAAGATAAAGAATGCTGGATATTTTGATTTAACTAAAGTCATTGAGTGAAAACTCAGTCACTCATTTCAAAGAGCAGGTTGTTTTGTGGAAGGATTTTTTTTATTGAATTTTTCTTTTTTCTTCTTATATCTCCTCTGCTCCATGTGACATATTTACTTACTGTCGAATGGTTAAATGGGCTTTCTTATCACTGAATCTATTTACTAATTTAGTGGGTTTTTTATTGAAGGCATTTTTCTGTCTGGTTTATACCTGGTTTTGTTTGTGTAACTCAGAACACCTATTAAAAAATGGGTTAGCTTTTATTTCTAGAGTGATAAAAACAAGTTAATTTTCACTATAACGCATTCATATTCAGGCTGAATAAAAAGCTGTTTCAATATTTACTTTCATCTTAAAAGTTAAATTGAATCTCAGAATCAGTCTTATTACATTAGGTTTTAAGATTTTATGCTATATAACATCATGGGAATTCATTATCACTAGATTTAACTTTTTAGAATGACTGCTTATGGCAGACTTGAATATTTACTCAAATAGTATACGTATTGATGTTATGGTTTTTACCTGAGCTTTGTTGCTTATGATATGTTAATTGCTGTGAGATCATGTTCAGTGGGTAATGTTTAGTGCTGTTTGTCATACAAGTAAAGCTTAGCTTTACTTTCTTCTGATTCCATTTAGCTAGATTTTTATGTCTGTGTTTAAATGTGCACAAAAATTATCTTCTGGTTTTTAGTAATTTTTTTTCTTTGTTTAAGCAATATGTTGGAACTGATTGAAAAAATACTTGAGTATTGATGTTTTTTGTGGCTTTTCTTTCTGCTTTATAAAGAATGCTTGTAAGACAGTACAGATTGTCAGTTCAAAATCAAAGGTGCCAGTAATTTACCATCGCAGCTCTGTTAATTTGAAATTGGTTTTCTGTGTGCAGTAAATGCAATATTTGATAAAGCAATGACTTTACAAATTTGTGTACTGTATCTCTCTTGTACATGGTAATTTTAGTCCTCATTGGCCATAAAGAACTTGAAGCAAATTGATGAAATGGAGAACTTCATAAAATAATGTTCTTGCAAGATAGGGGTAGAGGAAATAGATACTGCACCATTGTTTAACGAGTCCTTGGAGAAAAGGTAAAACCTTAGGATTTTGAAGTGACAATTTGGCCATTATTGCTGATCAGCTAACATTTAATGCAGTGTTTAACCTTTTGTTTTTGTTGCTTCCACATCTCTGTGTTACAGAATGGTCCAAACAACGCAGATGGAGGCTCGCGTTATTCCTTGGCTCTTCCTGTTCGCAAACCCACGGTGATTGTCATGCTTTTTATATCACCTCCTAATCCTGTTTTTGGTTAATAAACTTGAATTTTGGTGATAGTTAAGTTATTTAGTATTATTTGGGGCCCACGGCTATTATCATGATAGTTTCACTTATGTGTAACATTTTGCAGACTAGTTTACGGAATTTAACTTATAGGATCTAATTTAACTTATAGAATTTAAAGAATTATACTGTCAAGATCAGAGTAATGTTTCGGGCATACAAATTAGCATTTGACTTCTCCCAGATTGGTACTCCTCTTCAAGGAAAAATAAGTTTTAGTTTACTAAATACATTTAGTGATCTAGTCGACCACAGTATTTCATGTAGTACGTACAAACCCTTCGTTTTAGTTATGAAAATAAAATATTATTGCTTGTCTTGAATTTGTAGTGCTTCAGCTAGATTTTTAGTTTTATTCATATGGAATGTGTTGAAATTTCATGAATTAGCCAGTGTTTTTTTTTATTAAAGTTTAAAGCATTGCCTTTTGTTATACTGTATGTGCTGTTTTTCACCATTTTGATATGAAAATTTGATTAAATTATTTATAAATACTTGTGATATATAGATTCAAATATTAATTTATTTTTTCAAGGAATTTGATTTTGCATTTAGTATATTACAAAATCTAATAAATACTTAGTGTGCACCTTGGTGATTTTGCAGAGTGCATCAAGTGAAGCTGGTGGGAGCGCTGGTCGAACAATTATGGGGAGTTTGAAACGATTTATGGGAGCCCGACCCCTTCCTCCAACTCCTGATCAAGCAAAAAGTATGTATTGCATCATGAGCTTATGAAAGATTAGCAGATTAACAGATTAACAGCTTTGTGAAATTTCAGTGGATGGGTTGTTATGTAAGTTTTATTGATTTCCACATTATCAGTGTTCATTTCAGAATCCTCAGTCTTTTGGCTACTGTCCTTTGTAAATGAACTCATATACATAGTAGATACAGTATTACTAAGCTAGAGTAAAAGTAAGTTTAAATAATACATTCAAATAGTGTTATTATTAGACAAACAAAGTGTTTCTCTGAATTATGTTTTATTTTTAACAACCAATTATTGTTACCATTTGTATTTTTTGTATCGTTTTGGCATTTGATTTTAAGCTTTAGTTTGAGGTTACACTGAAATATAAAGGCAATTCAAGGTAATTATTATACTGT
Organism: Macrobrachium nipponense; assembly: GCF_015104395.2. Lineage (NCBI taxonomy): Eukaryota > Metazoa > Arthropoda > Malacostraca > Decapoda > Palaemonidae > Macrobrachium > Macrobrachium nipponense. The sequence continues at coordinate 157,751,328 of NC_087200.1, forward strand.
ATAATGTAGCCAAGTTTTCTGTAATAACTTGAAAATATATACAAGTTTATGGTCCAGTTGAAAACTGGACTCTGTGCAACTTCTTTGAACATGCAGCCTCGCCTATGCAAAATATTTATTTTTGTAATTTTCGTATTTTAAAATTTTGAATGGTTTTGGTCATGGTTACTTTATCAGTTAACTTCACCTGTTTCTAATCACAACATATTTTTGCAATAGATTCATTTGCATATTGAGCTGTTCACTAAGTTGTTATTATAAGATTTTTATGGACAATTTTTGCATTTTTTTAGGTGCCTTAAAAAATGAAAGACCATCTTCTTCAGCCCAAAAGATTTTAACAAGAGCAAACACAAGTCCAAGTCTCCCAAATCTCAGTGAGCCTCTGAGGTAGGTGTTTTGTTTTCACTGGTCTGAAACCCAAGTTTACCATTGCTTTGCTATAATGGTTCTACCTTGTAAAGCTTCACATTTTTTACACTAAACACACCTTCCCAAACCAGGTCCATATTTTAGAAAAAGGGAGACAGAGCAAGTTAATCTTTGACAAGTGAAACTGAGATAAAGATTGTTGTGCAGTTAATAATAAAGCATTAGTTCTAAGTGTACTCTGGAGAAAAACGTTTGTTAGAAAGCATCCCCTGATACTGGAAAAATTTTGCAAGTTTTAATCAGTTAAATCCTTTTAGAGGTGAAGCAGTTCCATATAAGTGTGTTAGGCATTTATCTTCTAAAGAAAACTCTTGGCAGTTTAGGAGCAAACTTGGCAGGAATGGAAATTTTCCTACTTATGAACTGGATGAATTCAATGCTGTATTTTCCCAAAGGAAAGATTTTTGAAAGGCCCTGAAGAAAGACATTTGATTTATTGCCTTTGTTACTGCAGAATAATTTAAGCTGTACCGTGTGACAATGCTCAATTTTTTAAGGCATTGTTGTCAAATAAGGGACAAACTTGGAGTGGAAAAAGTTTAAATAGTACATTATAAGCACTGCAAATGAAGTAGTTGCTAAGAAGAAGACTCACTAATAAATCTTGACCATTATTTATTGATAGGAACAAGTAATAATAAAGATTTTATGCTTTATATAGAGCCTGTATGTTACACCAGAACTGCATATTATGACTCCCAGATTGTGCTTTCAACTTCTTGTTTTCTTAATATTTTTTATTCAGTTTGTGGTTTACTGAAAACCTTGAAATTTGACTTTAGAGATGATTAAAGATATATGTGACTTTCTCAGCGAAATTGAACCCTAGTACAATTGAGTTCAACAACAGCAGTACCCTGAGGGGTATTTGATATCTGATGTTTTGAGATTAAATGAAATACTTTGGTAATGCAATTTGATTAAGATAAGATGGACTTATCAGATTCACTAGGCTCTTGTATCTTAGACAGAACTGTACCTTTTCCTTTTATTCTTGCGATTTTATTTGTGTGATTCACAACTGAAATTGCAGTGCTGAATTTTATTGTGTAATGTTTCATAATCTAAATGATCAGTTCAAACCAGGGTTTATCATTAATTTACAGCATAAGGTTGGTGTTTTCCATTATAGATATCAGACTAGACTCGGAATGCTATTCTTTTATATGTTAACACTTTTTTAGTAGTAATATGTTTCAGGGATAGAGAGTATGAAATTCTTTATTTTTGTATGTTGTATGAATTTCTTCTTTCAGCAATGAGGACATACGTGCTGGTCTGCCTCAGTCTGTCTTAGATATCAATCGAACGCGCTTGCCTAACAATTCCACATCAACACCTGTAACCCCAGCATCTGCCCATGCTCAGTACCCGCCTCTGCAGCCAAAGATCCAACCGTCCAATGCCCACACCCAGTCGTTAGGAAGAAAATTTTCATTGCAGCAGTTGCCTCAAACATTTGATGATAAAAGGGTGAGTACTTCAATGTGTTTCACTCTATTTTAAGCATAGTTATTTCATGTGAAGGTATCCTTTGTGGTGCCCATAATGTAGGCTCATATATCTTCCACATGAAAACCAAGAACTAGCTTAAGTTGTGTACTCATAATATGAACAAGGGATTCATTTTAAAAACTTTGTCTAATTAGGAAGCTGTCATGGATTACTATTGTGAACTGGATGAGTGATGTACCTGTATACCTGTAGTATGTGAATGTATTGTGATGAATAGCTGTTTGAAAAGCATTTCTGTTTGGAAAGCATTTCCAAAAATTGTATACGTATACTCTTTCCTTAGTAGTACTCCATAGTTTCATCATTTGTCGGTTTTTTCTTTTTATGCAGATATATTCATGTTCTAAAAACCTCCCTGTTTAAGTGTTTAGCTTTGGTATACATCACTGATATCTTTATTTTGGAAATATAAGAACTCTGTCCACGAAGGTATCATGAATATCATATGCTTTTCTCTGATGAGAGAATCATCTATTGCTTGTCAATGTTAATTTTTTAACCTGAATATCTCATATCTGCTTTACATAGTATGTTAAAAGCACTTGTTTCTAGCTGAGCCAATTTTCCTTCATATCACATTATAAAATTCCATTTTTCATCATTGGGACCATAACATAATCTGCATTATGGATTGTACTAACAACAAGCCAGATGGATATGAAATCTGTGATTTTAGGTACTGTTACAACATATATATATATATATATATATATATGTATATATATATATATATATATATATATATATATATATATATATATATATATGTATATATATATACATATACGTATATATATATATATATATATATATATATATATATATATATATATATATATATAATTCTCTCTCTCTCTCTCTCTAAATAGTACATGTAAATTTCCCTGCCTTATTATTTTATTCGCCCACAGCTTAATTTGCATTGTAATTTTTCTTTATTAAATGTGCAATAATTCGTAATCAGTGTTATGTTAGAGTAAGTGTGAGATTTTTCTAATATTATGAGTAAGAACCTGGTTTTGTGAGATGAGTGCTTTTGCTCTCTATCTTCTGTGTGATCTCATTCTTTTCTGATTTCAGTTATGGTGCTCTTCATATTCTTGTGCAGTCCTCATTTGCATTTGTATCTCCCTCTGGTTTTGTAGACTACTTAGCAGACTTATTATATTATTTTTATGTCCTTTGCGGACCCACTGAGTATTATAGATATTTACCTTGGACATGAACAGCCTCTCTAAGCACAATCACTGCTTGTAGGGAATGATTATTGTAACATACTAGACATAGTTTTTTTCCTATATTCATTATTCTGACCCTAAATTGCCTAGTCTAGGCTAGTCTTGTATCGTTTTCTGTCATTTACATGCAAATAACATTTTTATTATTTTTTATTAACTATACGTACTGAACCAACATTTAATCATTACAGACAACTGGAATCTGTGATTAAAATTTTGTTGTCAAGATGAAGTCAAGGCTTTTTAAGTACTCCCAGCAATTTTGCAATATCTTGCAAGGGCTGACTTGTTAATTGGTTCATGAGTCAAGCTTCTTTGGACCTTACTTCTCCCTGTGTTTTGACTGATGAGCTTTTAATGCTTCTTCTCCACTAAATTCAGATTGACAACAGAACACAATTACCCTATGTTGACAATTTTGCAGGTTCTCTGTCTCTCCTTGATCACCATTGTAGTGTTTCCTCGTCACCTTTAAGATTGTTTAAGTTCTCCATTCATGAAAGGTAATTGTAGTCTGTCTCATTACCTTTCAACTGTTTTTCTCTTTTTCCCTGAATCATGGGTTTCATACATTAGTTATGAGTGAGGTCACACTAGAAAATAATTTTCCTTAGCCTTCTTGCCTTTTAAAACTTCACCTAGTGATTAGGGGATTTCATATGTTCCTAGACCTGAACATATATATTCCTGAGAATTGAGTTTCTTGGTCCTTTTCAGAAGAAGCCCTCCTGACCCCAATAGATCATCAGTGCTCATTCTTCTATTCACTCATTCACCTGTCTACATAATATTTCCATTGTTATTTTTATGGCATCACAATCTTCTTATTTTGGTGCATTGCTCAGCAAGTTTCTACTTGAATCGATATAAACCTGGCATCACGTTATAAAGGTACAGATATGCATCTCTTTGATTAACTGGCTTATCATGACCATGAATTGGATCACCTTCTTGTCTTTTACAATAGATTCCCCTTGTATAGTGATCCAGGAATTCTCATGTCCTGAAAGAATTCATGAATCTTCCCGCTTATCATTTCCTCTTAATCTAAACCATTATCAGCAAAGTGTTTGCTTAGTCACATTATTTCTAAATAGAATGTAGTTTAGAACTGTAATAAAATTCTCAAATAAAAACATTAGGTTACAAAGGAAGAACAACACTACATATTCCCTCTCTTAAAAAAATAGGTATCCATTTTCTGTGCCACTTAAGATCTTTCCAGATTTCCTTCTGCGCATGGATTTTCCTTATGCATCAGAACATTAAGTACTGTTGTTACTCGTGGATGTTTATCTCACAAACTGACATCAGACACTGCACCCTTCACACCATTCATCTGAAACGTGAGGTGGTTAGTTTGGGTCTAATAGACTGTCAGGATTGGACTCCTTCAGTAGGGAATACCTGGTAACAAACCCAGAATGGTGTGCTTGTCCCTCAATTTGCAAGTTTCTAGCACTGTTAGATCTTCTCGTGTAGAAGGGTTAACAAAATTGCACAACAGAAACTTTCAAGTGTTTATTACCTCTTTTCAAAGTCGGCAGATAGGAAGTTGAATTCCTGATGACACCTTTTTTTCTTCTTGTGTTGGTCTATATAATGCCTTTCAAATTCCCAGAGTGACTTTCATAGCTTGATTGATAGAAGAGTTAGAATGAGTTATTCTTGCTATCTAGGGGATGAAAGTGCTTTTGCAAGGCAATGGTCAACTCTGCTTAATGTGTAAGCGTCAGCATACTGTTCTCCGATGTGGATGTCTGCCTCTGCCAAAGATTTATTTCTTTTAGATAGAAAGTGGTTCTGGTGGTAAACTTCTGTTTCATAATAGCAGTTATGACTTGGACCATTGATGGATGGTTTGTCAATTTTTCATAAGTTGTATTGTAACAGAGCTCTTTCACATTCACAATTTATCTACGATCCGCTTTCCCTGCCGAGAGCGACCAGATTTGCTGCATAGCAGCACCAATATGGGGTTAATGTCTCGCTGTCGAACTTTTCAGTTCCAGAGGTCCTTTATTCCTCACACCATTTGACTGTGGAACTGTCCTCTTGAGGATTGGAACCTCAAAAGTACAAGTGAAGGAAGATGCAATGCATTACTACCCAAAAATAATTCTCCTTGTATTTTACTTACATTTTTTTCTATTTATTGATTAATTTGTAAAGTTATTTTTTCTTTTCGTATAGTTGATCTCTTCTTTTGATATTTCCTATTATCCTCTGTTACTTTCAAATAAGTACCACATTCTTTAAAAGCTTGAATTTCAAGTCAATGGCCCCTGTGGTGTAATGAACCTGACAACAATAAAATGGAATAATCAACCTAGTATTGGTCACACTTGCTTGACTATGAATGTTTAATAAAAAAAAATCCCGCCCGTGTATGCAAAGAGTGCAGATTAACACTTAACAGTTAAACATTCTCATGTGAGTGCCAAAACTTTAACTGATAACGAACGCCAGTCTTAAGAAACCAATCAATTAAAGAAATATTGTCAGAATCTGTATTATTTTCGACTTGTATAATATACAGCCATCTGATTTTCAAAGAAACTTCTACTACTACTACTACAATACTATTACTACTACTACTACTAATAATAATAATAATGAGTCAAACTTATGTAATTTATCAGTGCCTCTTTAATTGGTATATGGATGGAGTGATGAATGAAGCCAGAAAAAGAGCATGAGGTGTAAATGCAAGTGTTTTGGGTAAGGAAAATTGTCATGAATAACGTTAGGGGAATGGTGGGTGTATATAAGGCTTAGTTAATCTTGATGAGACTTCCAGAGACTGCTGAAAGAGTGAGTGTGTTCCTAAGAGAAGACATTTGAAAGTGAATGTTAATAACACTAAGACTTATATTACATCGGAATCGGGAAAATGAGGCAGTTGCTTTTGAATGTTGATAGGAAAAGAATGAGCGTATTTGATTCGGGTAGACAAGCTGAGTAAATGTGCCACAGGCCTTAAGATGAGAGTAGAACAAACAGAATTATTGAAGAGAGAAAATAATATAAGTTTTGAAGAGGCATGGAAAGCAAAGGAATGTAAACATTGGCATATGTGTAGAAGTTGCTGCGGAAATTCTTTTTATGGAAATAGTTAACTTTGTATATAATTGAATGAATGAATGAAGGTGGAAGCGTTGTAGTCCATTGCTTGGGCATTTACGCGTTGAGGTATATTGCTTGGCAGTTGATGCGGACTAAAAAAGATGAAAGGGCAAGAAATATGCAAATACGTTGAGATATTTATGTTTTGAGTAATAGCATAGTAGATGCAAAGATGGCTCAGAGGACCTTGAAGTTGTTGGGTCACGCGGAGGAAGTAGAGGAGTATTGACTGGTGAAGAGTATAAAATACCTTCCAAATAATCAAGCACAAATAAAATTTTTATATCAAATTTAAATGGTTAAGAATACGTACACCCGAGAGATAATATATATATGATATAGATTAAGCTTGATAGGGTTATACGAGAGGGCTGCTTCTCCCTCAGTTTTAACTTATATTTTCATGAAGTATTTTATGACCAAGTTGATGCCAAGTATTCATAAGAGGGAGAGAAACAGAGGTGCTATCTAAATAAAGTGGATTGGAGGAAGCATTAGAACAAAAGGGCCTAATGAAGCATGAAGCACGGGAGTACTTGTACGATAAAGGTTGTTGGCATAATATGAATTGAAGGGAGGCAGCAGCACTGTGAATGACCTCTTATGTTGGGATCTCAAGTTTCTGGTGCTGTAGGAATTACCCATACATGAGGTTGTCGACTTGTGCTCTGGAGCTGCATCCTTAGAGTTATAGAGGTATAACATTAGTAAGCTTGCCAGTGAAAGTACGTATACTGAAGTACTTTGATTGAGAAGGCGAGGTAGATGGCAGAAGGATTAATAGAGGAAGAACAGTACGAGTGATGGTATGTATATACTTTCTCTAATATATAGTACATTTTGCACGCTATGTGACCATCGTATATCCTTAACTTGCATATTTGGGACATTCCATTATCGTTCGCATTTCACAGTCTTTGTTACATTCAGTCGGCCCCCTCTGTAATTATTTGGACAGCATTTATTCGGCAATTCCAAGGAAATCGTGTATTACTTCTTATCTGCTCATTTCTCAAATATCTCGCCTGCCAATTTCATTTGTTTTCTGGTCTGGCCGTTCATCTTTTGCTAAGATGCAAAGTGGAAAAAAATTCGGGTCTGAATTTGAACTTTAAGGCTATGATGCGTAAAGTTAAAATTCAAAACAGTTCCAATTCTTTTAAAGAAATATGGCTTCTTAATGAATAGTTCTCCGATAGCGTAAGAATTGTTCTACAAGTTTTTTTTTAGATGACTTATTTCCATAAATAATTAACGTTTCCATCTGATCTGTTATACATCGTCTACTAAGATATTTTTTATTTTCGTCTCATTTAATCCTTTTATAGATTTGGTTTTCTTTTCATTAATCCCAGAGCGTTTTTTTTTTATATAAGGTATTTATTGTACAGTGGCGCTTCAGTTGGTTCGTTCTTGCTATGTAAGTTTGATCTTCAAACCTATCACCCTTCATTATCTGTTGTGCAAATTCAGTGCTTCTGGATCCAGAGTTGACTAGTTTTACTTCGCTATCCTGAGCACCTTGGGCGCTCTTCGAACAGTCAAAAAATCTCCACCAAGTTTTCCCTTTTGAGCATAAGAAAACATAAAACAAACACTACCTGCTTTTCACTTCCTTTATTTAACCTTAGTATCTTATTTGCTTCTTTTGTATACTAGTCTCGTTTAGGGCGTTTCCCCTTCCAGCATGCGCTCGGACTGTCTCATTCTCATTATTGCTGAGATGTTGCTCTCAATGTTGTCTTATAAGTAGGTGTGTTATTAAATAAGTGTTTTATTGTGGTTACTATATATATATATATATATATATATATATATATATATATATATATATATATATATATAAATATATATATGGATAGATAGGTGTGAGTGTTTGCGTTTGTGTGTGTGTAAGTTGTTCATAAACTTGGGTATCAGCTAACGACGGATAATAATTTGTTTATAGAAAAGAGTTCTAAATGAAAGTCGAAAATAACTGTGTGGTAGATAAACGAGTTATATTCGGGATTGTGATAATCTGATATTGTTGTTCCAGGTTACGCTACCAATACAGGCTCATGTTGCAAAACTAATTATCAGCGCAAGACGGAAATTTCCTGTTTCATATGACATCAGGCGACTTTAATTGCTGTATCAAACTCATATTCACATTCAAGTATTCGATCGTCTGCCATTTTTTTTACATTGCCATAAATTAGATTTGTCTAACTTGATAATGTGTATTTTTAAAAACAATCATTCAGCAAAATGAAAATGAAATTTGCTAGTCAGCTTGTGCACGTAATTACGGAGAAAATTACAGAGAAAATGAGCCTGACTAGACAAATGATCTGAAGCAAAACGTTAAAAAGAAATATAGAGAGCAAAGAAATGGACCAACTTCTCCCAAGTGTGGAAGAGCCCTGCGTGACTTGCAGCCCCAGAGAAACATTGTGGGTGTAAAGAGATGCCATCTGGTCAAGGCCATAAGGTACGAGTCTCAGTTTCTTACACGGGGTTATACGATTCCATTACTTTTCTTAAAGCCCTCTTCTAAGCAACTTGGTAAGAGACTCCAACTGAAATTTCAACATACTGAAAATATATTAAAAGTTTTTATTGCGCTTTCTGAACTGGCATTGACCTTGTTTATTCGAGCTTTGAAACAACGTAGGATGAAGGAGTGAATGGAAATAGCACTCTTACAAGGGGCTGCTTCAAAATTCTACTCAATAATTGGGCAAAATGTTCTTTTCGAGCTTTAAATTGGGTAGTTGTTGTTCACCAAAACAAACAAGTAAAAAATGTGCGAAGTTTATTCGGCGCAATCGAGTTTTGTGTATAGCGTATAATGCTGTATAAAACCATCAACTGTGACCGGCGGCCCAGTGTTGCCACACGTACGATAATTATTGTACATGTACGATAAAAACGGCCTTGCTACGATGTACGATAGCATTTTCCATTATCGTACGGTTTGTACGATAATTCTAAGGGGTTGATAAGTATATAATTACAAATGTAAGTGGTCGGTGAACTCCTCCATAAAAAAGGCTAATTTCTAAAAAAAAAGAAAAGATAAAATAAAATAAAATAAATAAATAAATAAATAAAATTCAGAGGCCATACTTGGCTTGCCGCCGCTGTCTCCAATTGGTTCAAAGGCTATTGGAACAGTGGGAGGCACTGAAGTTATTTTTCTCGGAGAAGTGGCTCGCTGAGAAACTATTAGCGAAAGAGTTGATTATCAACTCCCTTCATGATCCTTTCATGAAGTTATATTTCATGTTCCTTGACTGGGTTCTTCCAAAGTTTACTGAGTTCAACAAATTCTTCCAGTCAGATAAAGCAGTAATAACAGTTCTCCATGATAAAGTGTCCATGCTATTCAGAGACCTCCTTCTCATTTACGGACAGGACCTATGTAATGAAAACTGATCTAAATACTGTAAATCCTGAAAGACATGACAGGCAACTTAGTGACAGCCAAATGTACCTACTATGAGATTCAGGGCCTCTGTAACACGGTTTTTTCTCAATAACTTTTTATCTATGCATTTCATAAAAATAACGCTTATTCAGAATACACATTATATCTACACATAAATTTTGACTGTATTCTGCATTACGTAGGTTGAATAAATTTGGTACTTATAATGTAAAAGTGACTTTTTTTGAAGACGAGCCAACTTACTCAGAGAAAAGGTTTTAACACACTCGTTACGTAACTTATGACAGCATTTCTTTCCTCTTTCTCGATGGATGATTGACTATACGTAACGAAGGCTAGACCTCTGGCAACAATGACATAAAAATTTAAATACAAGTAAAGCAGTACACCTTTATGAACTCTGAAACCACTCCACTGATAATTGTCATAATGAGCAAACCAACAAAATTTGTTAATAAACACAAAACACTTCGATTATTAGTCTAACTCCCAAAATAAGTTTCCTAAGAAATTACAGTCTACTTTATAGTCACAATCAGATTGACAAGATGTAGGGAATAGTTTGGTGATTTGCAAAAAACATAGTAGACAGGCTTGATTGATAACTGCTATATCCAATGTCAAGCAATTTTTATTTATTGGCTATCTACCTATTTACTAAAAAAAAAAAAAAGAAAAAAAAAATTATCGTCAGAATGATGACTTCATGAGGCCTCCACCCACTTTGGCCTCGTTATAATTCAGGATAAACACTGAAGGCTATCATGGGCATTGTTGGATTAGAACTCTGAAACCACTCCACTGATAATTGTCATAATGAGCAAACCAAACAAAACTTGTTAATAAACACAAAACACTTCGATTATTAGTCTAACTCCCAAAATAAGTTTCCTAAGAAATTACAGTCTACTTTTATAGGTCACAATCAGATTGACAAGATGTAGGGAATAGTTGGTGATTTTCAAAACATAGTAGAACAGGCTTGATTTGATAACTGCTATATCCAATGTCAAGCAATTTTTTATTTATTGGCTATCTACCTATTTACTAAAAAAAAAAAAAAAAAATGAAAAAAAAAAAATTATCGTCAGAATGATGAACTTCATGAGGCTACCACCCACTTTGGCCTCGTTATAATTCAGGATAAACACTGAAGGCTATCATGGGCATTGTTGGATTAGAACTCTGAAACCACTCCACTGATAATTGTCATAATGAGCAAACCAACAAAATTTGTTAATAAACACAAAACACTTCGATTATTAGTCTAACTCCCAAAATAAGTTTCCTAAGAAATTACAGTCTACTTTATAGGTCACAATCAGATTGACAAGATGTAGGGAATAGTTGGTGATTTTCAAAAACATAGTAGACAGGCTTGATTTGATAACTGCTATATCCAATGTCAAGCAATTTTTATTTATTGGCTATCTACCTATTTACTAAAAAAAAAAAAAAGAAAAAAAAAAAAATTATCGTCAGAATGATGACTTCATGAGGCTCCACCCACTTTGGCCTCGTTATAATTCAGGATAACACTGAAGGCTATCATGGGCATTGTTGGATTAGAAAACAACTTTTGGCTATAAAAACTCATTTCTCGAGTAGTTGTAAGAAGTGCTAAATGATCCTCAAGGATCCCAGCAGTTTGCCTAAACGTTCAATTCATGTATATTACTGCTATTACTACTGTTGCAGCATTACTGCTACAGTGGTATTACTACATTAACACAGATACCCCACCCACATCTATGTATCGTTCTGCCATTCTTAAAGTCTTTGTCATGTTTTTTCACTGTGCAATAAGCCATGGCCTCCTCAGAAATTAAGTTTAACATTAGATGATAGGTTATTTCATTAAGCTAACAAATTATGGTAACTGGGTATGTTATTCCAAATCCTGTTAGCCATTCTTGACTGCTATGGGTTTCAGAGCCGATGGAACAAGGTGAATGAGTTTCTGTCTGGTGGATGGGCGGGGCAACATTTCGTGAAATGGTGTTTACCTTGCTTACGTAATGAATGTTTTTTGGCTCTTGGCTCGTAATCATTGGGCATGGCGTCAGCTAGATAATTTTACTCTATAAAAATTAAAACTATCGGGTTTAGGGATAATGCTGACAAAATTTGTGTGGTTGTAAAATATACATATGTCAACTTTCAGCTACATCCGATGCTTTGATAAGGAGCAAAGTCCAAAAAACCGTGTTACAGAGGCCCTGAATCTCATAGTAGGAGTTAAAGTTATGCAGGGATTAAAAAACCCCTCCATACAGGAAAAGAAAGCTCAACAGCAGGAGTTTTTTCAGAGGTGTAGAAGTTTCCTTGTAGTGGCATGCACAGAAATAAAGAAGAGGTATAATTTCAGTGATGGTGTCCTGTCAAAGTTAAACTGTCTGTCCAAAAAATGCTCTCTCATCAGAATTCAGAGAAAGAATCCCCTCATTCCCTCTTACATCTGAGCTTCCTCTGATTGTACCCCCAGATGACCACTCACTACTTCAAAAGCTGGATGATCAATGGAGAACGTTTCCCTTTTTGCAACATGAACTTAAACATCTCGTTAATGAGTCACCTGATAAGTTCTGGGGAGAAGTGTCCTAAAAAGAGTCTAGTTTTTCAGACCTAGCCAATTTTGCTCTAACTGCTCGTTGCTTGCCGCACTCTAATGCTGAATGCGAACAAGGCAAAACATCCTGTTACACTTTTTACAGTATACATGGGATTTCTGAATGACGAGGCCAGCGCAAATTCATTTTAATAACACTTCCAGAAAGTAATCTATCTTTTTATATTTTACTGTAAAGGATTTTTCATTATATAATAATATAGAAGCTTCACTTGCATGTGTGTTTACATCTATGGCATTTCAACAGAAGTCTTTCGGTTTCGGCCGTTTTGTGTGTCGTCCGCCCGACGTCGGTGACGAAGCAAACTTTCATTATAAAGAGACTCCTGTTTTACAACTATTAACAGCGCCTCAGTGGCGTGGTTGGTTTGGTGTTTGCTTCTCACCTCGGTGGTCGCGGGTTCGATTTTCGGCTATTCCATTGAGGAGTGAGAGATGTGTATTTTTGGTGATAGAAGTTCACTCTCGACGTGGTTCGGAAGTCATGTAAAGCCGTTGGTCCTGTTGCTGAATAACCACTGGTTCCATGCAACGTAAAAACACCATACAAACAATACAGCTATTAACATCATTAACTTTATTTAATAGTGTGTGAAATAATATCAGCAAGATGGTTTGTTGAGTGTCTTTAAGACCAAGTAATTTCGCTTAAGTTCGTGCAGCAATTTTACAACTGAAGGATATGGGTATGGTAGAAATCAGGGTAGATCTAGACTATGGCAGTTGCGGTTTTACTATGCAGTTTTACCTCCTGAACAAAAATTTTAATTAATATTTATTTCGGACGACTGACTAATTTAACCGCCCCAGGGGCTCGGTACTACACACGGCGAAATACATTTGACGCCCCAATTCCTGGTAGCTTTCGTATTCGAGGGGACGAACGATGCGGAATGCTTCTATAGAAATACCGACATCAGTTTCCTTGTGAATGAAAAGGTATTGGTAGATCTATATAACTATTCCGCGGCGAGCTAGACTATGGCAGTTGACGTTTTTCTATGCAGTTTTACCTCCTATTCGTTTCGGGAACAAATGATCAGTGTAAGGCTACTGAAGCCCTGTTGGCTATATCCAAAAATGATTGCGGACTACAGCGGATATTGCTAATTTGGTATAGGTATTTTAGGTGGGTGAAAATACTAGAGCGAAAATTAGGCATACAACGAGGTATTCAACATTGCCATGGCAACCTGTATCTGTTGGTTCTGATTCTGAAAAGGGTAAACTTTTTTGAGTTGGGGGGTGGGGAAGTATTATATAAGAAAAAAAGTGCATTTTGGCCAAGCCCGACGTGCTAGATATAAGGCATTTTTTTTTCAATTCATTCAAAATGCAAATTTCTTCGTTAATTGTTGCACAGTAATACCTTGATAAAAGAGATAGTCTTCACAGGAATACCTGGATAAAAGGGATGGTTTTCACAGTAATACCTGGATAAAAGGGACAGTCTTCACAGTAATACCTGGATAAAAGGACTGTCACCACAGCAATACCTGGATAAAAGGGAGGGACAGCATAGTAATACCTGGATTGTCACCACATTAATACTTGGTTAAAGGTGACAGACAGCACA
>NC_087200.1:157770276-157787776 GCF_015104395.2 Macrobrachium nipponense
ATTAGGGTCCCGGCTATGGTGCAATGACGTCAATGTTTAGATTTTCATGGTTAAAAGATGTGGTGCTGAAAATGTGCCGGCTGATGCTCGTTCAAGTTTAGAGACATATGTATAAGCTGGTACTGACAGAGAGAGAGAGAGAGAGAGAGAGAGAGAGAGAGAGAGAGAGAGTTGGTGGGTTTATCGAGAGAGATGTTCTTGAGTTCAGTTAGATCCTTAATTCAGGGATGAACAAAGAACACCAAGAGAGACGAGTCTTGTTACATTTTCCCACAGTTTGGTCGCCCTTTAGGCAAACGTTTAACCAAAACTTCACTTAACACTTGTAAACAACATTAGTGCGTTGGGGGACAAGGTCTCTACTTTTGAGTCGTAATAGGCCATTAGTTAGGCATGTGTTAGTAAAAAAGAGAGAGAAAAAAACCCTATTCTACTCTCTCTCTCTCTCTCTTCTCTCTCTCTCTCTCTCTTCTCATCTCCTCTCTCTCTCTCTCTCTCTCTCTCTCTCTCTCTCTCTCTCATAAGGGTAAGTACTACAGGGGAGTGAGGACTGAAGAGGAAAGTTGATAGACCCGAAGATAAAGAATGAAAATCAGTCTTGAAAACACGACACACAATTTTCAAGACGCATCGATGAAGAATTCTTTTAATTGGCATTGATCAAATTATCACACGATTCCACAATCACTGTCAGTTTGAGTATTACTGGGCCTCTGGTTTAATTTGAAATTTATTGAATTGAAGATAAGAATAAAAATGGAAAAATTCTGAAATCAGTGAGGCACCTTGATGATAGTAATCGTGAAGTTGTGTTGTTCAAGTTAATGTTTGAGGAACCACATGGTCCTTCTTTAATTTGGAAATTTGATTGATGATAGCAATGTTATTTTTGATGTTCATAGACGTTTAATTATGTTGCCTGTTAAGCATCCAGCGGTATTTCTATCTCGGGTCGACTGCCAAAAGACGTAATATATTACTCGAAAAGAACTCTCGTGCCATCTTCCTTCATCCCTCTCTCCAAAAAACTTCAAAGCTTTCTTCATCACATGTGGCTCTGAGTCTGTAACCTCGCATAGGGTCTCTCGTTGTTGAAAATACTTAATGAAGAACGGTTACGGCTTTACTTCTGTCACCTGGATTTATTCATTGCTTTTATGGAAGATAGCAAGCTGACGTCATATGTTCTTTTTTTCTTCACATTTTAATCAGCCTTGTAGATTTTGGCAAACAGTCTAGCTGGTGATTTATGATATGCTATTCGGAGTTGGACTAGCCCTTATTGTTGACAAACGAGCTGGATATCTTATCATTTTTATATTGGTTTTACTTTATACTCTATTTGTCAAATTTGTTATGCTTTAATTATTCATGTAACTCGTATTCTTGTTGGTTGGGTCCTTTATTCCTTTTTGCTCTATTTGGGGGTTTGATTGCATTTCTGAACTTTGGAAAAACATAATTTTGAATTGAGGACTTGTATTTCACTTCCCCTTTTCTTAAACAAACCAGCGCATATATAGAACAGGCAGAATGAGGCATATATAAAGTATTTCCATGTAGGCGATGTTGTGCCCTTGTAACACAATATAATTCACTGCAATATCACTTAGCTTATCCCTTTCATATCGTTTACACAGTACGTTGCAAAAATGTTCCACCAAACGTTGTCTTGTTTATTCTGCTGGTGTTATTATTGACCCATCCCTCTTTTTGACAGGTATTTTTGTATTTTCTATTTTTTTTTTATTCACCCATGGGTTTTTCATTAACAGTTCTATTGGCTACTGTAACATCAGTTCCACTCCCTGATTGCAAGGCTTTGTCATCATCTTTAGCCTGTTTGTCCACATATTGTCTTTTCTCGATCTGCATTTAACTTCACTATCTAAACTTGAGTGTTGAGCACGTTCTGCTTTGCACTCCTTTCCGTCCTGCATGCACCTTTTGCTGTGGTCTATTCTTTGTTGTATCCCAGGCCTCCTCTGATATCTAAGGGTTTCAGTCTTAATACACCAAATCCTGGTCCTTCTTTTCCAGCCGATTGATTTACACTCTTGGTGTTGAACCAATCTTCATAGATTGTCTGCTGCTCCTCAGATATGGTTTCTTGGACTAAACAGCTATTTCGACTTGCATTTGCAAAAGCCTATCAATGTTCACCTTCAAGAAGCTTGACTATATTAGAACAGGATACCCTGCCAGCTTTTTCACCGAGTGCTTTTCATTGCAACTAGAATGTGGCAATGACAAGTTGGTGATCGCTGCCGATATCTGCTCCTCTGTTTCTTCTCAGATTCCTCAGTGTTCTTTTCCTCTCCGGATTAATGGCTACATGAGTTGTCCGATTTCTATGACTGCCATCTGGCGAGGTCCTTTTTGGAAAATGAGTCGCTTCAAGTACTACTTTTTCGTTTGCACTCTCTCCGGACCTTCAGTCTCTCCTAGACCTTCCTTGCCAGTTACATCCTCCTCACCTTCGTTGTTCCTGCCAGCTTCCGCATTCATATCACCAATAGCAGGTCTCATATCTCTGAGGTATTTCATCTGTAACATTCTGTAGCCCTTTAAAAAAAATTCACCTCTTTTTCTTCAGGGTTCATTCGTTGGCAATTAACATGCCATAACATTCTTATTATACCGTTCTGATTTACGGTACGTCTTGCCAGCGGTAATCTACTGTTCATTGCTCTCCAGTCATTCAGTGCTTTTTCTGCAAATGGTGTGAAGATCTGTCTGAATAATGACACAGATAGCTCCCCTTCCAGCCTCTTTTCCCCCATGTGTCGCCCATTTCTCTTGACTTAATTTTCTACTTGTTCTGCCATGCCAATTTTATTTCCAAGTTATCAGTAGTAATAAATAAAATAACCGATAATCAGTACTTCCCACAATAAAGTAAATTCTTGAAAACTTTGTACTAGGACTTAATTGGTGAATGAAATGAGTGTGGTTTAAAACTATTGCCCCTTTCTCAGACAAAAAAACTGCTGGTATCGATTGTGTATTGGCCATTTGGCTCAGACGATGGCATTTGCATGGGCGACAAGAAAAATGATCGAGGTGTCCTGAAGTGTTGAGATTAGTCCTGGAAGCACCTTTAACTTGGTTTTTCTTTATCTATTTTTCTTCTTCTTCTCTGTTCCAAAAGGATTATGTCTTGTTTTATGTCATTTCATTTTTAAGCGTTTGAAGATGACACTAGCTCTTTAGCAATATTGTTTATGTGTTGTCGGACAGTTCCGCAGTCCGCCGCACTCTAGAAAAGGAATTTTGAAAAAGGGCGAATCGATTAAACATGCATTATTAGACATTATTTTATAAATCAAGGTTGCGTTTTACCATCATAAGCACTGACCTACTATATCGCAAAATATGAAAGTGAAATAGGCTGGTTGTATACCTTCCTGACTTAAAACCCTGTCTACGCCCATTTACTCGTCTTTAAGTCTGGGCAGGGGAAGTAGTTAGAGGGTAAATGTTCCTCGGTTTGTACTATCTTAAACCATCATCTTTTGAAGGTTTTCGTTTGCCGAAAGAAAACATCGCTTTTTGTAACTCAGCGCTGTTAAGTGGATTCTATCTAGCCTTTTGTTTGGCATGACGGTTTCTTGGTCTTTATATTACGAGGGAATTACCTTCATTTTTAGAACATTTTTCTCTTAACTAATGCAATTTATTTTGATTAGCAGAACAGCTAGAGAGCTCGTGCCAGAAGACGCCAGTAGGCCTACTCTGGCAGGCTCATTGACCGTTGTTTTCCTGTTAGATAGATATACGCCTAAACGATTTTTTCTGGCACGCTGTCTCCGATGGTCGTAAATTCTTACAATGTCAAACAGGATTTCCGCAACCATGAGTCTCTCTCTCTCTCTCTCTCTCTCTCTCTCTCTCTCTCTCTTATCTAAATTGTATATAATATATATATATATATATATATATATATATATATATATATATATATATATATGTGTGTGTGTGTGTGTGTGTGTGTGTGTGTGTGTGTGTGTGTGTATTATATTGTTTTTCCTTTAATGTATCGGTCATATTTTCCCAGTATTTTGTTCAAATTTTTTTTTCTCTGAAGGTAAAGGCAAAATGGTATTAGGTAGAGTGCAGAGCGATCAGTTGTAAGAGTGCTAAGTAAAACAAAGCGGTGGTTAAAGTCTTTGTTTTGAGTCAAACGGCTTTCCAGACTTAGCGAGGAGTCAACATCCATTTTATTAAGAGGAAAGAATTATTGATGGCGGGAAGGAGATGGAGGAGGTCAGTCAGATCATGTGATAGACGTTGGTTTGTAATAGCAAATATGGCGCTGAATAAAATGACTTATACCTGTGTAACACTTCAGCAAGGTTGCTTTTATTGCATTCTTCTCATTTCGAAATTAAGAAATGCAGAATAAACTTCTATGGACATTTTGAGTGAATAATTTTGAGGAAGTATGAATTCGGGGAGAAATTCGATGAAAAGTTTTGATTTTTCGATATATTTAGTTCGTATTTTATATTAACATTATTGCCAAAAACTTCGATCAACTGGGACCCGTTCAATGATGATAGGAAGTTTGTACTTATTTGCATTATTTTGCGCGGCTGTAATGGATCGTTCAGCCATGGAAGTAGAAACGAGTAGGATGGAAAAAAGCCCCTTGGCTTTCTTTTTCCTATGGGACTGTCGGGGGGAACATCAGCTTAAAGAACTCTGCGGCTTAAAGGGAATCCTTCGGTTGTCACAGAAATGCCAAATTAGTCTAACCTTGTCCAATTCTGTGTGTGTGTGTGAAAGGGAAGGAATCCTTCGGTTGTCACAGAAATGCCAAATGAATCTAACCTTGTCCAATTCTGTGTGTGTGTGTGTGTGTGTGTGTTTGTGTCTGCGTCTGTGTGTGTGTGAAAGGGAATCCTTCGGTTGTCACAGAAATGCCAAATGAGTCTAACCTTGTCCAATTTTCTCTCTCTCGTGTGTGTGGTGTGTGTGTGTGTGCATTTCATCTCTCCTGTCTCGCTTCTAAACTTGGAATCCCCATTCAGCCGCCTGATGACTAACTCCGGAGTAATCACGCATAACCGATAGGTAGAGTGGGCACATATTTTAATCACACGTCAACATTCATATGTCTGGAGCGACTGTAGATCTGGAGATGTTGCGTAAGGGTTTTACTTTTGATTCAGTCGTTAGATTGTGAAGGAGACGGTGACTGTTGCAATGCTAACGTCAGGTCACAAAGAATTTCTCTGGAAACGGACTTAAGTCTTTTCTTGCACTTGAAATTGAAGGTTTTTATTTTTTTCTTTCTTTTCTTGTGTGTGTGTGTGTGAGGCAAGATTGAAAAAATTTAGCCACGGTGCTGCATATTAAATAAGTTGGTGAATACACACACACACACACACACACACACACACACACACACACACACACACACACACATATATATATATATATATATATATATATATATATATATATATATGTGTGTGTGTGGTTGTGTGTGTGTTGTACTATAATAATATAATATATATATATATATATTAAATATAATATATATATAATATTATAAAATATATTTACACACACAATAATATGTATTGTATGTGAAGTGCCACATTTCTATTATTTCAGTCTAAATGTGCAAATGTTCGCGTGAATGTTGATGCCCGTAAAGTGTTAGGTATACACTGACGGAAGGAAAGCAAAAAAAAAAAAAAAAGGTAACAGAAGCCGTGCTGTATTTAGAACGCCGCTGAATTGTTACCGGCCATAAATTTAGGAAGCCAAGATTGCTCTTTTTCTTTTTTCTTTTTTCTTATTTATCTTGGACACTACCCCTTGATTCACCTGTTCAAATTCTTTCTCTCTCTCTCTCTCTCTCTCTCTCTCTCTCTCGTCTCTGTCCTCTCTTCTCCTTCTCTCTCCACACGCACACACACACAGACACACACACACACACATGAAGAAAGCTTAAAGTTTTCCTATAATATTTTTGTGGTCGTATGTTTATACGGCCATGTTTTGCCCCGTAAAGTAACTTGTACTTGCTGTTATTATATTTCTTATTCATTTCCTTTTTTACAATATTTTTGCGAAAAATATTTATGTTCGATGACTTTTATAAAAAAAAATGGCTTTTGTTAAAACTTTTCTTTTCTATTATATTAAAGAATACATTTCGAGTATATGTGGGATCTTATGATTGCATGTAGCCAAGGACATATTACTAAATGTTCTTGCAGTTTTTAATGAAAATAATCTCACTTCAAACTTCACAGTAAATAACAAAGTTACGCGTCTCTTCGGATCAGCAGTATTATGAAACGCTGTGGCCGCTGGCACTTCGTAGGTTCGAAACCCACTTCCCTGGTGACCATGACCTGGAGAGTGTTTACCCTTTGCCAATTCCCTGCTTACAAAGAAGGTGTTATGCCTTCATCAACGTCCTTTGAGAGGAAAAGTCTGGTATATCATAATACGTGTAAGGATTTCTGTGAATTCATTCGTATACAATGCGAGTCGTCAACGGTTCCAATAAGTAATCGCTGTTGCTATTCATCGCGAGGCAAAACGGCAATCTTAGATTGCTTTCCTATGTAGAATGTCAGGAAAGGTGACTGTTATTTTCTTCCCCTCTAGTTCTCAGGAAGATCACCTTACATGGTTTTGATTGATGTCAAGTAGTTGTACCAACTTAATGTGGTCTTATGGAAGAAAAATACGATGTTCGAATTCGTGATTTCTAGTCACTGGGTAAAGAATATTCCAATATTTATATTCATGCTATTATAAAGTAAATTACTTTTATCACAAAGTGTGAATTTCTGTCCTCCATGCGTTTATTTGTATCTGGGCGAGGAGTTTAGTATTTAGGAATACTGAGTTTTCCTTTACGTTATAAGCTCTATTATATCTGTTTTTGTTTTGTTTTTTCATTAGTATATTTAATGACATCCAGCTTCGGTAAATTTAGATGTAAAATTTTTAGACTAACTTCATATACTTACTAATGTGTGTGTGTGAATATATGTTTGCAACGTTCAAATAATGTTTAAGGGCCTTTTATCTTCATATTATAATGATGTATTACAGTAAAAAGATATATATATATATATATATATATATATATATATATATATATATAATATACATATATACATATCTATGCATATATTACCTATAAATAATTATATAATTAAAAAAATATTTTAACTTTTTTTTAAATATTATATATAGATATATATGTATATATATACATATGTATGTATATTATAATACACACACATATTTATATTTAATATATATATATATATATATATATATATATATATATATTGTTATATATAATAACAGGCACACATATTTATGATATATATATATATATAAATAATATAGTATATATATTATATTATAGTTATACACATAACACATTACAATATATATAGTATATATATATGTATATTAATATATATATATATATATATATATATATATATATATATATATATGCACACACATTTTAGGCAAGGTTTACAAGAGTTGAGATTATCAACTATTTGATGTCGAAAATAATTAAGAATGCCATTTCCGTTCTTAAGTTTTACTGTAAAGGGCACCGACCATCTCTTAAGCGATGACATCACTGGGCTGAGGATGCAAAGATTAAAGAATTACAGCCTTACTATTGGCTGAGTAGAAGTAAATATTAATATTACTGATGACACGGAAGCGACCATACAAATGAAACCTCAAACTCTTGCTGTGAAAGTGAGGAGAAAATATGATAGCGTATTAAACCTGATCCAAGTAGTTTTAAAGTGAATGTCCTCCATCCGCCCTATTGCATCCTTTATTTTTCAAACCTAATGCAGTGATTGCTACCTGAATCGCCAGTGTGAGGGCGCGCAGCCACAGCAGTGACCACGTGGTCTCTTGGCCAAGAGGATAACAACGTGCTTTTGAAAAGAGCTGCAAGATGTTGAAGATTGGATGCGGCGCGAAGGAACTTGCGAGAGAGAGGCATTTGCCTCCCCTCCTCCAACTCCTCCCTATGCCTCTTTTCTCCCTTCCCCCACCCCCCTCCTCTCAGATAAGAATAAAATAATCTCTTAGTCCTTAACCCAATCCTTGGAAAACAAGGTCCACACTCCCCCATGCTCTCTCTCCCCGACACTCTCCCACCATTTCTCTAATCCCTTTGGCCGCAATACTTAGACGCTTAGTAAAGGTAGTGAGGAGAAACAAGGTTTCTGTCGTGCTGCCCGTCTCCACATTACTACAATGAGCAGTTCGAAATTTAAAGGCGCTTTCATTTTTTTCTTTCTTTGAAACATGTTTTCGTTAATGTCTTTTGTAGCCGTGATGAGCAAGATATGATAAATTTTCGCAATGTTTTGTTAATATTATTTTAATAATTCTATGGTAGTCGTCGTTATTCGTATTGAAGCCACTTATTCCGTGAATATAGGTATATCGAAATGGACGAAATAGGGGATCTGTTATGTGTTTAGCAATTTTTTCAGGCTTCTTTATTTCCCCCCAGCATTCATTCTTGTTTGTTCAGGGTAATGGTGGATTTCTGTAAGAGTTGTCTGGTCTTTCACCGGGTATCGGGATCGGCTTTCTCTGGGACTGTGTTTTAAGAGGAAAGGAAAGTTGTTAGCGTTGTCAATGGCCCGTTGAGGTGCAGCTGTTCTGTATCATGTTTAAGGCGTTAAGAAACTAACTTTAGATTCCATTCTGATTTTGAATGTAATGTCCTTGCTTACTTTTTGTATTCAACGATTGTTATTTGGGATATTTGTCGTTCAGTTTAAAGATACTAGAGATAGAGGCGATGCAAGCATGTTTGTCATGATTTCGAACCATACAGAACTCGCAAGACTTATGATTTTGACAAGGAAGAAATATTGTCATGGGTAGAAAACAGACACCAATGAGAAATTGAGGCAAACCGAAAATGACCGACTAAGCTGTCACGAATGAAAAGGCGAACGTTTAACTCTCATCATGAAACTATGAAAAGAAAAAACAAGAAAAAACGTTATCAAAAGTTGTGAAAAGGAAATCCTGTTTCTGAGGATAATGCAATGCAGCGTTACACAGAATAACCATGGAAGTGAACGCAAAGGAGAGGGTGAACGCTCCTTGCTGAAAAATACAATGAAAAAAAATGAGAAAACTCTTGAAAAAGAGGAATGATATCAGAGGAGGGAAAACGGTGTCCAACATAAAGGTAAATAAAGAGAACAGACATCGTCAGACAAGCAAAAGACGATTATTACCTTCATGATAAACAATGTTGGTTTTCAAACAGTTTAATTAAAAGAAAAGAATAAAAAAACACCAACATATATATATATATATATATATATATATATATATATATATATATATAGATATTGTAGGTAGTATACAGTATTGACATATATAAATATATATTATAATTATATATACATATTTATACCATATGTAGACAATATACTATTATAATTATAGATATATTGTATATATATTATAATATAATCTAGTATAGATATATATATATAATATCTATATATATTATATATATATATATATATATATATATATATATATATATATATATATATATATATGTGTGTGTGTGTGTATGTGTGTGTGTGTGTGTCTGTGTCTGTGTGTGTGGAGAGAGAGACAAGAGATTGTGCTGGAGTAAAGGGGGCTATACACCTGTGACAACTACGAGTGCCAAGTGCCAAATCGGTTTATGCTCCCTTCATATGATGTTCTACTGCCATCATTACTTATATGTATTAAAAATGTCGACACCTTCAGATTATTACAGCTCAAGAAAATTGTACAAAATTCGTTCACCTGTCTGCCAAGCTCTACACAGAATTTGTATTTTTAAGGTACCTTACCAAACATTCACGTCTAACCGAGGCATTCCTCTGCCACGAATCTCTGACAAACATCTACCAAAAAACACCTGTCAGAGACAAACCACACTGAAACAAATGCGACCTGACGCAAGGAGTAAACTTCTTTGGGTGGGGAACGGAGAACACCCGACATAACCAAAAGTAGCGTCACAGTGTTACCTAACCGGCATAGGGTGGCGACGAAGGTTTTATGGATTAAAAAAAAAAAAGAAGTTTACAACGAGAGAAAGAGAGTTCTCTAACTAAGATGACAGTGTAAAGTTTGAAACAAAGTATCTCTGAATTAGAGATAGTACAGGACTATTCCTGGTAATGCTTTTTGTATAAAAGATTAATATTTATTTGGTTACTCTTCAATAAGCACCTACAGTCTCTCGAAAGCTGCTATGTTGAAAGCATCATCGTTTCAATTTCGAACTTATCCTCAGGCCCAAATATTATAGAATATACTTAGCAAGTATTCTCGTTCGACCTTCCTTCAGGAAACTATCGAAGATGATCTCATACTACATATTCGTTTCAAATAAACGGGGCTGCTTAATGAGAGGGAGGCATAATCTACACTGCCCGAGTGACGACGCCAAGGGAAGAACAGGGAGGCGCTAATGGGCTAAATATATTTCAATATACGTGACATTAAATGGCAACAAAAACTTCAGGGGGGAACTTGTGGGGCGAGGGCAGGAAAGGAAACATAGCCGAAAATATCAAAGGCAGGTACTTGTCTCTTCTCCACCCTCTCTCTCTCTCTCTCTCTCTCTCTCTCTCAACACACACACAGACATACATATATATATATATATATATATATATATATATATATATATATATATATATATACACATATACTTATACAATATTGTTGTTGGTCTTTATTTCATTGTTTTCTGCTTATAAACCGTTTGTGAGCCAACATTGTTTATCATAAGAGAGGCGCTTTCACCCTCTCCTCAGCTTTTGACTTTCAAGGTTACTCTGTGTAACGCTGCATTTCATTATCCTCAGAAACATGTATTTCCTTTTTATAATTTTTGATAACCTTTTGTTTTTCATAGTTTCATGATAACAGTTAAACGCTGACCTTTTTATTCGTGACAACTCAGGCGTTCGTTTTCGATTTTCTTCAGTTTCTCATTGGTGTCTCTGCCTTCTACCCATGACAGAATTTTCTTTCTTGTTTTTCTTACATTTAATACATTCATTTGACAGTTTTCCGTAATCTTTCCCTTCTTGTGGTTTCTTTTAATTTTGCTTGTATGCTGTTCGTCACTTGTCTTTTCTTTACGCTGTCCTCATGACCATTAATTTTTTTGGTCCCGATATCTTTCATGAGTATTGCCGTGCATATGTTGCATCGCTCTCCATTCTTTTTAGCCCAGGTTCATTAATTTCTCTAAAACATGTCTGTATTATAGGGTTTAATCAAATTAGTACAATAATCCCAAGAACGAAAAAAACACTAAGAAAACTCGAAGGTATATAATTTACAGGCGGCCGCACTCTGCCGGGTTTTCGTAGCTGATAGCCGATAAAGGCGGTAGTTGGGTAAAACTGCTCTTGTTTTATCAAGAACTAAGTTTATTGTGTAGTGTTAAAACTTTTATTCTTTGAAATTCTTAGATTTATGAGGCTACTGGATTTGTTTAAAAGTTGAGAATGACTTTGGTACTGTCGCACAGCGAATGTTGGAGTTGTAATGTATTCTGAAAGTATTTTATTTACTAATCTCTCTCTCTCTCTCTCTCTCTCTCTCTCTCTCTCTCTCTCTCTCTCTCTCTCTCTTACAATCCTGTAGTACAGTGGAAAAATACGTTTCTTACAAACAGTTATCCAACTCTTTTTTTTCAAATGTATTGATTGATAAAGGACTATAAATTCAGTACTAAAACAGATACATTGAAACACCAAATCTTGCAGTCAGCCTCAGAGGAATGAGAAGCCAGCTCTCTCTCTCTCTCTCTCTCTCTCTCTCTCTCTCTCTCTCTCCAGCCTATATTATAGTGGAGAAATACGTTTCTTACAAACAATTGTTTAACTTTTTTTTTTAAAGTCATTGATTTATAAGAGAGCATTAAACCCTTATTTTGCAATAGCCTGTTTCACAGTGAACAGTTGAATGAGAGAGCGACACTAACACCTAAATGGGATATCCGTCGAAGACTGTTCATTGAGTGAGCACACATTCGAGGTCATAGATAGCCTGGCTCAGGCGCTAGTGATGTCCGCAGTATTTGAGTAGTCAGTCGGTTATTATCGTCGTCCTGGATTCCTAGGTATCACTTTCTTGTACAGGTATTAATTACGTCAATACGGCGCGGTTCCAGAAACTCCATACCCGCTTATACAAAGATTGTCCTTGTTGGGTCGTTTTTGTGCTAATAAATAAATAGCACCGATATCATATGAGTTTTTTAATCACACCTGTGTAAGTCTTCTCAAAGATGCGTTACAGGTGGCATAAGCATAGCTTTGATCATTACACTTAAGTAAAGATCGCATTTTCACATATGTTTATGTGTGCATCGTTAATGTGTAAGGGAAACAAACTGGAAATCCTTAGATCATGAGGAGTTTTATATTTATATGTAATTAATGAAGAAGCGTAACATAATGGATGTTCGTTTCTCAGGGCGGATTGTAATGTAAAATGACTCGTACTTGACTTTCTCTAGATTATGGCTTCATTTCACTCCACCCATTGCCTTTTTCAAAGGTTTCTGTTTATGTCATATTACGTATGGGCGTGTATGAAGTTATTTCCTGTGTGTGTCCTAATAACGAGTGTTATCTTTATGGTTTTACGATCGGCAATGAACTTTCAAGCAACAGCTGCTGTTGTGAACTTCATCTTGGTCCGTAGGTGAGTCTCGGTGAGAGTTCGCTTCCTTACAAGGTCTACTTGTCAGTCTGCAGGTGACGATTTAGCCTTTGACTTGAGTCTATTGGGGCCAATTTTATTTGGGTCGGACTAACCGTTAAATAAATGACCAGACATTCAGCTTAATGCGCCTGGTACTGCAGGTTGCATCCTCAATACGGATGTGATTCTTAATGGAAAAATGACACTACCAGTATTAAGGAATCTGTAAAAACCGGTTTATTACGTTAACCGACGTAAATGTAGCAGAGAAAAGTAAGGCACGACAAACCACCGAACACTAACTCGACTTCTCGTAGCCAGGCCTCTGCCCAGCCTTCATGTCACCCTGAATTACCCAGCAAGAGAGGAATGCCATGAGTGTAGACGTCTTCCGGGGTGTTTCATTTCAAGGGGCGCCAGGATGGAGCGTCGTCGTCACAGATATCGTCCTTGGTTTGAGATGCTGTATTTATAAGGTTTCATGGTCATGGCAGAGACTTTTATCATGACTGCTGAGTCTTTATATATAATCCCCGTGTTTTATTGGTTTCTGTATTTGCATGAAAAGGGGTTAGTGGGTGGGGTGGGGGGGGGGGGGGGACGCTGGGTTACCTACGGTAAAGGGGTATTTTGTCTTACGATCAAGAGACATAGGACTTGCAATTTACCGTCTTCTTCCCAATCAGTTTCGATGTATTCGTCGGTGCCAGATCATGTTTTGAGGTCTCATGTACAAGTTCATTGGGAGGGAACAGGAGCCCTGGCATAACACAGTCGAATTTTGGGTTGTAAGGTTACCCATAAAAGAAAGATCGCTGTTGCTTAACGTTAATTCAAGCTAGTGATAAAAATGACATTCGTATGGTTTTAGTTCATACTTTAAAGGCCCTCACTTTCGGTCATGTGGTCCGTAGTAAACAGGATTTCAATATAGTACATTAAAAAACTGGTTGTGTTTTTCAAGAGGCTGATTAAACTATTAAATGTTTACATGAAGTCTCCGTATTTGACTTGGAAAGATGAAATGTTCTTGTGATTGGCGGATTGCAGAATAAAGAGGTTTAAAGAGTGAATCATCTACATTATTGGAAGTGCAGTCATGACAACAGAGAAGTTCGTGTGCAGTCAAGAAGAGAGTGAAAAAGAAAGAAGAAATACAAAAAGAGAGATGAAGTTATACAGAAGGAAAGTGTATGGCAAGACAAGGTTGTGCGAAAGAACCTCAAAGGAAAGGGCGCAGATGGGTCAGTGTAGTGGGTACTGTGAATATTTGTGGTTATGGAAGATAAGAGAGAGGCAGAACTAAGTGACGCAATAGTGGAAGGATCTGTTGGGCAAGTGACATGATACAGAACGGCGGTGAAAGTGTGATCATGTGGCTGATCAGCTTGTGTAAAGTATGTCTGGGTGAGGGTATTTTCCAAAGAAGCGGGCATGAGAGAGAATTTTTTTCGTATAAGGGTAAATTTTGTAGAGAAGGCTTAAGAATTTTAGGGGTACATTGTCGTGTTTTTCTCTGGATCCGCTCCTTATTAGAGGTAATGGATACATGCTGAATACACACACACACACACACACACACACGCATATATATAATATATATATATATATATATATATATATATATATGTGTGTGTGTGTGTGTGTGTGTGTGTGTGTGTGTGGTGGTGTGGGTGGGTGTGTGTGTACGTGTATGTACATGAGTTTATTTTTGAATGCATGTCTTTATCTGAGTGTGTGCTCATACGAAATGATACAGGTACACATGACGTAACCTAAAATGGGGATTATATATTTGTGGTGTAGCGGAAAACTTGATCTTGGTACCGGCAGTGAAAGTGAACCCTTTAGCCGTGTGGGGTCGTCAGTGTCCCAAAATTATATACCTTACAAGCTGCCAAAGACCTCCCCTTCCCTACCTTCCTACTGGGGCTTCTCTGAGTGGCTTCTAAGCTAGACGAGTGCCTCTCCCAACCTTAGTACCCATGCTTATATCTGTAAATTATCATAATTTAGTTTAGTCATGGCTGAGTGTATCCGAAAAGATTCTCGAGATTAGACTTCTAGAACTTTTTTCGTTCTCTGCTTCTCTTGCACTTTTGAAGGGAGGGTGAATTAGAATAGCAGCCATCTTCCATTTTTGTTTTGATTGGACTACGGCAATTATAAACGATAGGCTTGCAAAAACGACGTCGATTTTACAGTTCTCTTTCAATCCAGAAAATTCCTAAGAGATCGAAATGAAGGAAGCCGAAGACTCAGTGAGGATTCTTTTAGTCAAGCCTCTTAATGCCAGCAGACAGGATAGGATGCTTATTGATAATTATCTTGTCGTGCCGATTGAAAAGAAATCGATTACAAACCGAATGCAACCTGTACGTTACTCTCTCTCTCTCTCTCTCTCTCTCTCTCTCTCTCTCTCTCTCTCGTAAATATCCTTTGACTTTTAGTAAATAGTCTTGTTGCTATCTGCATTAGATCAGTAGCGTCCATTCGAAATTTTCATAGAATTTGGGTTTCTGCAATTGTTATACGGAAGATGTCATAATTCACAATACGGGAACAAGTGATAAAACGTCTACGTCGAAGTATGAAGAATATTAATATATTTCAATCACTTTTTACTAAAAAAAAAAAAATGACGCACCTTCCTATGTGAAATCAAAGGTCTGGTCTGCAGCATTGAACAGTTCCCGATTTTATGGTGCTGAATCATGGTGGACCCTTTTATGAAACTGGCGAATGAAATATACTTGGGGACTAAAAGATCTCTTAACTTTCATATCCGCTTAGTTTTGAGCACTGTGTCCCCAGATATCCGAGGTATCTGGGAGCGCTCGACAGTGCGAAAAAATAATTATATCGAAAATTCAGCGAAAATATAAATTTTATGCCAACAACGTTCATTTTCTGTCCTTTTTTACTAAATGCTAGTATTTTATGGTGGAATAGTCAGAATAAGAGTCTCAGCCCTCTAAATACGAAAAAATGTGAGTTATTTAACTAAAAACAAAAAAAAACTTTACTTATTTTTATATTTTCGTTCGTAACCCAAAAACTATGAAAGTCAGGTGAATGAATTATTTTTTATGAGAAAACCAATAAAATTCTCGAAATATCGACATATAAATCAATGGAAAACAAATAAATCCAGCCGGTGAAAAAATTGGTAGAAAAGAGGGTAAGAAACAGAGCGCAGTACAGGGATTGGAGCATGCGCAGTACAGAAACTACTTTGCTGGCGTATTGATACCCGAGATACACGGTCCAAGGTATGATCTAGCCTGTGGAAATCGCTACTTGTCCGAAAAAAAAAAAAAAAATGCCCCTACCACACGGACGAAAAATTTCGGTAAATTTAACGTACCGCTACGTCAGTTGGATAGATAGGGGATAGAGTATTTTTACGTACTATTACGTCAGTTGGACATGAAAGGGTTAATGCCATGCGCAGGGAACTGGTTTATTTGGAGATTGGTTTGGGTAGTGCAGCTACTTACATTATGGGTAGGTAGTTGCATTTTTCGAAAAAACTTAATGTTAAGACTAGCTACAAAATGTACTTTCGCCAATTGATTAATAAAGCAACAGAAGTGCAGTCTCCTATAGGAGTACTATATTTACAAGCATTACAGCGAGACCCAGTAAAGACTAAATTAGCTAGATTACGGCAAAAGATAAAAAAAGCGAAGATATTGAATTAATTCGTCGTTTAACGTAGGAAATAAAGACAGAAGGAATCAGTTATCGTAAAATAAACAAGTAAATTGATAAATTAATAATTAAAAAGATAAAGATGTAAATTGAAAAAATACAAAGAGGACTGAATCTTCGCCGGAACTTTAGAGGTTCCAATTGCACAACGATGTGAGGAATACAAATCCTATAGGCTGTGAAGTTCGACAGCGGAGGCAAGTTTACTGCACATTAGTGTTGCTGTTCATCAAATCTGGTCGCTCTCGACGGGAAAAGAGGACAAAGGATCAGTTGTGAATGTGACAAATGAGAGATCTAGCCGTCGCTGGTC
Organism: Macrobrachium nipponense; assembly: GCF_015104395.2. Classification (NCBI taxonomy): domain Eukaryota; kingdom Metazoa; phylum Arthropoda; class Malacostraca; order Decapoda; family Palaemonidae; genus Macrobrachium; species Macrobrachium nipponense. The sequence continues at coordinate 157,787,078 of NC_087200.1, forward strand.
CAAGTCATAACTTCTGATGCTAGGCAACAGAAACCTACAATCACGAACAGTTCTATCTAAGAGAGTTAAATCAGTGGCAGAACAATATTCTATTACAAGAAAGACGAGCGACCTAAAAACAGGTTGTCTGGATTCCATCACAGTTATAAATTTATGAGGTCCTCCGTACAGTACCTAATTCGTGAGACATTTGCTAACACTTCCATGGGGTATTTCTCAAAATTAAGATTTGAGTCAAAAGTTACACCAAAATATATAAAGCTTCGGACTCGGATAGTAGAGTCTCATCTACCTAAAGGTGAGGATATGGGTGGAAAATCTGTACGAGATCTACCAGTCAATGGTGTTTTCGCTTAATTGGAGTTCATCCTCATACCCCACCAGCGACACCATTCATTAATCCGCTTCATGCCACAGTTGAGATGAGGGCAGCTTCATTTCTCATAAGTGGAGACTAATAGTTTCTCATAAGTGGAGACTATATACTATTACACCCACAAGTGTTGCATCCTCGCCATACTGAACAATCTTGTTTTCTGTGCTCACAACCATATCACTTGTGTACACTAGAAATGACAATGGACCAAAAACACTACCCTGTTCACCAAAGATCCCATCAACAGCAACTCGCTGCTGCCTTCCAGTAAGGAAATCCTAACAATTGTTTCAATGCGAGGGTTTCCTCCTGTTTCACCTTTC
>NC_087200.1:157792776-157895276 GCF_015104395.2 Macrobrachium nipponense
TGCTCCTTTCGTAAAAGAATTTAATTTTATATACATTAAGTTATTATCATTGTTATTATCTGTAACAAAAAAAAAATATTCGTTTCTCCTTGCTTTTTGTTCGTTGTCTGTCAAGATATACAAGTATCCGAGGATTTGTCGTAGACTTTTGAGTCAGTTTTACCAAGGGGGGCGAGACCCAACAAATTTGGGTGTTCGTTAGCCAGATTCTTGGTCTGAATTACACTCAAATTATAACTGTCGTATTTTGGACTATGGCTGACCCTCTCAGCTATTTTCTGTGAAAGAAATGATAAACAAAAAGACCTGTGTTTCATAGTTTTAAGAACTTATGTACTGGTTTTTATGATCAATGACCAAGATGATTTTATTAAATTGCATTGATTCTGTTCAGCACAGACTCCACAATCTCATGATACTTCGTAAGTCAGAGACCCAAGAAAGATTGACTATAAACTCCCCTAAGAGTTTGCATAACATAACTGGTTGACGGGAACCGTGTTAATGAAAATAGCCATGTCATCTCAGACGATGATCATTTTCTTCGCGTAGCTGATGTCTTCACTTGCAGTTAGATATGCTTGATAGTTATATTGCTAAATACCTTTTCTTACCGTTTTGCATTTCATACTCTACCACGTATCCTTTTTTTTTTATTGTTACTGAAAAAATACTGTGAACCGTCATATTAGACGTGATGACAGCCAAGACCAAACTGAGGTATTTCCTTCTTTTATGCAAACTTTGTTTTCCTCTCTCTGGATCATAATCACTTCATGTATTTACAAGTGTCTTCGTTCCTTTCTCGTTTCGTGGAGCGTTGCATTTATCTTGCGAGGAAGGCTGACATCCATCAATGTCTGTTTTTTCTGCGTAAACAAACATTTCGTCAAGAATGATTCGGAAAATATGTTTTCTTCTCATCTCATCTTGTATTAATGTTCTGTTTAGAAAATTTGCACAGAATAATGTTTTCTGGCGGCCGTAATTCATATCAGGTTTTCTGGCCCGACTGTTCCCTCGATATCTCGCCCATAGGTTCCTCCGTATTTTTTTCTACAATTTCTGGTTTTTTCTCCCACGTTTCTTTCTATTCCTACCAAACCGAGCCCCTCTCCACTCTTTCCGGCAACGTTGGCGGGGAACCAGATACCCCAAGTGCCAAATATTCTTTGTTGGACCCATGCCACCATTTAGATGCCCACGCGTATATCAACGGAGACTGCAATACATTTGAGATTATCTGAAATTGCCTGTGATATGAACAGTCAAGCTGTTATTCCAGAGTTTATATTCCCTTTTATCATTAGTAATTATGGGGTTTTGTGTATATTATCCTGCAGACTTTATATTTGAGGGGTTCGAGAATCCCGCGAGAGGTTTCGTGCCTAACTGTCGGCCATCGCCTCTCTCTCAGCCCCTTCGACCGTGCCCTGGGCATTACAACCCCGGCGACGGTAGCAGGAAGAGCTGCTCTGCTGTTGAAGTTCAGCATCTTCTGACGACGAATTCGTTTTGGGCTTGATAGACGTGGAAGGAAGCCAGCGACTTATTGATTTCTCTAAATCATAGAAGATACCTATCAACGTTAGTAACGGATTACGTCTGGAGATCGTCGTGAAAACAGCCGTTGTTTATTGCAAAATATTACGAAGAGGGTAACGTGGAGGACTAGGGGAGCGACCCTTATAACGACTAATATTCTGGCGTCGAATGTCTTGGAATGGCACTAGTAGGAACCAGAAGAATAATGCGAGGAGACTTTTTATGATGCGTTCCCCTCGCAAACAGCTACAACATGGCGTTCAAGAGTAGGTTGATCATCACCCTTCAACTCTTCGTGTAGCAGTTTGCATTCGCAAGCTCGTGGATCAGGTGCTGCTCGGCCATGCACGGGCAGCCGGTGGTGAAATTTGAGCGACTGGCTGTGTGAAAATGGTTCCAGTCGAGGCTTCGTTTCGTGATGACATTATTTGATAAACCTTTAGGCTGTTGTCTCTGTTGCACAGGACCTTTGGACTTCTCAGATTTACCCAGCTTAGCTGAGACGACTTGAAGTGCAAATTTTCAATTTTGAATTGTAGCTAATATATATATATATATATATCTATATATATATATATATGATATATATATATATATATATATATTATATAATATATATATATATATATTATATATATATTGGAATGGTGTTCTTGTACTTGTTGTGTCAGTGGCATATGAAGGAAAGTTACTTCTGTAGATTATTGTGGACTGTATGTTGAAACGGAAATTGGAGTTTTAAGTAGTTAGAAATAACAAAATTTAACTGATGTTTTACAAATAGGAAAAAAGAGAAAATGTGGACATCCATTGAACAACATCTTTGAAGAGATATGTATAAGCAGCCGTAAATGATTTCAGGAACTTTGTAGTAATGTAAACACACGTAGGAACACAAATACGGAGATATGCATTCAGTTTTTCTTCAAGGCGTAGTGTATTTGAAGACTTGCTCATTTTTTGTTCAGCTTTTCTAGAAATTATTCGTAATAGCTGTCAGTATCCAGCTTCTAGTCGAGATCCTCCAACGAAGAAATACCCGATGTTAAAAGCGTTTAATATGTCTATCTTTCTATATTTCTATCTTTCATGAAAATTTCATAATTTTTTTTATCCTCATCAGCAGTTTCACCACCAACTGCAACAAAAGCTCTATAATCACAGATTTTACAAAAAATTGTAAAGTGTTACCATCGTCAGCACGATCGCCAACGATAACTTTTTTCATCATTACATTTTTTTACCAGAATCCTTGTTGGTGGGTCATTATCATCATCGTCATCACGCGCAACATCAGATCTATGACTGTTTTGTCCTTTTTATTTGTTTATTGTAATAAGTGTTTCTTATTGCGTTCATTACCATTTCCCCTCTATCACATTTATTTTTATCGTCTCCGTTGCAAAGCCACTTTTTCATTTCATGCCTTTTTCCTCCGCCTTTCCTTGGCTTTAATTTCTGCCATATTTCTTTCATTCGTCTCTCACAATTCACCTTTATTTTTATGGTGCTTGGTGTGTGTCCATTTCTTACGGTGCATCTCAATCTTTTTTATCACCTGCTTTTTATTCCCCTTCTTCGAACTAATCTCCCCCCTTCGGATACACCCTTGATCTTTTAACCGTGTCTCCTACTGCAGCGAATGTACCTTTTTTAGGATTTCTACTGGCAGTTATTAGGGCGTTATCCTTTTCTCAAAATAATCTCGGAAATGCCATTGTTTAGCTTTCTGAGTTGTGTGTTAGGAATGAAAGACTTGTTTTTCCTCATTCCGACGTCGTGTTCCTTCGTGTCATTGATCACAGAGATGACATATGAACGAACAAAAGTATTCGGGCATCTATCTGATCTCTCTCTCCCTCTGTCGTATCTATCCCTATAAATCACCTTTGCTTAAATGAAGTTATTCTAAAACTCTCTTTTACTACTTCAAACAGTTTCGTAATATGGCTCATGCTTTCATGAAAAGCTTGAAATGGATCGCTCGGTGTAAGGTCGATCAAAAGGTAATCACGCCGGGCTTCCATTTCCGTCATAGACATAGACGAAGTGGATTACCGTTAAGCCCAGGTTTACGTGATGTGAAGGCAGTAATACGAATTGACAGACTGACGAGCACTCATTGTCATAGGAAGGTGTGACATTCAGACAGTGTTTTGTCGCGAGATGTTTGCTAAGTATACAAAGAGATTCATCGGTATTTAAAGGTTCAAAGGACACAGGCGTATGCTCTACCAAGTATTGGTAGACCAACAAATTAAGATTTAGCAAGTTAACAGGCTGAATCTTCGTGATTCCATGACTTGAAAACAGACTTGTCGTCAACATAAGTCTTGGCAGACGGGCAGACAGACACGGACCTTCAGACTCATCGAGAGAGAGAGAGAGAGAGAGACTGAATTTGGCACTTCGTCGTAGAGTCGGGTTGTGGTGCCAGAGTGCCACAACCTTGCGAAGGTTGTCTACAATACGCTCCTGGTCATTCTATTTCACATAGAATTTTGAAATAAAACTTAGATTTGGTTTTTATGACAGAGTGCAATTAAAACTTTTATTTTTTGAAATTAATATTTCTATGACTGAACTGCTGTCTGTTTTGTTTACTTTCTTCACTTTAAACATTTGGCAAAGTTCTGTTGGTAACTATTCCTGAAAAATCTTCCTATTAATACTACTAATCTTGAGTAAGCCTTTGCCAGAAACGATCAAAGTTACGGGAAAATGATTACGCTCAGCTGGCCTTAGCCACCAGGAGCTCTTGCTTACTGAGCATCCGGAACTGAAATGATATTGAAGTACGTTTTGCTTCCGGTTGGCTGTGAGCAGGTTTTCTGTTTTCAAGGTACTGTTGCCTTACATTTCAGCAATCCAAGTTTTATCACGAAAGCACACACTGGCGAAATTAGAGTTTTAATACAGTGCAGTTGTTGACAGGGCACAATGAAATTAATGGTTTTAGCTGCTGTCTGTGTACGGATATGACGTTGATGTCATTGTCATTTGCCTATCCTTGAAAATAAAAGCAGCCAGGTTGGATCTTTCACGTCACCACTAGAAATATCTCGTTTAGCAGGCAGTCGATGCCCAGAGAGGCTTAGGTCTTTATCCGAGTAAATGGCATTTGATTATTGGACTAAATACATCAGTAGTTCAAGCATTTCCCGCCAGAGTCAAACGCCAGTGTCTGTTTTGGCCGAGTAATTTTCAGCTTGTGTTGTTTTGAGGAAAAGAGTTTGAGGTATTTTTGTCATTGCTAGTCAACACGGAATAATGATTCTGGACGATGTTGTTCAAAGGTAGTTTTAAATGTATTTTGAGGTTTATCACCGAAGTACAGATTTCCCTAACGCCTTTTTTCAAATCGTATTGCATGCAGACTGCAACACACAAAAATGATAACTCATTTACCACATTGACTCTATCTTATGGCTGCTTTTAGCGAGCTTTAAAAAGGGAAGTTGAAAGGTAGCCCGCCTCCTATCCTTTAGTTAGACTTTATTGATGTTTGCAAAACCTGCTGATTTTGTTACCTAAGTTGTTAAGTTATCCTCTGAGACAGATGTAAGCGAGTAAATGGATTCAGGGTCAGTCTTTACAGGTTACCTTGCCAAGGAAGAAAAAGGAGATTCCCCAGAGAGTGAGAAGGGGAAAGAGCAAGGATATTGCAGTTATTAATTGAACCGCCTATTCCTTATTGTCGGTTTGAATACTTGAGTGCTCTCCAGGCAGGGCACTTGTAGAGTCAATTTTTACATATTTAAATTCACTTACTTTACGCCGGAATGAGAGATTTAGTTATACAAACAAGCATTCTAGACGCATGTGTCTAAATCCATGCAAGCTCTGTGTGCGTGTGTGCGATTGTATGTGCGTAACATGGAATCTTGGCTTGGACACCTCACACGGCAGCTACGGCTGCACAAAATTAGTTTCCATCTCGACCATGTGGTCACTTTTATTTTTAAGAAGCCTTCTAACGAGAAATCCGCTCAAGTGTACGACGTTTCAGGTGATAGCCGATGTTGCAGCAGTTTTTTATTGCTGTCACTGGTTCCAAGTTGAACCATTGATTGGGTTGGAAAGATTGCAGCCGGTTGTAAATCGAAGGTAATGGCCGAGATAGGGCCGTAGGCCTGATACGGTTTTCAATCTATAAAAAATACTTCTGTATTTTCCAGGAATAATAAAGTCTCTATTTTTATTTAAAATTTCATTGTAGTATCATTAAGGATCTCTTTTTGTTTCATCAAGTTAATTTTTACCTTTTTTTCACTATCAGATATCTTTTCTAGATTTGTTGAATATTCATAATTATGTGATTTAAATTCTTGATTAGTTTTTGCTGTGAAAACTTGGCAAGTGAACAATTCATTTCCTCATGAAAATGGAGTCAGAGCGTCATCATTCTCTTAACTGGTGCCAAATTTTGTAGGATTTCTTAAGGAATCGCCTGATTTTGTCAGAAATTCCTAAAATTTCTCCCGACTCCCAGATATCCTCCTAAGATTCCGTCTTCTCCGAAATTCCCTAAAATTCCCCACAGAAAAATTCTGTAAAGGTGGAGAGTTGTTGTTCGCTATAAACTGTTAATGAGGACGTCTCTCTCTCTCTCTCTCTCTCTCTCTCTCTCTCTCTCTCTCTCTCTCTCTCTCTCTCTCTCTCTCTAGACGTTTTGGGCAAAGTATTTTCCCTTTTACTCTGTTGGAGATTGGCGCCATCTTTCTGAGCCAGGAAGGAGATGGGAGGGAGGCACCTGTTTGTTTTCCTTCGCGTCGGAGCAAATTTTGGACGCCTTGATTGTTAGAGCGAGTCACATGATGGGGGATTTTCCTCATCAGCTTGCACCGGTTTCCCTTAACTCCTCTTTCCTCGTCTGCTTAGCCCTTGATCCTTCCCTAGTCTTTTAGCATTCTTGGCCTTCCTCATTCTTTTTGGTTATGTTTATGCCGCGTTTCTTTTAGGTTTATCCCATGTTATCATCGCTTTTTAAATAGACTATCTTATATACCTTCAACTTGATTTGTTATCATCAAAATAATACGTTTAAAAAGCTCTAAAAGGACGATCGTTTTGCTTCATCTCTTCGTTCACAACTTTTCTAAAGGAACATTTTTTAGCATGAAGTCGCTGTTTGACGTGAATGGAACAATTACTGAACTTGCAAGAAGTAATTAGATCCTTGAAGAAAGTAACGTTTTCGCATAGAAAATGTAACTGTTCGAGAAGATAAAATGCCCTTTTGAGAAACTTAATGGATGTGGTCTAAATCATCATAGATTATACAGCGTTGTACCCTCTTGTTTTCTTTGGTTTAGTGGTTTATGTTACGTATTATTTTGCCTCTGATACTTGGAAATAACGTTTTCATTGTACTTTTACAGGATGAAAAGAGACGAATTATTGTGCATTTACAGAAAATAAAAGAAGACTGATATATTTTTGTATGTGCGATTATTTTATTGTATTTTTTAAATTCTGGGACCAATATTTCTGGAGGATTCTCCGGTAGTTTCGATATGTTGAGATCATGAAGGAAAGGCTTCAGATCTCGGGACGTAATGAATGCTGACTCACTACTGCTGGGCCTGTGACTGTGATGTCCTTGATTCTCCTTGTGACGTCATCAAGGAGAGTTAATGGATCTTTGACACTGAGGTGACATAATGTGGTACCCTTGTAAGTGCTCGGACTGCGACGCTATAGAAGCCAACAATCTCAAAAACAATCCTTGGTTCAACGAAAATATGGGGTCCATCGCTCACACCATCCATGGATTCTTACCCATAGCGAATGTTCCCACTGGCAATATGGGTTACCCCTTTCCTATGGGCTTGCAGAAATCTGCCACTTGTGGGTATATGCCCAAGAACAACTGCTGCTCGTTTGAGGACCACTTCCATCACCATCAGCCTCAAATCTTGGATCATCATGAGCAGCAACATCTGATTAACGGCCGCCTCGCTATTACAGACGGGAGGGTTGTGAATGATGTGGAGGCGGATGAGGTGGACATCCTCAAAGCAAAGCTCAAGATCCACGATGGCACCACCTCAGGCATCCATGGCAGCAAGGAGGCGCCTGACGATGTCAATCTTGCTGAAGAAGGCTTCAAGAAATTTCGAGATTATAGCGACGAGTCCCTCACTCCCGACAGCACTCTTCCGGCTGTCATTCGCAGAAGGAACAGAAACAGGCGGAAGAAACTGGCTGTTAGTAATCGACGACGAAATTGCTGTTTGGGGGGCGGGGTTGGGAATCAAAGGGTTCTGCACTTAGAAATCATCTTTCTTTTGCGTACTTATCCGTTCAATGTGTGCGTATATGCGTGTGTGTGCCGGCGCGCTTGCGCGTTTTTGTATGTGAATGGTTGTATCGGTATGGTTAATGGTATTTGAGTGAAGCCTTTTCAGTACAAAGATTTGGTGATTTTCTTGGTATTTGCTTTAGCAGGGTTTATTTTTGTAATCTTTTTAATGTCTTTTTCCTTAGCAGACTTGAATTATGTAATAGTTTTAGTGTTCGTAAACGGTAGTCAGTAGAATAGCTGATTAATGGCACCGAACGAAAAGGAATTGAGTGAGAAAGTTTAATTCTGGTTTGTTTTAATAAATCACTTTTTATTACCTAATCATTTTACCCTTTGACAGGATACTTTCATTTAAAAAAAACAGAGACGACCAGAAATGGAAGATTTTCAGACTCAGTTCTGTTCGGTATCCTGTGTAGGATGAGGAAAAATGGAAAACTTTCTTAGTACCCTTTTAATTATCGTCTTACATAGGTGGTATTTCCATATGACTTCTTTACTTATCATGTAAATTCATTTTCATTATTTCACATGACTATGTATTGCTGTGTGTGAGTGTGTAAATGGAAAATATTTAAACCCTGGGTTGTGCCCCATTGATGACTGGTTGTTGTCACATAGACAAAACAATCATTCAGTATTTATTTATGAAAGATTCTTTGTGTGTGCATCGCTATATATGCACCTAAGATTCACTTAGGTTTTCTTTAGGGGTTAGGTCGATAACCATGTTATTTCCTCATAATTTCAGGTGCATATTTAAGATGTTGTTCATCACTGTTCGTTATTATTATTGGATGGTGGCGCTGATATGTGTATTGTGTTGTTACTTTATTTCATGTGGCTTTTGTTGTTTTCAGGTTATTTTTCATTTCTATTTTTTTTATTTCTTTCTGAACTCTATCCCTATTCTCTCTCTTATTTGTGGATCCATTAATGTCTGCCTGTTTGTCAGTTACTGCATTTTGATTTATGTATTGTGCAATCTATGTATCCTTTCCCCTGTAATAGACATACTAAGCTTTTTATAGTTCCCATACAGTTTTATTGCCATATGCATGTATGAGTCACACACAAGAGTAGAGCCAGTTCTGTTATTGGTTAGACTGTTGGGCTTGTAGTACTTAAGAATAGGATACAAGTTAATGGTTATGCAGTGTTATTTAGATTTATATAGTAGTATATAGTAGTTTGTTTCCTTGTGGCTGACATGCCTTGTCCCACAGACGTCGATGGTGGAGGGCACGCCTGGCTCAGTACCTTGGGATGCAGAAGCCCCAAAACCAGCAGCTCGAACTCGATCTCAGAGTGTATCAGATGATCAGTGGGCACAAATGATGGCAGCCCAAGTGAGTGGAGGGAACACAGACCTCAGTGTTCTGACCTGTCCTCCTGGGCACACTCCTACCGATATGTCAGCCTTCGCTGGAGCCACTACCCGCAGGAGCTTCAACACGATGGGGGGAGGGGCTCGTAGTGCTAGCAGTTTTGGTCGTGGCATGGTGTCCTCAGCTTCTGTGTGTGATCTCAACACCTTGGCTCAGCAGCAGACACAGCACGGCTTTAATAATTCACATGGGGTGTGTTATAGTACTTCAGATGCACCTATAGTAAACCTTGTCCCTTAGGTGCCCTAGTAAACTGTGTGTTATATTGTTCATTCTTATTTAACTTACTGATACATTTTTATGTGAAGGTATATCTAATGTTTGTTGTTCCTCTCTTTCACAGGCCAATAGTTTTCAGCAGCTGAATATGATGGGATACAACAATGGGATGATGTGGGGTGCTCCTTGTGATTTGTGTCAAGGAGCAGGTATGTATCCTGGTCATCCCACTGCAAGTGGCATGAAACGCACAGCATCCAACCTATCTATGAACCTCTCCTCTGTTGGTAGTGATGCATCTGGTTATCCTTGGGGACCACCACCTCCGCATATGCATCATCATATGCCTCCTATGTACCTAGGGTATTACCCAGGATATCACCCTCACATGGGGCCACCACCTATGGGGTCAGGAATGGGCCTTAACATGTCCATACCTGACTCCATGCACACATTTGGGAAAGTTCCATCCTCACCCGCCCCCTCACTTCGTTCCTCTTCTCACCGCTCACACAAGTCCTCAAAGTCAAGATCTTTCAGTGCAGCTGACACAAGTGGACGCAGCAGCAGGGCACGTAAACTTAAGCGTTCTGAGGAAAGTGAAGAGAGCCGGTCATCTTCTGTTAGTGAAGATGATGATCTTGATGACAGGGAAAGTAAATCTGGCCACCATTCTAGCAGCATAGCTTGGCAGTGTGATCACTGTACGTTTATTAACTCAGGAGGAGCGCGTACTTGTGGTATGTGTTCTAAAACCGTTGGTAGCAGTGGTCGCAGTAGCAGCAAAAGAGGAAGTGAGCGTAGACGCTCAGAGAGAAGGCGAGACCGACGAACAGATCATGAAGATGATGAACGAGATGTATCTGACTATGATAATGATGGTGTGGTGAAGAGTAATTTATCTTTTAATATTAAAGACAGTAAACGTGATACTCGCACTAAAGTTTCAGGATCAAGCAAGAGTAAGAGCAAAAAGAAATCACGTCGGCGTGGTAGCTCTGCATCTGATTCAGAATCGGGCAGTGAGGGAGAAGAGGAGAGGTTGGAGCGACACATGAAGGACCTCAGACTTTCCTCTTCATCTTCTCGAAGACGTGGTAGCGACTATGAAGGGATCAACCATAAGGACAAAGACAGAGAGCGGGAAAGAAGTTCTCGCAAGAAAGAAGGTAAACTAAGATGGAAAGACTGAACCTAAATTGTGTGATATGTGTGCAATATGAAGCAATGATCTTTAAAAAGACTGAATTATATTCTGTGTATCACAGTATTCTTAACATTTCACAAATATCACATATATATCTTGTGACTATATATGTAGTGATTTTGTATATTAATTTATGTTAGCTTTGTGTTCATTTTTAATTGTCAGAAAGTTTTTTGCTAAATAAATTTAACAGCTTTGAATGTGTTTTGATTTAAAGTGATACCTAAAGATACCATTCCTGTGTTGTTGCAGGAAGTAGTGGCCGTTTCAAGAACTGGGGCAAGAGTCATTCCGAGAGGTCAAGAACTCCAGGACGACAAACACCAAGACATGCAAGTCCTGTTGATGATCTTGAATCTGGAGAACTTAGTCCAGAACCTAGTCCACAGGATAATGCCCAAGGCCAGGTTCTTAATACTAATGAAAATGAACACAACGGCTCTCCTGACGAAACAATCATTGAACCTGATAATTCAGAAACCACAATGAAAAATGAAGGAAAGTCAAGATCTGGAAGCAGAGATAGGAGATATGAAATAAAAAAAGAAAGAGCCCCAACTCCTCCTCCAAGCCCAGTGGAGGAAAATGTCCAAGAAACAAATCCTGAGAATGCATTAATACCACAGGGAGTAAATGGTAACAAGTCTAGGTCTTGCAGTCCTAGGCTGGAAGTCCCAAAAGGTAGATCACCAGCCCGTTCTGTACGAAATTCTAAAGGGGATGCTGATGAACCAAGTTTTGCTAATACTTTAGATGACATTACAACAATTGGTACAAATGAAGTTGCAGACCAAGACTTCAGTCAGTATATTGATGAACATCCCCAGTTAGAAGAACCCCATGACGATGTGCCAGTTTTGGAGTATATCAGACCTAAGACTCCTGAAGAAGACGTCGTGGAGGAAGTAAAGACCATACCAGATGTACCTGCTCCAGTTCCAACAGTGAATGGGCATGTTGACACCAAAGAAAATGAAATTGTCAGTAAAGACACAGGACAAACAGTGCAGAAGCCTGAGGTCATTCCCTACTCTGTATATGAACCACGCTATGAACCTATAGAGGAACCAGCACAGCTTGAAATACCTGCTGCTGGAGGGTCAAATCAAGCTGGAATACAGACTCAAGCACAAGGTCAAGGCACGCAAGAAGAGGCAGAGGAGAACAATGAAATGGGCACATTGGAAAGATTTCTGAAGGCACATGAAGGAAAGCAAGGTTCTCCGTTGATACTTAGAACCATTGATGTAGCAAGAGCTTCATCAGGGTCCTCCTTAGGACACAGCTCACCCCCAGACCGAGACCGTCAGTACACCCCTCTTAGTTGTTCCTCATCTGATGCACAGTTTTATTCTCCTCCTGACTCTCCAGACTTATCTCTGAGTGAGCAACTGAAGGATGTACCTGCAATCAGCCAGACACAAGCACTCACTCTAAATCAGGATGGCAGACCAACCAACATTAGTCAGGTGAATGTCTTACTGTTACTCTTTCAGGGGTTCTCACTCTTTAGACACACATTCACATACGTTTGCGATTATTTCAGTACTTACATCTCAATTAAAATAGCTGGCTGTGCTGGAGCAAACAAAACAAAGGGCCATGCTTTAAAGGCTTTTAGATAATAAAACCCATCATAAATGTTTATTGGCCGTTGCAGTACAGGTGTCGCAATGGTTTGAAATCAACATAATATACCATTCATGTCAGGAGGGGACTTTTCATTGTTTTCTATGATGTTGCCAGTACCAAAAGTATATTAGAAAACAATTTCAGTTATGGCCAAATTATCGGAAATATATAAGTGATGAATTTTTTATAGTAAAGCTAGTAAGGGAATGCTAACACTTGGAATTTTAATTGGAATATTTTCATTTTCATGTGTAGATCTTGGCAGATTTGGAAGCATACCGGTTCTATATTTGAATAAAAAGTGGCTAGCATGATTTAAGACGGACATTATTTAGCAGTAAAGAAAGCCAAAAACGATAAAGGATAGACAATTAGTAACTTTTTAATGAGGACACTAAATAGTAGAGATTCGAACAGAAATATTATAGATCCGATCCTGAAACAGTCAACTTAACCACGAAACATTTTAGTAATAACATATTATATATTTTTTACCAGTTACTACATAGTTATGGAAGATTTTCTTGACAAGATATTCATAAAATGCGATGTACGAAAACGAGTTCTCAGCAAAGTTTATTATTACATATATTAATAAAATACAAATACACGAGTTAGCTCAAAACCTTTGTGTTTACACTGACACTGCATAGCAGCATTTCGTCAGTTTGACGTAAGGTAAGTTTTTCAGGTTCGCCAACTATGAGACGTTTAGGAGAGGTGGTCAAAGCTCTCCAGGTAACGGTGGGGATAAATTATGCTCAAGAAGAGGAGGAGCAAAATTTTGTGGTTAGAAAAGTAGGGAAATGGAACGGAGAGAGCAAGTTAGCATTATCAGAGTTGAGGAATTGAGGGCGGTGGGGGGGATTAGAAACAAAAGTGGGGAGAAGGCACTCTGAGGATGAAAAAAGAAATTGATTGTTTGTGAAGGAAAGTAAAGACGAAATCGAGAAGAGAAGAAATGATTTGCGGGTGAAGAGGTAGGAGACGAAAGTGAAAGGAAGAGAGGAGCGCTGAGAGAGGAAACTGAATGGAAGCAAGTATGATTGAACAGAAGCCAAATAAGAGAACTGATAGGCAAGATGGTCATAAGAGATTCCAGTGGGATCAAATTTTGTTTTTGTAAGAGTTATCTTAGGAGAACAATCCGATGGTGATTTTGATATTTCCGGAGCTTAATTAATGTGTGACTGCAAAGCATGGCAGAGGTCTTTATTAGTGCATGAGTCTGATTTGGTAGTGTCAAGAATTGAATGAAAATTGAATATGTACTGCACCAAAGTAATTAATATTAGGAGATATGAATGGTTGGGAGGAAAGAAATGATTGTAGGTCAATTAGCTGATATGTTTTGGATCAATAGAACCTTCCTAGACATAAGAGGAGGGCCATCGAAAGTGCATGGTTCTCTTCTAAAATAGTATTCGCTCTCCTGCATGCTGTTCTTTTGCCACTTTTTAGTTTAATTTTTTTTTCTAGATCTTCTTACCTGGTTTAGAATGAACTTAAATTTCATATGCAATTTTTTGTTCTGATCTTTCTAGTGGCTTGTAATTCATATTGTTATATTGCCAGGATGTGCGGTGGGCCCTCATCGCTCATTTTATACCTTTCTCACCTTTTTTATTAATGTCACCTGTAGTCGGCCAAGTTTGAATCCCATTAACTAATGCATTGGCCCTTCAACCCCTGTAGATATACAGTATTCTGCTCATTGATCTATAGACCTGTATTTTTCTTGCTCTTCTATTGTCTCCTTTTTGTCCTGTAATATTTTGTGCCTGTAACTGAAGATTTTCTAAGCAAGTTTTAATTTCGGTCTTTATTTGTTCATGTCATTACCTCCCTTATATGTCGGAGTTGTCAGGGTGAGACCATTTTAAATTCCAATACTGCATTACGTTTGCTGTATTTAATGCCTTGTCCTTCGTGCATGATCCTTCATAGCTGTGTCAAATGAAGCATGATGACATTGGATACTTGTATTTCTGTACTAAGGTTCAAGTTTTTTGTGCATAATTATACACCTCGCTGTATAGTCTGTAATCCTAATGACACTCATGTCACTATATATATATATATATATTATTATATATATATATATTAATATAATATATATATATAGATATAATTACACACATATATATATAAGTGAATGCCACAGGAAAATGATAGGCAGAAATCCAAGCGCTTTCGTCATTATTAAGACATCGTCAAGGAACAATGTCTTGATAAAGATGAAAGTGCTTGGATTTCTACCCATTATTTTCCTGTGGTATTCGCTTATCAAATGAAGTCACGTGCAACTATGAGATTTTTTTATTATATATATATATATATATATATATATATATATGTATATATATTATATATATATATATATATATAGATATATATATATCTATATATATATATATATATATATATAGATAATATATATATATATACTATAGATATATATACATACATACATTTTGCAGTCTAGGGCAGAAATATACTCTGGGACTCACACTTCTTTATTGCATCTTACGTTTCGTGATTCATAATCACATCATCAGGGAATTCTATTTAAAATTTAATAAATTAATAAAAGCATTGAACAGCTAAAACTGAACTATGTTAAAATATTAATCATTAAAAATCTACAAAGGAAGTTAAAAATTATACCCACTAGACCACACTTAAATACATACATACAAGGCACAAAATCATGACACATTGTTATGCAAGAGCACATTAAAATGAGCAAAATCACAAAACACTCTTGACACATTACATAAAAAAAATTACATTTTGATTTTTTAGAAAAAAAACTTTTCCCCAAGAACGGAGAAACAAACTAAGACAGTGATATACTTATACAAAATGCAGAATGCAGAAAACGCTAACCTCACAACGTAAATTGACAGGACCGGACTAACAGTAAAAGAAAAACATATAAAAAAATCAGAGGTACAAATAGTAATGAGCTAGGACAGAAAAATGGAATAGAGGAAGTTTGAGTGTGTAATGAGGGAACCTGTAGTTTAATATTTAAAGACTCAAGTATCTGAAACAACAAAAGCTTTCTAGTCTGATCACTTGATTTGTTATATCCAATGGTTCCAAGATTCAGCTGACAAGTATTCATGAAATGAGTTAGATGTGATGATCTTGAAATTTATTAACCTTGCAGTCCTGGGAAAAGTAGAAATGTATAGGAACCTGGATTTAGGAAGACACTCTAGACATAGAATTGGTGAGATTTGCAAAGGGTTAGAAGAATCTAGTGTGATTAAAGCTTCAGATAGTCTTAGAAGTATATTTTGTACTTAAACATTCCTGGCATTGGTTAATTATTTAGATAGTCGTTGGATTAGACACTCAAAGTTTCCTGGAATGAGTTATTAATTAATACCACTAAGTGTTCCTGAATGTGGCAGGATTTGGATATTGTATGGTCTATGAATGAAACGCTCAAATTTTTGTGATTATTGGAGAAGATTATGCAGCTAGTCTTCGAGCCTGGAAAAGGTAAAAATAAATTTGCTACGGGAAATGGATATGCCTCCAAATGGTCTAAAGTTGTTTTTCACCTTGTATTCCATCAAGTAATTTTAGAATGGGCAGATACATATGGTCGTTGAATTAGCTAGTTGGGGCATGGGGCTAGTGGTCTTGAGTTTAGAGTAAATAGTCACATTCTTTACAATTGGTTCCGTGAACTCAAATTAGTTAATTATAGGGTTAGGCCAAAAACTTATTTAATCCACTAGATGTTCTTGAATTTAGTTAGATATGGAAATTGATCAGTAATTACATGCACAAATGATTTTAGAATAGATTATAAATGTAAATGGTCCTGGAATTGGATATTCAAATAACCATGGATTAATGTAGCATTTATACAAATATTCCTAGAGCTAATAGGTTATAAATGATTTCTGGAATTAAGTAATCTTATACAAGTGGCAGGGAGTGTAAATGCACTGAATCAGCACACTCTAACAGTTTGGAATTAGTTTGCGATAATGATGGGCTTAGTTTTGTATGACCATTCAAGTTTTTTATTTTAAACAAGTTAGTTATGTATATATCCTGTTAGTTAGACATATGATATCAGTTCATATGCTGGATTAGTGTATTAGATATGCAGAGGCTTTTCATTAGGCAGATAAGTAATTTTACAGCTAATTAAATGTGCAGCTCATCGTAGGAATTAATACCCATTCAATCCAGAACAGCTAAAAATTCCTGGATAGGGTGGAAGATGGCCGCATGAGATTCAAGTAGGTTACACATGGCTATGGCCCTGACAATGAAGACATACTAAAGCATCACTGGATTTGGTTAACTGAGTAGGTAGTCCTGTTATTAGACAATCAAATGTCCTTGTAATGAGTTGCACATATAGTTGCTTGCAGTATTGAGCTAACAAATGTTCTTGAACTTTATGGGATTAGGAGATGTCTCACAATTAAACCCAAAGTGGATTTTGGAATAAGTCACACTTGCAAATAATCCTGGAATTAGACATACAAATGTCTTGGCAAGTTATATAATTGGTTTTAGAATTAGTCTGTCAAGAGAATTAGACAAACGAGATAGCAGGCAGTAGTTATATTGCAGATGTCTAAGGCTTTATTAGAGAATATCTGGGCAAATGTAGAAATTAAAAGGCTCTTGGGATTAGGTAGAATTAATGATGCTGGATTTATTGACCGCATATGCAGATGATCAATTGTACCCAGTATCTAATGATCTTAAGTGGATCAGATATGCTTATGACCCTCGAATTAGATAATCAAATAATTTTGGAGCCTGAATGTCGATGTTCTGAAATTATGAATATCTTTCAAATCAAAAATGATTCACATGCACATATAGTATAAAGTGCTACGTGTGTAGGTAACAAAGCTATCATACATACATACATACACACATATATTTATGTGTATGTATGTATATGTGTATGTATTGTTACGTTACAGTACCAGTCCGAGCCTTGTTCACGACTCGCATACGCATAACGTAATTTATATATTAAAAGAAGGAAGTCTGGAGGTCGCCAGCCGGCATTGAGACACTAAGTACTTGCATTAATGTATTTACAAATTACTTATGTAAAATAAACAAAGTGGAGCACAACAGATGCCAAATAAATTAGTTATTAACCGTAAATCAGACAGTTAAACCGTTGATTCTTGAAGCCACAGAGAGCTTCTTTGGAGTGGAGTGGAGGTTTGCGGTTCGTGAGGGATTTCAGCAAAAATACTCTGTCGCTTCCTGGAAGGGAAATTTACCACAATTAATCACTAGATGATATGCTCGGATTCCCTTTGATATTTAATTAAACGTTATCGGATGGAGATTGGCACTCTGTCATAGGGTGAGGGAATCGAGACAAGACGAATACCATTCAGGACCCGGGATAGAACAAAGGTAAATAGGAACAAAGGTTTGGTAGGTAGGATTTCTTTCCATATGGATAGGAGGGAAAGTTGGGATGTTATAAAGGGGAAGACGGAAGGATAGGTGAGGATATGAGGTTCTCATACAACAGACACCTTACCTTGTTGAGAGAGAGAAAATTGCCTCTTGGGGGGACAGAGTGAAACATCCACCCGGTATGGAGGTTCCAATGTGAAGCCGTGAACCCATGCTTCGACCAGCTACCTCCCTCAGGCCCTTGAATTGGGGGGATACTGCTGGTAGGCCTTCCTACTGGCCATCGATGCTGAGTCCCCTTCTCTTAGGCCTAGTCCCGCATCACAGTTCCTTATATGGGAGATGCCAAGTTGGCGCTGTTGTCTTGCGGTGGCAGGTCGAAGTAAGAGACCTCGAGGGAGAATCTGGTGTAGAATGAGTGGACAGGTGGTGAGGCTCTGGGTAGGGTCCCCAAGCGCTTGTGGCATTCAAATTTTCTTCCTGGGCCTCATGTATGAGGACAAGATGGCAGAATGGCCATCATGAGTGACAGAATGTATAGTATGTATGTATGTATGATAGTTTTGTCACCTACACACATAAAATTCATATACTCTCAAATATTAAGCCACAAATGCCCCTATATGTCAAATTCAGTGTATCTTATGAATAATTTTCTCTCAAAGATAATTAGAGCTAGTGCTTGCCTAGAGTCAAACCCAAGCCTTTGGATTTGATGCAGAGGAGTCATTAACTTGTTTATTTGTCTATCAAGACAAATATAAGTTGATTTTAACTTAGCTGTTCATGATCCTGGCAGATTCGGGTTCTGAA
This sequence comes from Macrobrachium nipponense, assembly GCF_015104395.2. NCBI lineage: Eukaryota > Metazoa > Arthropoda > Malacostraca > Decapoda > Palaemonidae > Macrobrachium > Macrobrachium nipponense. Next base: position 157,811,315 of record NC_087200.1, read on the forward strand.
GTTAGAAATAAATCCATTCATTGTAGTCATCACAGGTATTTACTAAGTTAGTAATATGAGGCTATTTATGATAGTTTTATCACTAATACATGTGTGACTTTTTATACTCACATATATTGAGCCACAATTGCCCATTGACATTCAATTCACTATTTTGGGAATAATATACACCCAAGAGGAATTGTGTGATAAGTGCATCTGCCTTGGCCTGGATTTGAACGCTCTGTCAAGAGAGATATAAACTGATTTCTGTTGTACTTAGAATTGAAATCAGCTCATCACCACCTTGATGGTTGATCTAGTTTATTACACATGGTTACTTATGATAGTTTTTTCTCTGATACACGCGACTTTATACCGACAAATATAAAGCCACAAATATCCATGAGCATCGAATTCACCTTATTTTGGGAATAGGATACACAAGTGTATGTGACCGGGCCAGGATTCCAACCTATGACATCGAGAGGAAAACGAACGAAACCCACACATCACTAGGCTGTCGTTTTTTTTTTTTTTCATTGCCGACGTTTCGTAATTTCGTAACAAACTTTCATCTTCAGGGCTGCATAGAAATAAACAAAAACACTTTAAGTACTAGTCTTAGAATAAAAAAGAAAATTACAAAGCGTGGGCATAAAAAATATTTTTTATGCTTACTCTGTTATTTTATTATTTGGTTTTTTATTCTAAGACTGTACTTATAAGAGCTTATGCACCTCTGAAGATGAAATTTCGTTAAGAATTACAAAACCGGCAATAAGGAAAAACCGACAGCTTAGTGGTGTTTGATTTTCGTCCGATTTACTCTCAATAAATATACATGGTCCTGGATCTTTATTATTATATTATATATAATATATATTATATATAATGGAATATATAATAATATATATATATATATATATGTACTATTTATATATATATGTGACGAAGTGACCAAAGATCTGGTCCCTGTATCATTTTATATATATATATATATATATATATATATATATATATATAGATATAGATATATATATATATATTGTAATGGACCCCACCCGGTCCTGCAGGATCTTACTGCCAAAATAGAATGAGACTGGAATGACGGGAGGCAGTGAAGACAAACAAAGGACGAAGGAGCTCAAGAAAATAGGAAAATATCCTTAAAATTAGTTTATATACAAAATAATATACAAACTGTACAAGTGAGTTAGGTCCAGTGAAACAAAATAAACATACATAATGAATTCAACAATAGTAAAAGCAGCATCAGTAATAACCCAATTAAGTGATTCTTGTACAATTCAACAATTTCATAAGCAGCATAACTAACATAATAAAAGCAACATCATACATACAAAAGAACCACGGGATAAATGCAAAAGCACTGCAATATATAAATACATATACAAAATCAGGCAGCACAATACATACAAAATCAGTCAGCATAATACACACAGACAATGAAAGATTAGTGAAATCAAGCAACATAATACACAAAAATAATGAAAAAGCAGTAAGATAACAGTTACAGTAAATGTAAAAACAGCAGCATAATAATACATGAGTAAAGTAAATGTTAACCATAGCAAATGCAAACGCAAGTAACACACTAGAGAAGCAAACTCGAAGAGTTGTCAGGGCAGTCACAGCTGTCAACGAGGATGCAGACAGACAGATTCGATCGAGGCATCAAGACAGCCACTGGCTAGAAAACGGGAACACATCCACAAACAATCGACCCCCGAATCGAGTCGTCAAGACAGCCATTTGCTGCCGAAGGAACAAATCCTCACACAGATGACCATGGTTAGATCATCGAAGCATCCCCATACAGCCATCAGGGAAAATAATGACACTAACAACGAGGAAGTCCTTCACCTCCTGTCGAAGCCAACAGGTAGGTAATATCTGTCGCTCATCAAAAGAATCTCTGCTGCTCTGCTGCCGAAATACTGCTATTCTCTGCTGCTCTGAACCAGACTTGCTGCTGCCCTGGACCTGATACACTCTGACAGAGTCACTGAGACTGGGGTAAACTCCTAAGAAAAGAAAACATGAACAGGTAACGAGGTAACAACCCAACAAAAGCGCTGTCAAACAATTGTTCCATTAACAACAACCACTTTCCTTTACAAGCAAGTTCGATTCTCAACCATTCCATTGAGGGGTCAGAGATGTGTATGTCTGGTGATAGAAGTTCACTCTGGACGTGGTTCAGAAGTCACGTAAAGCCGTTTGATCTTGTTGCTGAATAACCACTGGTTCCATGCAACATAAATACGCTATACAAGCAAAAAACCCGTACAATATATATGTATATATATGTATATATATATATATATATATATATATATACATATATATATATATATATATATATATATATAGATAGATATATATATATATATATATATATATATATATTTATATATATATATATACTATATACATACATACATACATACATACATACATACATACACACACACACACACACACACACACACACACAACATCAGTTATATAGTATATGTTGATGGTCCCGGTGTTAAACACTAAAATTATTCTGGCTTAGTGAGTCACATCTGCAGAATGTCCTAGAAATAAATAAATAAATAAAAAAGCAAAATGAAAGAGATTTTGGGAGTTAGAAGCCATTGGATGCCGTTCCATAATTAGCTGTGCGTATCAATGATCTTGAAATTGATTAGTTATGCAAATGATCAGATGACCCCAGAGTTGGTCAAATATACAGTTGCTGCTGGAGGTAAATTAGATAGTTAAACATTACTGGATTTGCATAACTTTACAAATAGTCCTGTAAGTGGACATTCAAATGGTCCTTGAATGTTTTAGATTTACAGATGGTACTTTTATTCATCCAAGCCAACAGATGGTACTTTTATTCATCCAAGCCAACAAATGGTGCTTTTATTCATCCAAGCCATCTAGTAAATCCGAATTCGATTGAATTTGGAGGTGGTCTTGGAATAAGAAACTTGAATGAGTCGTGATTTATAGAACAGGGTTGTCGATGGTCTCAGGATTAGGTATATGCATCTCCTTAGAAAAGATAAGGAATGAAAAGATAACTGCTTTGGATAGACAGCCAGGTGATTTTGGAATGGGATAAACATCAGTGTTGTCCTGAACTTAGCTAGATAGATATAAGGTGGGTTCAGTATGTATATAGGCCTCGGGTTGTGCACTCAAATTATCTTTGATCAGTGGATCAGATTCTAAGATGATCTTAGAAGTAAACAAATTTTACGTAATCTTGGAGTGGGTTATATATGGGAACGTCTCTGAATTCATTGGACGCAGTTTCTTTTAGATGAAAATGTGGGATAGACATTAATGATTCTTGGATTATTGATTAGATACTCACGTTGTCAAAAGAGGCTCGCACGGGGAAGATGGTCGTCATAGAATTGGATTCAAGTGAGATATTTCTAGAATTAGTTGAGAAAATTGTCACGTAAATGGAAAGTCAAAAGCTTTTAATTATTTAGATATAGGGTATCAGGATTACTCCAGACCATCAAATGCTTATGAATTTGGTTGGCTAGCAAGGGAGGTGCTCCTGCAGTTAGACAGTCACGTGGTTATAGGCTAAGTTAGAAACGTTAGGGATTAGATAATCAAATAATCATGGATTGAATGAGATGTGTTTTTAGAGCTAGATTGATGCCGATGATCTTGGAATGGATTGTAATTATATGTGTATGGTAATGAATTACATTATTGTGGAAACAATAAAAAGATATTGACGTCCTAGAGTTAAGTACTCTTTCAAGTTATATGCTTTCAATAATTTGAAATGGGCTTAAGGGAAGTGATTTGTGTAAGGTTAGTGAATTGTATATCTGGAATCAGATGATCCCACACCACAATCATTACATAAGCAGATGACCTGAAATTAGACATTCATATTATGCTGGAATGGTGGACCACATGTTTAGGAGACCCTGGAATTAGACTGACAAGTAATCTTTCTGTGGGTCATGGAAAATATACAGGTCATCTCGGGATTTAGAGCTAGAACTGGTTGCATTTGCAAATGCTCAGGTGATCCTAAAGTGGGTTAAACCTGCAGATATTCCTGGAAATAAATTATATAGTGAAACATTGCTGGAATTTGTAAACTATGTAGGCGGTGTTGTAATTAGAAACTCAGGTGTTCATGTTATGACATGAATTAAGCGATTATCATAAAATTAAGTTGATCCAACCTATGTTGCTGAATTTACGTGGTCTGAAGATGGTCTGTGAATTAGACACCTAAAGGTTAGTGGAATAAGTTCAATATGCAGATGTTCTTAGAATCAGTCAAGCAAATATTCAGAATAAGGGTTAGATATGTACACGGTCAAAGAATTAGGTGCTCAAATGACCATAGATTAAAGGAAGATATGCAGGTGTTCCTAGAATTTGACAGACAGGCAATTGAAAATTATGAAGAATATCTTGGGGTGTATTCGATATGTGATACTGGGAAAAGGCAAAGTTGCAGTGGGTCCTTTGGTTAGGCATTTTGATGATACTTGAATTATTGATCAGATATGAACATAATGCAAACAGCCTGTCATCAAATGATCCTGAAAGGGATTATTTATGCAGATGGTAGTGGTATTAGGTAATTGGATGATTACACAAATGGTAAAGGAAAGTTTTTATGTATGATTTGCTGAAATGAAATACACTGCCAAAGGAATTTGAAAGGGTTTTACATGGAAAGGATGATTTATGGTTATATTCTGAAATTAATCTTTCATCATAAAACTGGTTTTGTATGCAACTACATATTGCAAAAAGTCTTAGAAAGAGGGGTAACTTCATCAAAGGTCCTGGAATTAGGTGGACACTGTAGTGATCCTAGAATTGATCTATTAATCATACAAATGGTTAATTGAGCAAGGGTGTGCGAAATATGTAGAAGGGCTTTGGCTTGGACAGGTGAACATTATTGGATTTGGGTAACTCTGTACCTAGCCCTGTATTTGGACAAAAAAATATTAATATCATGATTTAGATATAGTTGGTCATGAAATTAGGTCAATCCATTAAAAGTGTTCCCGAATTTGAATAGATATATAGTTGGTCCTGAAGTTTGAAACGCTAATGTGCTGAGAATGTGACAGATATATGGGTGTTTTAGAATTAGATACACCACGATGTCCTGGAATTAGGGACTCATATAGATAGTTTTGAATGTTAACTAATGAACACGAATTAGTTCCTTGCTGAATTTTGGATTAAATTCTTTACTGAACTGTTGCTAGATTTTCGTCATGAAGTTTTATTCACTAGTGGTTCTTAGGTGATACATACAATTTATGTTTGTGTCAGAGTTTAATAATATCCTCAATAGATACTTGGATATATCAATATTTAGGCAGCATAAACATTGCACCCCGTAGGGGAGTAGTGCCGTCATTGCACCTCAAGTGGTGCACTGTAGGCATTATTAAATGTTCTTTGCAGCGTCTCTTCGGTCTCTAGCTGCAACCCCTTTCTTTCCTTTTACTGTACCTCCATTCATATGTTTCCTCCTCTTGCTATCTACCCTGTCCTAACAATTGTTTCTTAGTGCAACTGCGAGGTGTTCCTCCTCTTAAACAATTCAAAACTCCTACTATCAATTTCCTTTCCAGCGCTGAATGACCGCATAGGCCCCAGATATTGGCCTTTCGCCTAAACTCCATATTCCATTCCATAAACACTGCAGATCAAAGGATTTAACTAATAGAACAAGTGTGGGCTTGGACACTTAGTTAAGTTCAGAAATGACTCTTTACTGAGACGAATGAGTAGGAACAAGAGCAGAGCGCAGAAACAAAAGGTTCCGCATTAGGTTACTGTGCGGATGTAGACGTTGCGAAGACCTAGACATTTATTAACAACGTTATTCTGGAAAAGGTAGAAATATAAATAATCCTGGATCTAAGTAGACCCACTGGAGATGATAGCATTGATTAGATAAACGAAGAGTTAGATAAATTTATTGTGGTAAAAACTGCAGATAGTCTTAGAAATCAATTTTACAGTTAAACATTCCTGACATGGGTTAATTATGATGGTAGTCCTTTAATCAGTCATTTAAAGAGTTATGCAGATGCCCTAGAATGAATTATGACCTCAAAATGTTCCTGAATTTGGTTGGATGTGGGTTAGGTCTACGAAAAGTGATTCTCAAGCGGGTGCCACACACAATGCCTAGGGGTGCCGCAAGATTGTTATGAATTTTGTCTTGGCGAGATTATCTCAATGAACATTTGTAAAAAATAAATTGCAAAAGTCTTATTATCAGTGTGTCTAATATTAATATGATAATTATTAGTGTGTCTATCCTAATATATATATATATATATATATATATATAGTATAATATATATATATATATATCTATATTCTATATATATATATATAATATATATATATATATATGTATATATATTATATATATATATATAATATATTAGTATATTTATATATATTCATGCGGTATGGAAGGATGGTGGAGAGGTGCCACAGTAATGATTACATTAGTTAAGGTGCCATCACTAAAAGATATTGAGAACCAATGAATTAGAGGTCAAATAGTCGTGAATTAATGGAGCAGATTTTGTAGAGCAGTTACCGAAGCAAATGGGTTTTGCATGTGAATGAAAAACAGGGTTCTAAGAAAGACTCTTAAGGAAGAAATGACATTATTCAGTGGCATGGATTTTTTGCTTTTGACTTGCTCACTACCCAACATACCCTATTTAGGAGTTGATTGTGACTGTGCGCCAGTGAGCTTTATATTGATCCTGTCTGAATAATCTATACGGTAAAAATCTTTTCAATAAAATTAGTCCCTTTCGTGATATTCATAACTTTTCGACGATTCAGAACTCTTCATCTATATTATATGAATACTATTTCTATGGAAGTTGTATCTCGAACGTTAATATTTTTGTTAACGCTCTTAATTGGTTGGTCGTGTTTCTGTTCATGAATTCAGCCTTTTGACCGTTGTTTATCACGACCCACCAACGCAGACCCTCCGCAGCAGGGAAGACGAGTCATACCTGGTGACTGCTCTGGAGTCAATACTGACGACGGCAAAGGCGGCTGAGGACGTCAAATCCTCCAGGGAAACCATCAGGTCATCGATGGAACAACTTCCCTACTCGGAGGAGGTGAGATCCTTTCCTGTGGCCCTTGAATGCAACAAGTTCCTCGACCCTTCTCCCGTTTCAGATCTCGTTGCCAAGTAAACTTTTTGCTGAGCATATTGTTCAAGAGGCGCTGTTCTATGAAGTGGCGTAACGTTTTCTCACGCCTCATGCGTTATGAAATCTTAGTATGAAGGCGTATGATGTTCTAAGTTTTGTGTTACATTAAGTCCGAACAAGAAGTTCTACTGGAATTTAGTTGCAATGTTTTTTAACACGACATTTTCAAAATGTCTTACAGTTATTTCCATGCGGTGTAGAGGCCCACGTCTTACTCCGGGCGAGCATGTGTCTACTAGAAAAACAAAGTACTTTGAAAAATTACCCCTGACAAATATAACGCCAAATATAATTAAAGTTGATATGAATATTTTTATCGATCTAAAACTATTAAGTTATATCCGTTCCAATGATCTACCAAGATGGAAGTAGTATTAAGTAATTTGGACGTCAACTCAAATTCTCTCGGATCTGTTTAACCTGTTTGATTCATTTATTTCACACCCGACATCGCCTGATCATTGGCATGAGAGAATTAGTAATGCAGGGTTATGAAATCAATATGCAAGAAATCATCATGATATGAATCTATGGGAAATTTTCGCTGAATTGAAAAGGAAAAGCAGTATATTTATTTCTTCGTAGGAGAGGTTCCCCTCCAGCTCTGTAGATGGAAATTTATGTGATCTAATGTCGGTAATGTAGTTTGGCCTTAAGAAATTGATCTTTACGATTGATCTACCGTTGAAAGAAAAGGTTCCGTGTGAGATTTCTGATGCAAATGTCGCAGTGCATATACACGTAATGTACAGTTACTCAGGTGAGTAAAGTGTAAAATGAATCTTAAATATTTATAAGCGTCTAACATGATTAATCACGTCTGATGACCGGTAAATGTTTTCAACATTAAGTTTTAAATGTACAGCGAAAGGTAGAGTACTGTCCTTAATTTCGTTAAGAGGAAAAATGCGTTCTTGTTTGGTGCTTTGCTTCCAGGAATATTGATAATTTATCCAAGGCCGAATGCATTAAGATGAACATCTCTTTTAGTCTCGTTGAACTTTGTTATTTTATTTACTCTGCTTTATCACTCTTTTATAATCGTTTATTTTGTTAATCTGTATTGCATATTTTATGTATGGTGCCTATACGTAGTGCTGTTTGTTTCTTTGTGTTTTTTTCAGTTGCTATAAAGTTCTCATCATTTGCCGAACAAGGTTGAGTTCTTTTATTTTACAGCCTTTTTGATAACATGATTAATATCTTGTGCTCAATTTTATATTTTACTGTAATAAATTATGCTTTCTTTTGGAAAATAATTTTCCAATTAGATATTGCTCTTTGCTCTTCCACATGGCTAGATGAAAGACCTTTTATTTGCTGCAAGTAACCTCACTCTCGTAACAACTAACAGGCCTTTGAAGGGGAAAGCACGAAGGAACTGCCACCCCGGCCAGCAAGCGTTGGTGCGGCGCCGCCCTTGGACAACTACGAAAGCTTGAGTTTCCAGGACGCCCTCTCGTCCTCCGGGGCTGCAAAATTAGCAAGGTCATCTTCGGCGAAGGTAAAATGCGAAAATGAATAGCATTAAGAAATGAATGGAAGAGCTGATTTTATAGCTACTTGTTGTATGAAGAATCGGAACACCATGGCTGCAGACAGTATTATATTGACCCAAGTATTTTAGACTCTCTCTCTCTCTCTCTCTCTCTCTCTCTCTCTCTCTCTCTCTCTCTCTCTCTCTCTCTCTCGTTTTTTCTGTGACCGAGGATAAGATTCTAATTCTACCAACCCCCATTTTTTGTAAGTTTTGTCACTCTTATATGTCCAGTTTTAATAAGGAGGAGCCATTTTTCTTTCCTTTTTTTGTCATTATTATTCACATTACTTCTTATTATAACCAGGACTGTGTGACTGTTACCAAAGTGATGGCGATCCCTGACTTAGCAGTGGAAGGGCAGTTAATGGACGGAATGTCCGTATGCCGTTTCTTTTTGAGGACAAAGATGAAGTTAACGATCGGATGATGAAAATGTTGACAATGATCCTTTAAAGAAATGGCCGCCAAAAAGTAAATAACCCTGGGATCGGTCTTGAGGGAACAATCAATTTTGGTAGTTTTCTTTGTAGTGAAAACAATAAGAAAATGTAATATTTTCGAGATGGACAATAGTGAGGTTGATTATGTCCTGAAGAGTAAAAGAAATAAAATTTTGTTTTTAACTGTTTTCATTATGGTAACAGCTTTTGGTTGCGTTGTTAAAGGCGCTGATAAGATGATTAAATCGGCAATGTTCTGTAGGAAGCAAAATAGAATGGCTTCGGTAACATTCCAAGAAAAGAGACCAAAGAGGTTAGCAATGTTCATAAGAAACACAGTCCTTAGCTTAGCACAGTTTCTGCGTGTAAAGACAATCAAGATAACAATGCTCGTATGCGAGCAAATGATAAATTAGTTTGCGTTATTCCCTTAGGTAAATATAATTCGACTCTAGTAATAATTATAAACGCAGAGACAACAGGAATATTTGTAAAATCAGTGAAGTTTGTTCTCAGGTTGTGAAGCAAAGAACTTTGTCTTCAATGTCTGATTGCAATGCATTGCTTTACTTGATACACACTATTCTTTCATCATGCCATACACACACACGCACGCACGCACACACACACATATATATGTGTGTGTGTGTTTGTTTATATGAATATACGCATGATATATATATATATATATATATATATATATATATATATATATATATATATATATATATATATATATAAAGAAAGAGAGAGAGAGATATGTGCCTGACGGTATAATTTTGTCACATAATATTCATTAATGTTCGATGGAAACACTTATTCATATATAGTAAGTGTTAAAATATGAATCATGATTAAATGTGAAATTGTTTGCTGAATGTACAGTTGAAAATTATGGTTTCATAGAAGAGTTCACTTGCACAAAAAACTCGAATGTTTAACCATCATATTTTGCTTTGCAGAATTTTTTATTTCATTTTTTAATATTCAAGTTTTAGATTTATTTTCTTTCTGCAATAACTGTTGCAAATAAAACCATTTTCTTTGGTGAATTTCTATCGTATTTGCCTTCTGTTTACAGTTTCTGCTATTTTTGACGGCTTTCAAGAGTTGAAATATATAACTTTCATCCTTTAGGGATTTTGTCTGCTTATTATATTGCATTTAACTTTCCTGAACGTTATTGCAACCCACTGTATAGAAATTGACTGCATATAGAAAGGCGACGCATCTTTCAAAGTTAGTCTCAATGTGATATTGTTTTGTGTCACTCTCCGTCGTAGGATCTTCTCCTGTCATCAGCCGTTGTTTACGACAGCACGACCAAAGAGATGTCTTCCGGCATCCTCTCGCTTCAGCAGGAGGTGCTCCTTCGCTAAGATCTTCCTTTCTTGTGTGCCTTGACGCCCTTCCCGGAACCCCTGAGTCTGTTCTTGTCGGGATGCGTTGGAATGTTTCACCCTCGTCTGTTGACTGATTTTAGTAATTGCGACCATTCAAACAAGCAAATTAAAGTATTTCCTAGCTAGCTTCATAACATTGCAATAGCGAGAACAACCATTCCTCCTTATTTTTATGTAAGATCATCCTCGCATGATAAATGACTTTCTGTCTCGTTGATTTTGATTGATCCTCTTTTTACTTTCCCCGACGATATTAGTCTCTATTTTCGTCTTCTTTTCTAGAGCCAGATACCCAAATTTGACATTCATATTTATTCATTAGTTTCATAAATATGTTTCAGACACTCATTTTCTAGGACAAATAGGTTCTTTGAACATTCTTTAAGTAGAGAAATGGTATCAACCCCAACTGTGCCCCGTCGTCTTACCCGATGTTCCCCTCCTTTAGCCTAGGTTGGTTAACATTTTTCTTACGTTCCAATGGGACAAACAACCTAAAATGGCCAGCGTTTATGGAAACCACGAAAGTCGGCCTAGCCAAGAACTATATAGAACCGTTGGCTTAACTATGGAAGAAGCTACAGATAAGTCTTACTCATGAATTTTTGATGGGGAATATTTCCAGCCTTGTTTACTATGGCAGCTTAACTAGTTTTCATTTACATGAGCAAATGACGGGGTTGCTTAAATCCTGTTCAGTTCCCATGGAAATAAAGTTTGTCAAAGGAGTTTGACTGAAGAGAAAGCATTCCATGCCAAACATTAATAATTCGTACTACACAGAAAATATTATAGGGGCTACAGGTTTTTTTTTAGCGTTGTTCAAGTTGGAGAAAGTAAATCGGTTACCAGATGCTGCATGAGTAGTAGATGATTAACTTATTTGGAAAAATTAAAATGAGTTGAACTTGAACTTATCATTTAGAATAAAAAATTTTCTCTTGATGGTCGCCATATTGTTAAATTTTCAATGTTAAGTAGAGCTATTTTACTTTTCTCCCCTAGTGATAGAAACACTTGTTTGTGATGTTCATAACTTTTAGTGTTTTCCTTTTATGTTTCTAAAATGCTCAGTCTGGACTGTTTTTCCGGTGTGACGTATAAGATGTCTTTGTATTTTACAAGTGCTCGAAGGATTTCCCTTTTATATTTGTTTTAATGTGTTGATAAACATTCAAGATTTTAAGTGCTCCCTGACGTAGATCATACTATTTAAAGAGACAAAATATTTTGTAAATTCTCAGATATGAGGAACACATTCTCGGATTAAAAAAAAAAAAAACTTTAAGATATACATGAATTTTTCCTTATGCTTCATCAGGCTGACCGCCAAGCCCGCGCAGCCGCTTGGTCAAAAGAAGATTTGAGTGAAAAATACATGACCGTGGAGGAAATCATCACCAAGCGACGTCAGAAAGTCATGGAAACTCAAGGGCTGCAGTTGGTACAGGTTCTGAGGGTGAGTAACTATTCAACTCATACAACGCTGCATATATGCACATAATTACTAATAGGACCTCATTGAAAGTGGATGGTATCTGGCAGAGATATTTATTCAAGAAAAGTTACAAGCTTTCCAAGAATCCACGGATACTTGACAATCAGGAATGTTAGACCTGGAGAGCTTGTAATTTGTTTTTTTTTTTATTTCTCCGCTAATCCCATTCAGTTTCAATGAGATCCTGTTAGTAATTGTATTAATGCACAGAACAGAGATAGTAACTGCCGACCCTAGGAACGTCATATACTGTCCTAAAACTGACATCAAGGTACCCTTATTCAGCATACGTATATAGAGGGCGGTGGTTGGGGAAGTAGGCCTCGGGCGGACGTTGTAAAGCCTTTTCCTGTAGACTTGTATGTGACATGTTCATAGTAAAACTTTGTTCACATTACATATCATAGCCGTTTTTAAATGCATTTGATTTTCAACGTTAACCTTTAAATTTCTATATCAAGAAGTTTCATTGTCCTGCATCGTTCCCTCGCCAACAGGACGCCGAAGAAGCCGGCTACTCATCGGAGGAGGTGTCGATTGCCCTAACTCACTGCGGTGACAAGAGCCCGCTCGAGTGGTTGAAGGAGAACTGGAAGCACATGGTTGACACGGTGCTCACCTTGGCTACCAACTATGGCCACGAAAGACGGGTCAATGACATCGGATCCATCTCGGCCCATGAGGCCTGCATTGCCCTGAGGATCCACAAGGGTAACATCTGGGCAGCTGTCACCGAGTGTGTCGAGCAAAGGCAAAAGAAGGTTAGTTTTGGCGAGAGACGTAATGATAATGATTATTTTCTTTATTTCACCTCAAAGCTCTACACAAAGATACAAAAAGAGAAGATGGCATACAGTATAGAAATCCAGATTACATACACATAAAGAGAAATGTAGTACAGTTACACTTGGACATTGTCGACAATGCTATTACAAATAATAAGAACTTACCATGCTTCCAGCTTGAGACCATATACGGATACAGTATGCAGGTACAGGTCACTAAGAGGAACTTTGAACAACAGTTCTCGAATACAGTAATAATAATAATAATAATAATAATAATAATAATAATAATAATAATAATAAGCCCTCCACTGGAGCCTGTGCAAGAAACATCAGCTACCTTGCAGTAATAAGTGGTACGAGCACCAACCTGAGGGAGTGATAGAAACGATCAGGCAAAGATCCTCTGGACTATGGTATCAGAACGGATAGGGTGATACGTGCAAATAGACCAGACGTGACGTTGATTGACAAAGTCAAGAAGAAAGTATCACTCATTGATGTCGCAATACCATGGGCCACCAGAGTTGGATAAGTATCAAGATCTGAAAATAGAAATAGAGGATATGGGATATGCCAGTGGAAATCGTACCCATAATCATAGGAGCACTAGGCACGATCCCAAGATCCCTGAAAAGGAATCTAGAAAAACTAGAGGCTGAAGTAGCTCCAGGTCTCATGCAGAAGAGTGTGATCCTAGAAACGGCACACATAGTAAGAAAAGTGATGGACTCCTAAGGAGGCAGATGCAACCCGGAACCCCACACTATAAATACCACCCAGTCGAATTGGAGGACTGTGATAGAGCAAAAAAAAAAAAAAAAAATAATAATAATAATAATAAGTAATAATATAATAATAAAAAAAAAATAAAAATCTATAATATAATTATTATTATTTTATGTCTTTTATATAAAATGGCAGTGATGTGACGGCTAATTGTATTGAATATAGTTCACAGAAGGAGACAGCAGAGATGCTCTTCTATTTCTTAATAACATGGTGGTAGCATGAAACCCAAAGAGAAACAGAACAAAGCGGCACGATAAATAACATAGCAGGAGCATACACAACGGGACGAAGGCCGCCCTTCAGTAGGTGCAGATGAAACGACACAGATAGAAGGAATAATACTTAAATGCTGAGGAATAGTAAGAAAGATATAGCAAATGCGAATAATAGCGAACAAAAATAATAGAAAGAAAGAAACAAGCGTACAGCATTTGAGGTCGTCGTCTAAATGTGGAACTGATTCAGATGTTTTAGAGAAGCGGATTGCCACTGTTATTTAGTTGGATGATCAGACTGGATTTAAAGGACTTTCTGACATAGATTACTGTACTGAAATAAACGAATTATTTTGTAAAATTTCAAGTGTGTAGGACACATACGTGCCCCTGACAGGGATTTTCCAATTGTCCAGGTAGTTTTCTGTGAGCAGCTGCGTAACAGAATGGTAATGAGTTGTGATATAAAAGCAATTTAGGTTTGAATTGTGAGCAAAAGTAATATGTCTCTTGTCAGTGGAGTTCATAACTGTGTTACTTTTTTGAAGTGATATTTTCTTCAAATGCACTTTCTAACAGAATTGCTTTTGTTGTTACTTAGGAAACCTGTGGCTGAACGACTGCCTATTATTAGGTGGGTCTTTAAGAACAACCAGAGAGATAGGTCCTTTAGAATGACCTCGGAATCTAAGCTGCTGGTCCGATACAGTACTATGCAACAACCCCAACTATAGAAATGGCGATTTGATTCGAATACAGTAGACGCGTTGTTGGACTCGGACAGGGATACCATTTGATAACTTCAAAACAACACTGAACATACCAGCCTGGAATGACCTGGTTAAAGACTCAGATTTTCATACTTTCGAGAAATGTTTTCATTATTGTTAATCCTGTCAACAAAATTTGATTAACAGTTCTTTGTATTTTTTTACCTCTTCCATCTCAATTTTAGTGCTTTAGTGTACAGTATCTGCCTTTCGGTTACTGAGTTTTAGACTTGAGCTCTAGTAAAGGATATTATTGTTGTTATTATTATATACATGGTAGACTAACTTAAGAAGGTTGAGTGTTTTCACGAGGCTCTCCCATGAAAGAGAGAGAGCGGGTTGGGTTGGGTTGTTTATTAATGCATGTCAGACTTATTATTAGATTCCTTAAATGATAATGCAAACTCCAAGAGGAGAAGATCGACATCTGAGAAATATGGGGTCAAAATAACTGCGTGTGAAGATGAGGAGATGACCAAGTGGGATAGAGTATCACCCGAGTCATCCTCTCTTCCAGTTCAACGAGATATACTCCAGGGGCAAGTTCAAGCGGGCTGACGTCGTGAAGGCGCTCGAGATGCACGACGGCGACGTCGATGCTGCTTTCCTGGAAGTGAACAAGTCCCAGCTGCAGCCCTTCCTCATGAAGATCTGGGGATCGGGGTCGTCTTCCCCATCACAGGCGAGTAGAGGCCGCAGTTGTCGCCATCCTAGTTTTTCTATTACCCTTATAGATTCTTCCCAATTCTTTCTATAAACAAAAGTACATCTTAAATATGTTTTCCCCCGAATCTTCACTGTGTTCACTTAACATGTGCGTATACTGCATCTGAAACCGTAATAAGGGATAAAAAAAATGGCTCATATGTATTTTATTGTTGGAAAAACATTGTTTCCATTTCAAGTTCAGTTAAATATAGCCAGAAAAAATTCAGAAGGAAACATCCTTTTGCTTTAGATGTGTTGGGTATGTATACGTTCAATGTAAATTTCCTTGTGTAGGTGGCTTTTCTGTAGGCTGTAATATTCATAACTATCATCAGACTCTGAAATGCCTTGTTTCCTTCAGTTTTCCCTCTGTATTTAAAATTGCTATGAAAGTAATCCCCTGGAAGCCAGATTTACCCTATTAATCAGCCTGATTCAGTTCACTACACATGTAAGGAAATACATCTTAGTATATCACAATGTATTTACGTTTCCGCACGTGCATAGACATTCACGCATGCCATTTATATTCAGATACAGTTGCTTGGTGATGTGTAAACCATAAAGTCACGCAAACACTTGGGATCCACCCCACCTCCCCATTTAGTATTTGTCGTAGGTACACAATATATATGTTAGTTTTTATAACAAAGATATTATTATTATATAATTATCATTAATCGCCTTATCTTTAATAACCCAAATATTATTTATAGGCAAAGGGGACTCAGCCCCCTGCACCTGCTGTTTCTAGTTCTGTCTCCAACGAAGTATCATCGTCTCCCTCACCTTCCAGAAGCACTACGCAGGAGGTGGTTACCACACAATCCACGCAAACTGATAAAGGTAATTCTGTAATCTGAGGAAATCGCGAGAGGCAACCTTAAAGATTAAATAGATATTTGTTCTGATGTGTAATTTATGATATCGTGACTCAAGGTAAGCACTGTAATGCGGCGACTGAATCTTAGAGACTGGCCTTCCATCTGAGGCCACCGTGGTTTTGAAACAGTTTAAGGAGCGTCACTGTAGTCCTGAGTTCTGGTTTTTCGTCGGTTCGATCCCAAGAGACGCCGAACTTATTATCAACTAAAAAATTCCCCTTTATTTACCATCTATATAAAGATACAATATTTCCGAGGTAGAGCGAATTGGGTTCCTTTGTACCGAGGTCCTATGTTTTTGGAATTAAACCTTTCATACAGATTTGTAAAGGAAATCTTGTCATCTTAGGACGTTTTGATTTTGAGAAGCCAACCCGTATTCACAGGACAGTCTCGTGTAGTAGTTCTAATTACCATGACATTACGAGAATTCCAGGGAGGCCCGTTATCTCGATTTTCTTCTCATATGAGGGTATCATGTGACGTTTGGAAAAGGGCTTGGAAACGTTAATCCTGCATTCTATAACTTTTTTTATATTTTAGTCCATAGTATTTAGGACTATGTTCTTAAAGCATTAGTACAATAAGCTAAGACGCCTTTGTTATATCTAGAAAAAAAAAACATCATTTCAGTACTGTTTATTATTCGTCTGGCCTTTCAGGGATATCAGTTATCCGTGTTATGAGTGATTTTTCAATCTGAAAAAAATGTTCAGAATTACAACACACACACATACATACATACATGTATGTATATGAATTTTTATCACATCACCATGATTCATATACATACATAGAGCTACAATAGTCCTTTAATATCCAATTCGCTCTACCTCAGAATTGATGTTTTAATATATGTTAACCGAAAATAGTTGAAAATACTTTCGGTTAACTTATATGAAAATATATTAATTATTAATTCCGAGGTAGAGCGAATTGGATATTAAAGGACATTTATAGTTCGATGTATATCTATGTATATGTAGCATATATGTATGTATATATATATATATATATATATATATATATATATATATAATATATATATATATATCAATTTTGGAAAACTTAATGGATGACTATGTTGACATAGGATATGTAAAGCAATTGTTCCTTGATATTACACTTTGATTCATCTGTGAAAAAGAAGTAAGTATTCTTGAACTCAGAAACCTCTTCATTGTGCAATCGGTAGGTATTACTTATTTTCAAAATTGACTATTTTTCTATATTGTTTTTACATATATTTTCATTATTTATTAGTTATTGGTGTGGCTTTGGAGTTTTGTGTTTCGATATTTGCGTTGTCTTAATTTTGTGAAACTGCTGACATTTTATGTGTTTTGATTGTTTTGGTCGTTTTCAACATTTTTTCATACCAAAATTCCATCTACCCTTTGTTTTTGTAATAATATCTTTTCCCATAAATGGTTCCACCGATTTTCTTAAATATTATCATCCAGTTTCTGTCATCTTTTATGTCTAGTTTTCATCTTATGTTTTTCATTTCATGTTCTGTACACCCATAGCGGTCATCATGTGTTCATATGCACTAAATGATATAACACTTCACCGTTGAGCTTTTTGATTATCCCTCTTATCAGTGTTTCATTAGAATGATTGCCTCCTCTATGTTTCAGTAATGAGAATAAATACCTTACCCCATATATATGTAAATAGGATATATATATATATATAGATATATATATATATTATATATATATATATATGTATATATTATTATATATATATGCTTAAAAAATCTCAGTAGGTGCCCATGACGTCATTATATAAGCGAACACCACAGGAAAATAAACAGGAGAAAGTGCTTGGTACTGACGTTCTGCCTGTCATTTTCCTGTGGTGTTTTATTCTTTTATGAAATTCCTGAACACAGTCGAACTCATCTCATATATATATATATATATATATATATATATATATATATATATATATATATATACTATATAAATATATCTGTATGTATATGTATATGTGTGTGTGTGTGTGTGTGTGTGTGTGTGTGTGTGTGTATGTGTTTTTGTATGCTTGTGTGCGTTTAAGTGTGTGTGTGTGTGTGTTATGAGAGAGTGAGAGAGAGGGAGTTTGTTCAGATCGTTTACAAATGAATAAGTAAACACAAATATATGGGTAAGATAGTTATTTTCATTACCAAAGCATGAAGAAAGCAATCTATTGAAAAGAGGAAGTCAATCGAGAAGCCCTATTGGGATTTTTTATGCACTATGCGCAGATGTTTTTTTATTGTGGTCCAAGAACTCATGTGAAAGAAGTTGAGATCTTATGGTTTTATTTGCATATATATATATATATATATATATATATATATATATATATATATGTATCTATATATCTATATATATATATATATATATATATCTATTATATATAATATATATATCACAGCAAAAAGTTTAGTCGTTCGAGATATATTCTCAAGGAAGCAAGGGAGACATCTTCTGGTAATTTAATAGGCTTTATTAAGCCTTTTAAATTACCAGAAGACTTCTCCCTTGCTTCCTTGAGAATATATATATATATATATATATATATATATATATATATATATATATATATATATATATATATATATATATAGTTGTCATTGTACATGTGGCTTTTATCGTTTGAGGACAACACTTCTAATTTTATATAAATCCTTTCATCTTCAAGGGTAAAACTAGTGTATAAGATGAATATTGCTGATTTGTCGCTCATTTATTTAATGTTAACAGCTGTTTCAGCCATTAAGTCGTGGTATAGGTGAGTAACGTCAAAAATCGAGAATCAGAAAAACTAAATTAACAATGAATATTTACCAGATCGGGATAATTCCCATGAAAATGAACAAGACTGAACCTTCGGTTCCATAAAGAGTTACTATGCCCCGAAATACCCTTCTCTTCTGTTTTTGGGGGAAAACAATCCAACGACACCTGGGGATTTAGAGTTGGATGTTATAATGTAATGATCTGTGCTTCGGTAACTGGAAGCTTCATATAAGCCCTTAGACAGAAATTACATTAGGAAGACGACGACTACTGCAACTGCAAGCCCAAAGAAACAATGGGGCCATATGTCAGCATTTTGTGAAGTTGCTTAACATGAAACCCCCTCTAAATGATCCTATTAGACACACTGTGGTTGTACATCAGGATGGCTGTGTGGCTTGTGGGTGCAGAGGCGGTGTGCACTGTGTTGCAGCAGCCTACTCCGAAAGTCCAGGTGTCTTTGGACTGTCTTTTCCATTAAAAAAATAAATAGATAAATAATCGGGCCATAGACAATTTTGATGTAGCCGTAGAATCCAGTCCTGTGCAGTTTCATGGAGAATTATCAAGATCTCGGACATTTTCATTGTTAATTTTATTTCTCGGGTTCTTGTATCTGTCTTTCATTTTGTTGACAGTACCCACCCATATACTGAAGTTGCGTCTCACTGGAACTAGTATAGTCCTGAATGGCAGAGGCAGCTGTCGACGCTAAATAAATGGAGGAACAAAGCAGTAAAGTTCATATTTTACTTCAAAGGTTTGCCCTCGAAAATGAGAAGCAATAAAGCGAATTAGAAAAGTATTGTCCTGAAGTAATAAATCCCACAAATGTACATATCTATCTATCTATCTATCTATCTATCTATCTATCTATCTATCTATATATATATATATATATATATATATATATATATATATATATATATATATATATGGGTGTGTTTTGAATGAGTTTTACGCACAAAAACGTTTTGCAGAGAAAGAACTTTTAACGAAATTTTCAACGGCAGATACAATTGCATGGATAGATGACGACGACGACGACGATGACGATGATGATGTGTTCGAAAACGTGTATGCAAACATTAAGCCGCTGCGGGAAGAAGCCCAACCGCCACCTGAGCAGCTGTATGCTAATGTTAATATTGCTTCCAAAAAAATGAAACTAGTCAAGGAATCCGTAAGATCAAAGAAAATGGCCAAGAAAGCGAACACAAAGCAGGAGCAAGACGAAGACGAATTATTCACCGCGAGTGAAACTGCTGGGATAGATTCGGACGAGGGTAGGAAAGCTTGACAAACTTAGTAGTGCTGTTTCGAACTATTTTTTGTACCAGTTTCACGGCATATATTACTCGTAGCGCTATTCTTCGTATAGATTGCTTTCCTCGATTTGTTTTGTAACTTTCTTTTCTTCCATTTTAGAAAGTACTACTTGGCTCTTTGTAAAAACTAACCGATATATGTGTACTGTAGTCTAATGTTATTGTTACTTCGCTCGTAGTTGTGTGAATACGTATATCAGGAGTCACATTTCAATAAACCAGCATTATGGGTGTTTTAACGTGCAACACACACACACACACACACACACACATATATATATATATATATATATATATATATATATATATATATATATATATATATATATATACTATATATATCAGGCAGTCTTCCCCGGGTTACGACGGGGGGTTTTCCATTCTTGAGACGCGTCGTAAACCAAAAATCATCGAAAATAGGAACATCATAAAAAATCCTAAGAAAACCTTACTTTTAATGCTTTTGGTGCATTGAAAACTATGTAAACTGCATTCTTATTGCATTTTTGATAAAAAAAAAACTTTTAAATATTGATTATTTTGCATTTTTGGTGTCATATTTTATCTGCTAGATGAGTGTTGTAGGTGTCGTAACCCTGGAACATGCATCGTAACCGTGGAAATAATGTCTGATGAATATAATTGAGAAGCACCTTAACCTCGGAACGTCGTAACCCGAACCCGTCGTAACCTGGGGACTGCCTGTATATATATATATATAATTTTCATCACAGGTATCGGGACTTTTTTATATTTACATCTATGAAGCTACAAATGTCATTTAACATCTATTTCGCTCCTCCTGGGGAATATTATCACCGAAAGGGAATTATAATTGATAAACGGTTCGAATCTCCCAGGTGCCGAATCAGTCATCGATTCCCAGGTAGAGCGAAATAGATATTAAACGACAGTGATAACTTAATGTTTGTATGTATATATATATATATATATATATATATATATATATATATATATATATATATATATATATATAAATGGTGTACCATTTCATGATATACAAAAGTCCTCTTCGCTTTTTACTATGAGCGTCGCATCTACATACCACCTAAATAGATAGCTGACTCTTTGCTTTCTGTGTGAATTCTGTTTTATATTTTTCGTTATTCATGGTTGTTAGTTAACAACTGCTTAACCTAGTAATGCATTTGCCGGTACTATTCACATGCGTGCATACACAGACGTGCGATTACTCGACTATATCGCATATTTCATTACACTTTTATTAATTTATTACTATACCCATCTTTCCATTTGCTCAGACTGATATAAGAACTAATCTGGAACTAACGTGTAATGATCACATCTTGCAATAAGTAGTTAGGTCTAAATTGGTTTATAATGGAAATAGTAGATCCAACTTGTGGTAATGATTCATACATAGTAGTATGATTCTATTTTATATCTCCGAAAACATCACCATTTTAACGATATATGAGAATGAGAGAGAATTTTCTAGAAAGAATCATTAAGCAAATCCTTGTAGCAAAAGAAATATTTGTTTAAACGTTGAAAAGTTCCTGAAAACTCATGTTTTCAAGACAGCTCGTCAAGTTATTCACTTGTTGTTAAGCGCTCCTTAAGATTGTAAATAAGTCCCATAATTCTCTGAGAATTTATTTATTTTAGTTCTTTTATATGATAACCAAAATCTCCGTATAAACATGGCCTTGATTTTAGAACAGACCAAACCTTTGTTGTGTAATACTGAAATTTACCATTTTTCCAAAGTGCCTTATAGTCTAGAAATAATGGTGGTGAGTTACAAATAATTTTCTCCTCGTACTTCTCAGTGAAAATGGAAATACCTAAAGAGCTATTTATATCATACTTAGAAATGCCCACCGTCAAAGTCAACTTTATGAGGTAAAGAAAAGTGTTCACACCACCCTTAGAAGCTTTGTCGAAGAAAAACTTTATAATGGAAGAAATCCAGTCTTCAAAGCAACCTTATGTAAGAGCTATCAAACACACACACACTCACACACACATGCACATATATATATATATATATATATATATATATATATATATATATATATATATATATATATATATAATATATATGTATATATATATATAAACGTTTCATTTATTGTTCTGACGTTATACTTTGCAGTCAACTTCACTGTGATACTATGTCACCGTTCCAGGTTATCACAAGGTTAGAGGAGATAATCTTTGGCCATTACCGATATTACTGTCTTTGGTTTTTACCCTGATTATTGCCCTTTGCTGTCATTCACTCCTTTCTTTCTTTTAGAATCAACTATTGAAGAGTTGCTGGCGGGAGTCGTCAGTCCCAACTATTATGAGTATTTTACGGCAGTCGGTAATGCTGACTACAGGAATTGTCATAGTACCGCCTCAAAGTGGTTCTTCCGAAGAAAGATTTTCCTGTGGGCTTCCGTGTCAAACGTTCTGAGAAGTTGACAGAATCTATTATTTGAAATTCTGGTCAGAATGATGTAATGTAATCGCCGCATCAAAGTCATGAGATTTTAGGAGCTCGCACCATTCGACCACGGAAGATACATCTCTGCTTAAATGAGAACTTTTCAACTACTTGCTTGTGCCATGAGGGCATTTAAAATCTTTATGTAAAAGGAAGCATCTCTGAAAATCTTTCTAATGGAGGATACTGTCCCCCGGTCCCTAAACCAATTTTGAGTTGCCGTTATGTAGACAGCTTAGAATATTCCGCATATTCGATGGTATAGTGTTACGGCCAAGACCTTAAGAAGAGACTTCTTTAAGGCTTGGTTACTGCTGCCATTCTCTCTCTCTCTCTCTCTCTCTCTCTCTCTCTCTCTCTCTCTCTCTCTCACCTTCTTTTTCTTCATCTTCTTCTTCTTCTTCTCTTTTTCTTCTTTCCTTGCAATAATTTCTATTTTCTTCAAAACATATTGGCCCGTCAACAGTAAATGTTGACTTGGCAGTCATTTTTCTTCTAAATCATCGAATATTATGGAATTGACTTTAGAATTTGCTTAAAAAAAAGAACCATTAGTTGCTGTTGCATACAGTATCATTTTTATTAGGTCTCACTGATTCTACAGACTCAGTAATATGATAGCTGCTTTGCATTATAATTTCACCTAGCACTGCATTTTACCTACCATGAACCACACTGTAAGTCCGGAACTATGATGTGTGATTAGGTCTAGTTTATTTCCATATTTAGTGTTCTCTAAATTTGGCATAGATTGAATCCGGGAAGCTTCAGTAGCCCAAGGCAATGAAAACGTCCTATTTAGACTGGAATCAAAAACAAATTCATCATTAAGAATCGTAATTATATGCTGTCGACAGCTAAAGGCATGATTCCGTAAATGGGAACTGGAACTCCTAGTCACTTAGTGAGTGAGAATCGAATCCTTTTGTCGTGTGCGCTGTTCTGTTAAAAGGAAATAAATGCATTCGTTTACAAGGAGCGCGAGCCATCCATCTTTGTCTACAATAATCTGTCTTGATTGTTTGGCCAACATTAAAAGCTTTCTTTTATTATTTTACCGTTTTGCTAATTTTAACGGATTATTAATTTGTAAGAGTACATTATTTGCAAAGTGTGATTGTTTTGCTCATGTCATTCAGTAGTGGTTATATAAACCGCAAGATCATGCTTTTATCTGTTGTGAAAACCTCAAAGCATGCCTGTCTGTACAATTTATGCTATCTTGTTTTTTTTCCTTTTTTGCCTATGACTTTTCGAATAAAAGATAATCTGTAATTTTGCAGAGAGTTATCTTTGTTTTAGCAATTTCTCATTTCGAAAAATACGACGAAAGAAGAAGAATCGAAAGCTCCGAACTAAAATCTAACAGTGTGGTTTCTTGTATTCCGATGTTTTGCCACCTTCAGTTGAGATGCCCTGTGTCTAGTTAGGACAAGTTTTGAACGGGTGAACGAAATACGTTTTAATCCTCCCTAAGAATTTTTACAGATGATTTTGGAAGCCTTAACCTTATTATCTATCCTGGTGCAGGTGTTTTCATATAGTTTAGAATGTCAACTAATAAGTGGATGCCGTTTGAAAAATGTGGTGTGCATCGTCTTGTGACCCATATGACTGGTCATATTCTGTGCAGTGTCAGTTTGTAACGAAAAATAAGTTGCATTCCAATAGGTTATTAAAACTCAATACACTACGAACTTTTCATATGGAACACAGCAAAAATGATATATCTTGAACATTGGCTATGTCTTCCAAAGTACTTTCAATGTCTGATTAATGCTGAAATTACATTCAACTTTTCTTCCGTCTTGTTTTTACAGCAATCTCGGCAAGGCGATTTTATGTTACCTTTAGAAATCTATAGTCACAGTGCATATTGTTTTGAATTGATCCAATTTACAGAGTACTACATGTCTTGTGGAAAGTAATTTTGATTGTATATATTTTATTAGGCGTTAATTTTGATTTTCAAGAATGCTTTGCGTTTACGTTTATTTTAAGTTTTTAGTCTGTTTATTTAGTATTCGTTTTATGCCTGAATTATTATTTTTCACTGAGGCTTAAATTGAGTTCTTTGTGATAGTCCTCTTCTTCCTTCGCTCTTCTTCGTTACCTTATTATAC
Organism: Macrobrachium nipponense; assembly: GCF_015104395.2. NCBI lineage: Eukaryota > Metazoa > Arthropoda > Malacostraca > Decapoda > Palaemonidae > Macrobrachium > Macrobrachium nipponense. The sequence continues at coordinate 157,836,337 of NC_087200.1, forward strand.
ATGAATGAAGCAGTTAATTATTGTTTACGCTATTATACTATAATTTTTTGACGCGCTAATCTCTTAAAAAAAGTGCTCTTTTTCAGTAGAAATTGGCTTCTATCTTTAATGTAAATTTCTTATGGCATTGGTTTTTAGCGTTTTTCAAGGCTAATAACTTTTCCTGCTTCACTTTCCAAAGGAAATCTATTCATCCCTCAAAGAATGATGCTTAAATGTCCAGTTGTTACTGGTTATTCAAATGCATCATATCGTGAGTAGAATCGGCAGTCCCGTTTTGAGTACTAATTCCAGAGCCAAGCACAACAATAATTTCGATTACAGACTTAGATGATGAAAATGAGGATGATGATGATGATGATGATGATACGGAAGAAGGAGAGAAGAAGAAGAAGAAGAAGAGGAAAGAAGAAGAATAAGAAGAAGAAGAAGAAGAAGAGAAGAAGAGGAAGAAGAGAAATATTATGATGAAGACGATGAAGCGGAGGAATATGAAGAAGCTGAGGATGAGAGTGAGGAGACAGAAACAGAGGGAATGGAAAATTACGTAGAAGATGAGGAGATTTATGAATACAGGGGTAGGGATTGAAGTGCTTCTCTGGTCCAGATATTTATCTTTGCAACACTGACATCGACGTTAGACTTTGAACTTTAATTCAAAATTTAATCTGCCTGATGAGAGAGAGATCTGTATTTTCGCCTGTCCAACTTCGGTCAAGGATTAAATCCAGATTATTGTGTTTAGAGACAGTTACCTCATTCCGAAATGAAATTTTGGCGAGGTTTATGAGGGAAGACGAATTTTAACTCTTTTTCTCAAGTTTCTTTTCACAAAATACGTTAAGTGAAGTTTTTCTGAGAATGGATGAGTCATACACAAAGTCCGGCTCTGTCAAAGCAAGTAAAAAACCTCTTTTGATTATAGTCATATCGGATTCCAACTGTTACGCTCAAGAGACTCAGAGACAGATCAAATGATAGACTTTGACTGGATACGTTCAGTATACAAACAGACCTGAATGATTGAAAGGTTGTGTTAAAATTGAACGGTTCTCTCTTCAATTCTTGAGATAATTATTGCTTTTATCGAGCTGAGAAGAATTTAAAGTACTTAATAAAATAATTTCCTTTTCTGCAATCTAAGTGTAGGGAATTATCCAGCAGCATTCATGAGAGATCTGTGTACCTTATGAGTAGGCGGTGTGTTGTTAAATAATTCAAGATAAGCAGAACCTGCAAAGGATAATGTGACTGCTTGGAAATTTTCTATGTTCAAGGACGTAGTTGGACAGCTTAATCTCTTTTACTAAATATATGTATATATATATATATATATATATATATATATATATATATATATATATTAATTTTCTATATGTATGTCTGTACAAAGATATAATATACCAGAGACGTGAAACGGAATATTTTATAACTAATCAAATGTTATGAATTATGGGACGTCATGTAATACTGGAATTAGGTATAATTAATTCATATACTAGTATATATATAAGTATATATAATTTGTATATGAAAATATAAATATAATATATATATATATATATATATATATATATATATATATATATATATATATATATATATATATATATATATATATATATACACAGCCGCTTAAATGAAGACCTTCATCTCTACCCCTCCTAAACTGAGGATTATATAAAGTCGCTATTAACGCACTTGCATTAATCATTTTCGCATTATCTGGTACAAAAAAAAAAAAAAAAAAAAACAAAAAAAAAAAAAAAAAAAAAGCCAAAAAAGACATGAATTATCCGTAGCATATTTCCTATGAAGCGAGTGGCCTTCTTTACTGCAAGTTTTAACAGAGTTTTAATAATTTGACATTTTGGAGTGTGAATATGGTTTTATTTTGTTATGTCTTTTTCTCTCAGAAACTCTTATTTTTCTAGTATCCATCCTTTTGGTTCGTTATAGACGTCTTTAGTTTCCTTTCTTTCTTTCGATCAAATGTTCTTTTTCCTTCATTCTGTTATTGTTTCGCTTCACAAGTCTTTTTTTTTAATCGCGAGTTTCAGCTCTTATAGTGCTTGAATTATCCTCGATTTTATCTTCTTTTTATTTTTTGTTTGGTTTAGCCATCTCTGAAATGCAATGCTCCTCTTGTACGGATTCCAGTTAGCTTTGATCAACAATGACTTACTTTTCGTTACAGAAAGTAAGAGCTTTTGTTTGCCGAATCTTCATTTCAAAGGTTTTTAACCCGAAGCCACGCTAACCTTTGTGTCGGTTTGAAAGCATATTATATTGGCACTTTTCTGGAGAGATGACCGTACATAGGATAACTAATGATTGATATGTATTTCCACACAATATATTCACAAATTCATTTATATAAGTTATAATTATGAATTGTTCCACAGTAGAAGGTATTCTGTAACTTTTGTCAGGTAATTTTGAAGTTCCTCTGATTTCATCTTACCAACAACTATACAACAAAATGACTGGAGTAATAGGGTTACTTTTGAAGTAATAATTCAGGTTTTGACAACCCATCGTAAATTCTAATTCTGGGAGCATTGTTCTTCCCGTGAATCTCATAGCTCTTGTATTTGAACCATTTTTGTTTGACATATGTCGCATTTTTATTTGATTTTACTACTGTTATTTTGTTTTTGTTATTGCTTTTCGCAATGATTATCAATTTCCAGTTTTGAGTATAGTTTTGTATGGTCTTCATCATCAGTCATCAGTTGTAAAGTCGGATTATTATCCCATACAAGGACGGACAAACAGTTTTATATTTACGGTTATTTCACTCTCCAATTTACTTGATTTATTTATTTATAGAATCTTGACTTCCAGCCATGAGCATTTTCTCTCATCTTCAACATGACATTTCTTCACGATACAGTTCATTTTCAAAATCTTTCGTTCATTCCAATACCTTTTGTTCGTGCTAACATTTTAATTTCACGCAGACCCTCATTTTATTGCACGAATGAAAAGCCATATTATTTGACACATCTCTGGTCATTAATTCATTCTCTTCTCGTATTCAGGTAAAATATCTGTTAGCTTTTTATCGTTGATAAATCATGATTCATTTTCAGTTAGTTACTAGGTTACTGAAAATCAAGTAATGCTGTATTTAGGCTGAATTAACCGTTCCTCTTCAAATGCTTGTATAACCATCGCTTCTATGTCTGCATGGATTTAAGGCATTGGGTAAGAATACTTTGAACTTGATATATACTGAAATTAGTGCAAAACAAGGGAAAATAGGATATGAAATAGACGCTGTTATATACAGAATACTACGAAATTTTCGTGTCGAATGAAATGGCTTTTGAAAAACAAAATGAAAAGGTAAAACTTCCTGAGCGATTCATTTCAAAATTCTTCGTGTCCCCTTTCGTTCTCCCCAGATGCGCCCTTCAGCCTTGCCCTTTCATTCCTTTTCTTATCGCTCTCTTTACTCACTTGCTTCTTCGGGTGTTTCCTTGCTGCCTTCCCTTTCCTGGTGGTGGTCGCAGACGCTGTCTACTCCGATGCCGACGGGGACTCAGACCCCGTGGAAGCTTTCTCCGATCCACAGTCAGGTCGGCAATCTGCCTCTACTGATGCTCTTTTGTTTGCGCTGCTCTTGATGATGCTCTGCTTGCTCGCCCGCTGTTGCGGGATTTTATGCTACTATTAATATTAATCGGTCCTTTTTTTTTTATCTCATACTGAACTACGCTACCCCTAATAGGTACATATTTTGTGTACTACTTTTACAGTTACATCTGCCTGCACTGTAACCACTACTATTGATACTGCTATTGGGTTTGATACTGCTGCTACTACTACTACTACTACTACAACTACAACTACATCGTCACAGAATGTTTTTTTTATTTATTTCGAAGAATTAGAGCTGTGTATAATGTTTCCAAAATGAGTAGTACTATTCCAGTCATCCGTGTGTTGGGGAAATCTCGGTTTGATATGAGATCAGGCGAATTTCCCGAGTCGAACGTGAATAGAAATAATAAGGTCGAAAATTATTAATTAGTGATAAATTAACGTGAAGGCTTTTATCGTCTCTTGAATTTTTTCGATGTGAAATTATTCGATGGATATTTGCTAAAAACAGGGATTTTACCCCGAGAGTTTTATGTTTTTCACTATTTCCCTATCAGCATATTCGTTAAATCAGTTATCTCTTTATAGGACTTTATAAACAGCTCTGTGTTATGTAACCTATTACTTCCCCACTTTTTATTTTTCCGTAATAACACATATCCTTTCAAAGATTTTATTGTGACGGCATATCTCAGTGAATGACGTCGGACTAGTAATTAACGTTAATTTACCTGAATTCTAAATAGGTCTCGAAGAACCAGTAATTTATTCAGCCCCAGTCTTTGCTTTTCCTCTGTGCCTCATTCGTCTTTCCCTTCTCTCCTCGGAACTATTACTATGTAACTATTTCTCAGCTCTGTTTTCATCGACTTGAACTTGAGATATCACTGAAATTAGTTAAATGCGGGCATAAAGTATTTCTGGAATTAGCCAGATTTTAAAGATGGATGAGTAATGCTTTGATGTGTGACTGTAAATGAACACGTCATGCATAAGTAATTGCGTCTCTCTCTCTCTCTCTCTCTCTCTCTCTCTCTCTCTCTCTCTCTCTCTCTCTCTCTCTCTCTCTTTAGGATTTAATTTCTCCTTGATATTTAAAACTATTATTTGCCAAATATATCGCCGTAATGAAAACGGGGATCATATACATTGCCCCTAATTCAGAAACACCTCGAAGAAATGACTCCCTTGAGCGAGCATGATGAGTATTAACATGTCAAGGCATAATGATTTTCTGCTGCCTAACAATCTAGAGTAGATGAAATTTAGCATTTGATTATTTCTCTTTAATTGTGCGTTGTCGTTTAGTACTAAGTGTAGTTGTCTTAGTTAAAATGTGTAGTAATAAATGTGATAGTTTACGTATGAAGTTTGTTTTCTTTTTATTATTCAGTCATTAAATTTTTTCCTTTCAGGATGAAACAAATGGAGTTGTAAGTCTAATGTATAAATAAAAATAAGATTCCATCTTTTTAAGTCAAGATACTGTTTTGCGTATGAAGAAAATCGTGGTGTTTGTGCACCTGTTTACATGTTTACATGTCTGTTTGCACATGATAGCCATTATTATGCAACAGGCGGAGTTATCTTGTATCGCTCAGCCACAAAAATAGTACTGCTTCCTCTAAACTGTGCTGTGACTGGATTACGATATTATTCCTACACCCGGGATGGTCTGACAGAACTTTGGTTCGTCTAACGCAAAGACTTCCAACGGCTGTCCATCTGAACTCCATTTCCTTTTAGTTCCTGTGGTACAAATGCTCTGCTAAAATCAGATGTTCACTGACATTTTTAAGAACGTGCATGTAATTCCTTACTGTTTCATTTGTACACATCTTGCAAGGGCCCTGACTCAGGTCCTACGACTATTTATGAATGTTACATTTTTCGGCACGTAAGGAACAAAAGTTTGAAAACCCGTTCATTGATGTAAGACGCATACCAAGTATATGTTTCATAATTTCTGTCATCATTGTTGCAAGTTGATAATTGATAAAATAAAGGTTTAACAAATATCCATGTTACTTTAAATGATTTTAATTTCTTTTTTTCTGTACCGTAACCTCTTTTTATGGTTATAGTTGCTTTTTGTTTGCAATATATTAGATATGCCTTTTATATCTACCTTGCCTGTTATCTTTATTTGCACTTTTGGACAAAATGTTGGCAGTATTTGGACTTTTCGTTCGCAAATGCTGGTTCTCTCGATGCATGTTGGCAGTATTACAAAAACTGCCTTTTTCTTCTTTACAAATCCCACTTTCATTTGTCACCTTTATGTTTTGTGTCTTAATGTCCAGGGTGTTTATGAGTATTGATATGCAAACAATCTATGAGTTTTTCCAAAAGCTTTCGTATGAATATAAAGTATCTTGTTTACTATAAGTTTATGGCGTCTTTGTCAAATTAAGGATTGATTCTCCTCCTTAAAATTACTGTCAATTTGTTGGTGGCACTTACCAGAGCTCCATGAAATCAGCACCCATCCCAACGAATTCTTAGCTTCTTAATTTGCTAATATTTGTTAATATTGAAAACCTCGGAATTAGAACTCGTAAAAGAAAGAAGACTCTCCCATTCCACCTCAGAAGTCGAACTGAGGTCAGCGAAAGTTCTGTTATCGCTGCTCCTCTCAAGTTCTCTGGTTATTGCCTTCAACCTGCTGTCACGGACTTCAGTTCCAATCCAACTGAGTTCATAATTCAATTTGAAGCGGGAAACTTATCCTCAGAAATGATGGAATTGAGAAGTTAAGAGTCCAGTAGGTTATCCGATATACATCCATATAATATATAGGTATAGTATATACGTAAATACTTATATGTATGTGTATATTAATATAAATATATATATATATATATATATTATATGATATATAGTATATGTATATATATATATATATATATATATATATATATATATATATATAGATATATATATATATGATGTTTGTATGTATGTTTGTAAGCCAGCCAAATAACCTAAATAGGTTTCATACCCAGTTTATTGTTACCTTAGAAAACATTTACCATTTATGAGCCTTGAAAGCTCGAAACTTGAACGAAGATTTTCTTTTGTTTCAGTGACTTACTATCTTAGATATTATCTTAAATCTTAAGCTGTAAGTAAACTGGGTATTAAAAGAACCTTCCTTTCTGGTTTAATGTTCCCTTGTCTTCATAAGTGTTTCTCTGTCTATTGTGTCTGTTTGGAACATTTGTTTTGCAGTAGTACTTGATATTTACATACATGACTTATGGCTTAATCCTGCGTTCAAAGTGTGAAAGTATATAATTATATAGATTTATAATACGTTAATCAAAAGTGGTTTTACCAATTATTTTCTTGAAAAGAATAAATCCAAAATGCATCAAATTTTGTCCAAAAGTTACATGTCAAGATCAGAGTTTTCCATTACCTTGCTATTAAAAGATTCCACATAAGTAAACGCCCTTTAAATCAGTTCTATTAATAATAACAGTATGCCCTCATGAGAACTGTGATTGGTTAGTTGTGTCTCACGAATTGCCTAATCTTTGGCGGAAAAAGAATAACTAGCCAATCAGAGAGTCTCAAGTCCGCTTCGACTGATGGCATGGGCTTTGGTCTTGCTGCCTTTGGCTAATAAATGACTGTGTGTTCTCTGTGCACCCAGGCGAAGGTGAGGAAGTAGACGACGAAGCTCAGAACGACGATCAATTTGAAGAACTTCAGTTCGTGAGGATGGAAGGTAGGTCTTGAAGTCTTCAGTTGGTACATAATGACAGTTTTAAGGCCCATTTGATTACCGCAGGACTTTATGCCTCATATAAGGATTCTTGCCATTACAAGCTAAGGTCATCCATTTTAGCGATTCTCTCTCTCTCTCTCTCTCTCTCTCTCTCTCTCTCTCTCTCTCTCTCTCTCTCTGTGGAAATTCATGCAGTTTCCTTGATAGCATTTTACTCTTTGCTCTCAAAAGTAAAAGTCGGTTGTGTTCTTTTTTCCGCTCTCAGGTAACCTTTAGATTTGTCACGATATGGTGGAATTAGTATTTGGAGTTTCACCAGTGATTGGTTTCATAAACAAAATCATGATTTCTTGCGAGTCTGTTATTTTACTCTGTAGTGTTGATTTTAAATACGCTAGATAATCGGAACCTGAGAGAAACGACTATCATAGTAAGAATGATGATCATAATACGACAGGAGTAAGGTTGTTACTTGCTCCTAATAAAACTGAATGTTTACAAAGTTAAAATTGATAATAAGGGTAATGTTGTATTCTGTTGTACTAATATTACTCATTATGGGTAATTTTAAACATTTTTTCGCTTGAATTCACATGACATTTAATCAATTTTTCCTTCGTTTCTTTTGTTGGATGAGCTAAGCAAGTTTTAGCGAAAGCTAAAATCGCTTTTTTTTTTTTTAACTTGCTGTGAAAGCCTGACAGTAAGGACGAGTAGAACATTCTAATTTGAGTAATATGAGAAGTGTGACTGAGGAATATGTAAGGTTTCTCTGAATTATTGAGTGAATGGAATTTATTTTTTTAGTGCTGTTTAGTAGAGGAGAGCTCATAAAATAAGAGTAACTTGCATGTTTAGACATTCATTAAGGTATTCTCTAGCGGCTTTACCGTGGCATAAGAGTAATGGTGTTGAACTTCTGTAATTTCTCTTGTAATATTTCTGTTTCTGTTGTAACTCCAGCACAACTCGTAGCAGTAAAATAACTTATCAATAAAATTCTTTTCTTTTGTGTTCACTTTTAAGCTTATCTCTGTGACCTAAACATGCATGGCCAAATGAACAATGAAGTTATTAATGGAATCATGGACTTATTTACTTATAAGACAGTGACAGTGTGAAGATATGGTGATTTGGAGTGTCTCACTATACTACCCCTTTTCCACTGATTGCTCGCCTTTCTCGTGGGTCTTTTCACTTCTTCATAGAAGATGCAGGTGAATTTGCACAAAGACTGACTAGGTCAAGTTCTCCCTTCTCAAAGGTAACCTTTTGGTGGTTATTTTCCCCAACTAGAATGTTCCTCTAGGGGGAAAATGTTGTTCTGGCCATACCTTGGAAAACGTATCATCTCTGATGCCTTAAATTATGTGCTCTTATCGTTGATGAAGTTTTTAACATAGTTTTACTTTCTCTCTTTTTGTTTTCTTTCTTCTTCAAGAATACCTTGTTATTTCATATTTAGCAAGTCATTAGTACACTCCCTTAACTTTCACAGTATATTTTTCGACGTTTACATAATTATTTTCTTGAGCATAGTTTTCTTATTATATTTTCTCTTTCCTGTAACTCACATTGTCTTCAGTAATTTGTCTTTTTTTCCATTTTACTTTTTTCCCTTCCTAATTTTTGTAGAATTCTTTTTCATTGTGTCCTCTAGTGCAACATTTGCGATAATTTCAGCAAATACTGTAGAATTACTTTCAAGCTATTCTTTTAGCATCGCCTTATATACTTGTAGCTACACCCATTATGTGAGCGCTCTTTTCACTCTAGGTGGTTTACCTCAGATTTTTCTCTGTCTGATGTTTAGTTCTAAATCTCTTCTTTACCTCTCCTTATTGTTTATAAGTCGAAATTAATGTATTCCCTAATTTCGGCCTTTTTATTATCTTCTGTGCAGCATAATCTCTCTCTCTCTCTCTCTCTCTCTCTCTCTCTCTCTCTCTCTCTCTCTCTCTCTCTCTCTCGTACATACACACACATAACCTTGCTCTGTTTCATGTTTTTTGTTTAAGTTACTTAACGTATAAACTACGCGAGCCAAGTGTTTTAGTGTTTTTATTTTTCAAAAATTTCTTTTACTTTTGTCCAGTTAGTCACTTGACATTTGTCCTTCAACGCATGTTTTAATATAGTATGTGTCAGTAAACATTCCATCTCACCATCTTTTTTTAATTATGCTCTCTCTCTCTCTCTCTCTCTCTCTCTCTCTCTCTCTCTCTCTCTCTCTCTCTCTCTAGAAAACTATAGTAGGTACATAGCAGTTTTAATCTTAATCGTGCGATATCATTTTCCTTTACACAGTATCTCCTATCCGTCTATTATTAATGATGACCTAAAAACAATTTTTGACGCCTTTTCCTTAATGCTATTTTTGTAGGTTTTATTTCATACTTTCTACTTGCCTTCCCTCACATATATTCCCTTCTGAGACACATGTCGGCAATTTTACCTTTGTGTATACATGTCCCTAGTAGTAGTGTATCCTTACGTATTTTCGACCAATTTCTTTCATTTCATATTGACTGTGCCAGAGCAGTTATGTTCAGAAGTTCTTCAAAGTAACAACATTATAGAGAACTTTTGTGTCGACATTTTGCCCATGATGAGTAAATATACGTGAATTTGCTCATTCCGAGTAGTTTTCAGTGCATCTTTTCTATGAAAAGTGTCAGAGCTAAATTTCCTTTTCCCTTGCATGGGCCACTAATGTTATGAAATTGCTCCTGTCTCTCTGTGTTTCACTCCATCGTCCATATCTTCATTGTTCTGTTCCGATAAAGCCTTTATATTTCTTTACTTTATTTCCGCTCTGGGTTGCATGTAGTAGAGAGCCTACGCTGAACTCTTGTAGTCTGTAATCTTTTTAACAGAGGGAACATCTGTCCCCCCACAGATGTGGTGGTGCACCCTCTCAAGGCTTTCACTCACTACGCTGACCTTTCTGTATCAGAGTATTTTGAGGGGCGCCTTACCCCTTCTACCCCTGGGGAAGAGACCACACCTTATAAGCCTTCATCTTTCATATCCTCAAATTATGATACTTCTTCAGCTGACAGTCGAGCGAACTCCGACCCAAAGCCACTGCTGGCGCTGAATGGAAAGTCTACCCCTAGTCCTAAGGCTGCATCAAAGAAGGCGAGGAAATACTCGAGCACCCTGCATGTCAGCCTCTCGACTCAAAACCAGATCTCCGAACACACCACAGAGAAGGGCCAAGCCTCCATCGCGCATCAGAAGCCCTTCCAGGATCTGTACACCCCCGATGGGTATGAATCGATTGCGACTCCTTTGGAGGAGAAAGAGCGATTAGCTGGTAATCAGCCAGAGAGTAAATCTGCTCCTGCCTCGGCTAGAAATTCTTTGTTATTGGAGGACTACGAAGTCAGTGACGAAGAAGAGTCGGTCAGTATTACCACTGGAAGACTGAGTCTCTCTCTGAGTGCCGCAAGCATCAATGTCAAGTCCGAGGTCATACAGACTGCCCAGGTCCCAGCTGCTGAACACGAGGAATTGAATGCTGCTAATGAAGAGCAAACAGGTGACGTTGACCAAGATGCCACAACTGACGAGAATGTCAAACGTGATGAAAGCAAAGACATAGCCGAAAGTAACTTGGAAGCAGATGCAGATTCATCAGCCAAGGGGAAGTCTGAAGGTAATGAGATATGGCGGTGGTGTTTTACCTGAGAGGTGTCATTGTGGTCCCTTCATAATAAATATGACCGCATCCTCATGCCTCACTCCCCCCTCAAACCAATTGCAAGATCATGAGGAATGAATCAGCACTCAATTTTCAGTCTTATACTTCCATTCTAAGAATTGTTTTTCCTCCATTGGATCTATTTTTTCTTAATTTTGCCAGTGCCTCACCAGCAACTTTTCTTTCGCTTTGTTCTATGCTTTTCATTCATACTAACAAGTCGGTAGCGTCAGATCCGCAGGTTTTCTGAATTCATGTCGTTTCGCTTTCCAGACACTGAAGGTGATGAAGGCAAGCAGAGCCCAGAGCGCCACCTTTTGGAGGAGCCGGGGATGGCTCAGACACGCACGGGACCCGTAACAGTCCAGAAGGCGTCGGCCATCGTTGGCAAGGCCATTGCTAAGGCCATGGCCAGAGAAACGTCTGCTCGTGAGTCACTAAGTAGATCAGTTACTCCTGAGGGTCAAGAAAACACTTTAACCACTCCTGAACCCTCCGAAGGGGAGGAGGACACCACTGGCCAAGGTACAGCCATATATTTTTTTTAAATAGATTATAGGGTATATCTAAAACAAATAGGTACTAAAGATCGGAACAGATATCCGTCTTATATGCTCCGAACGTTTAACCGTTTATTTTTAGTATGTGTTATATGACTATGAGCGTAATTAGATCACCGTCGACTGATGTTTTCAATTTTAAATAAAAGCAAGTCGTTCTTATGAAGAACGAAGAGAATTTCTGTATATTAAATAGTATAATCGAGAACTATAGGATTTAAATTATTTGGCATCATTCAGATCATAATTCTTTTTCACTTCAAAGAATACTGAAGCCTGCCGTATTTAAGACTATAAGTGATATCACAGATCTGTATTATGCGGAATGGGATTAGACATTTTTTAATATCTTTAGTTATTGAAAACTAAAAAACATTTATTTTTATTATATTTTCCATTGAGTTTGCTGATAATGCATTTTCGTTATGACCTTCTGGCTATGAAATCTACATTTTCACTTATCTTATTTGACATGACCTATGACCTTTAGTAAATTATTTGATTTGACACATGCCTTATGATCTTTAGGAAATTGTTTTATCTGACATGACCTATGCCTTGTAGGAAATTATTTAATTTGATATGACCTATGACCTGTAGGAAATTATTTGATTTGACACATGCCCTATGATCTTTAGGAAATTGTTTTATCTGACATGACCTATGACCTGTAGGAAATTATTTGATTTGACACATGCCCTATGATCTTTAGGAAATTGTTTTATCTGACATGACCTATGCCTTGTAGGAAATTATTTAATTTGATATGACCTATGACCTGTAGGAAATTATTTGATTTGACACATGCCCTATGATCTTTAGGAAATTGTTTTATCTGACATGACCTATGACCTGTAGGAAATTATTTGACTTGATATGACCTATGACCTGTAGGAAATTATTTGATTTGACACATGCCTTATGGTCTTTAGGAAATTGTTTTATTTGACATGACCTATGACCTGTAGGAAATTATTTGACTTGATATGACCTATGACCTGTAGGAAATTATTTGATTTGACACATGCCCTATGATCTTTAGGAAATTGTTTTATCTGACATGACCTATGACCTGTAGGAAATTATTTGACTTGATATGACCTATGACCTGTAGGAAATTATTTGATTTGACACATGCCCTATGATCTTTAGGAAATTGTTTTATCTGACATGACCTATGACCTGTAGGTAATTATTTGATTTAATATGACCTATGACCTGTAGGAAATTATTTGATTTGACACATGACCTATGACCTTTAGGAAATTCTGTTAGTGACTGTCGTGAATAACTTACAATTTCAAATCTATTTAGCCATTTAATGTGTGTACCACTTCACACGCCATATCATCTAAGCTCCTAATGAAATGCAAAAGGTGGGAATTCCATGGAATTCCAAATATCCTTTGGATGAAGTTTCAGATTCAGCTTTTGGAAGTTACATCCTTCCATCAATATTTTTAAATAACCTACCAGAACCTATTATATATGTATGTATATGTAGTATGTATATATGTATATACTATATATATAGATATATATATATATATATATATCTATATACCATATATATAGATATATATATATATATGTGTGTGTGTGTGTGTGTGTGTGTGTGTGTTTTGTGTGTGTGTGTGTGTGTGTGTGTGTGTGTGTATGAACAAACCTTTTCCTGACATGGAGTGGCTGAAAAGGAAAAATCAGTAATATTTATCCCGTAATTTTTTAATTAAGTATGAACCCCAGAAAAGAGAGCTTGCACAATGTCAGCTATTTCAAGCATAGTAGCAATGCGACACTCTCTTCTATCTCAAACACGCACTCATTCATCCTAAATGTTAAGGCTCATTGTTCCAGAACCTCTTCCCTCCCATTTAACCCGCACTTCTTGTCCTTTCTTTCCTGCTTTTTACCCCAAAACATTTTTAATTGTACAAACCTTACAGACAAGTCGTCCTATAAATGACCAACAAATCACCCAGAACAATAATCCACTTTTTTTTTCTATCGATGATAACCTTTTTTTAAACTACATTCTCACATCTCTACATTTCTCCACACTTCAAACCTTCTTCCTCCTCGTACAATGTACAAATAATTCTATTCAACAGTTTCCACATATTTCTCTTTGCAACTGCATCTACCAAACAAACCTTATTTTCAAAATAGATGGTCAACTCAATAATTTGTCACCTTCCTCACTTCAACTGTTTTGTGTTGCATCCTTTTCTCTTCCAGTCATCATCTGTTACATCAATTGTCAAGTACGTTTGCTAATATACCATTTCCTTTCTACCTCCATCATTGCTACTATTCATTGCTCCACCATCTTGGATTCTGTTAAATAACATAACGCTACTCATTCTAACATTCCATTTCAACTTTCAATGCTTACACGCTCTATCATATTCTTTAATCATCTCTAAAGCTTTCAGTAACTACCAATGTATCATCTTTAAAAATCAGTTACTTTGCACTCTATTCATGATCCTAATACTTATAAAATTACAATTATATATTTTGCCCCTTTATATTAATTTCTCCCATCCAGTCAATTAACAGACGTGTGTATATATATATATATATATATATATATATATATAGATATATATATATATATATATATTATATATATATATACGATATTGGCTCAATAACACACCTTTGAATATTGAACTGCCATCTAAGTCACACATGTGTATGCACGAAATTCAAGTAAAAATGTAATGCAAGTACTGAATGCGTATGACACACATTTTTATACATACATACATACATACACATACATTCAATATATATATTATAATATATCTATATATATGTGAATGTATTGAATGTATGTGTATGTATGTATGTATGTATAAAAATGTGTGTCATACGCATTCAGTACTTGCATTACATTTTTACTTGAATTTCGTACATACACGTGTATGCACATGTGTGTGACTTAGATGGCAGTTCAATATTCAAAGGTGTGTTATTGAGCCAACATTAAGTATAGGTCTCCTTGACTTTCACATTTGTATCTGAAAGAAAGAGCCAACTTGCCCGTGGTTCAATCTGACACTACGCTTCCCTCGTGCTTTTGTCCTTGACACTATTTTATTTCAAGTTTATATTAAAAATAGAGCTATTTGATAATGGAATATCAACAAAGTGGCAACGTGTTAATGCATCCGTTGAAGAATTCGTAAGTTATAAGATGAACACCAATCCAGTTGTAGGAGACTTTGATTTGACCGCTGACTGCAGGTTAAAGGACAGCAATAAAAGCAATGTATCCCTTAAGCTGACTAAAATGGACGTCAGGGATTTTCGGATACAGCGTTTATGATGTTCAGGATTTATTCCTTCTGTAGGAACTTTTATGCTGTCACTGCAAAGCAAAGTGGGAATTCCTTCTCATTGCAGATTCGTATGACTTGATCCTATTTATCTGAGGAGTGTTTGTATGCATGATATGAATAGTTCATTGCTTAATGGACATCATATAAGCATTTTAAAGTACTACGTTTTCTTTCGAATCGTGGATCTGCAAACATAGTAGTAGTGGTTCTTTGATTAATCTGAGCATCAGTCAGTTTTACTTCTCTAAAATTGAGAGGATCTGTAATTTAGCAGTAGGAATAGTTGAGATGTTTATGTCACATTAATTTTTTCAATTTCAGATTTTGATGTTTCATTTCCAAATGATAAGTTTATGAAATAACGGTCTATAGCCATTCTTAAAAAAATGTGTTAAACACTTACGACTGAAAACTTAAAGACTTTATACTGTTGATTCTGCTATGCCTGTCACTTTTGCTTCTTTAATTCACTCCTTTATAAGATTTATGTTTGCATTTAAGTAGTCGAAGCTTAACTTTCAATTAAAGCTAAAATGCTCTGTTGTTTACTCATTTCTGCTCACTTACCTTTCTTTTACTTGTTCTACTTACATCCCCATAGTGACTGTGTCTGACTCAGATGACGAGGATCACCTTCGAACTTTAGACACAATACCTGAAGAAGGTGAGTCCTTGAAGGTGATCATGCACCCTCTCTCTCTCTCTCTCTCTCTCTCTCTCTCTCTCTCTCTCTCTCTCGTCTCATCGTCCTCCTCGGTCTCTCTCTCATCCTCTCCTCTCTCTCCTTCCTCTCTCTTAACTCTCTCTATCTCTCTCTCTCTCTCTCTTCCTTCCTCTTCTCATCTCTCTCTCTCTCTGCTGCTTCTGAGAATAATAGCTCTCTCGATTTTTGTTTTATGTTAATTTGTTATTTTGTAATGACATACACTAATTCCTTGTTTAATACTTGATATATATATGTGTGTGTTTATGTATGTATGTATGCCTATATATACTACGTATATATATTATATATATATACATACACACACACACACACACACATATATATATATATATATTATTCTATTTCTGGTTGAATTTTTGTGTACCTCAACAATCTAAACTGAAGTGATTTGCGTACATTTTAGCCTCTGAAGAAAAAGAAGAATTATCCATTTTGCCAGTTATGCAGTTAGTTTTATAGCACAGTTTTTATTTTAAACTCCTTTTGGTCATTTGGGTTTAGATCGAGCCAGCGAATATTGGCCTCTTTCGCGTAAGCAGTACTTTTTGAGATCTTAACTGATAACTCATCTTAAGAAACTTTCGTCCGTTTTACGGTGTTCATATTATGAATAGATAGTACAGTGCTTCGCTAGGAATAAGAACAGGAAATTCATTTGTAGTTCCGTCTCTAATTGAAGTTGTCCGAAACAAGAAAAAAGGGGTCGATAATTGAAAATTTGTCCATGCAATATTTTACGCTCTAATCTGCATTCGATATTTGATATATGTGAATATACTACATCTTTCCAAAGATTTCCGAGCCGTGAGATGTAAGTTCTTCATTTGTATATTCAAATGATAAATGTTTAAATTGTACTTCTTAATGACAGTACATTCCAAAATGTAATGGCTCTAGTTTTTGCTTATATATATTCATTGTTATTTGAAGTATGATGGATTTCATTATTTAAGGATATACGTAGTCAATTATCCAGTGAAGTTATGTATGTACTTGTAGTGTCCAGGCTCTGTAAAAGTCTACTGTCTGTTCAACCCATGTTTTATTTATTGTGTTATATGCTTTGAAAAGCCGGCGCATGTAAGATTAAAGTTTTCTTTTTCTTTTTTTTCTTTTTTTACTGCAACTATGTTTTCCGGCTATATATTCCGGTTTCATAAGAAAACATCATAAATTGTGTTGATTTGTCTGTCAGGAAAGTGTTTAAGACTGAGAGATGTCTTAGTGACAGTTGTTTTTCATGTTATCGCGGACTAAACTCGCTTTGACGTGTATTTTGTGTTTTTAAATTCTTTATATCTCTTCGTTATTTTCATCTTCAGAGGAAATGAGTGAGAGAACCGAATCCAGAGTCTCACGATCCGCCTCCAGAAGTAAGTATGATTGCTACAGTTTTTGATTCATAAGGACTGGCTTGTAGTTATGGTAATATAGGTAAGAGTGTTTCTCTGAGTTTCAGAAAAACCAGCCTTGAAACTGGTCTGATATACTTTCTCTGTAGTTTGCATTTGTTTTACTTCTTCATTCAGCCTGATAGATTTCCCCCGGATATTTTTCATGTATTTTATTCGTATCTGCTTATAGAGGTTGGCACTAAGCAAATCTGTTATCATTGAGGCTCTTGGAATCTATATTTGAGTTCTTTTCTTGACTCTTCCATCATTCTTGCTTTGCATGACATCTTCCTTGTAGATCTCTTCTTGCCATTCAACCCCACGGATGTCATACAACTATCATCACCCGTGGCCAAAGCCCTGGGTAACCTTACAGGGACTAAAAAGGTTACCGCAAAGGCAAAATCGAAGGAGTCTCAATCTAGTACTACTGACAGTGTCCCAGGAACACCCCATGGATACTACAATGCCGCGCAACAAAATACTTACTACAATGAGTCTGGTGTCAAGAATTATTATAATGAAGCTACGGGGAAAAACTACTACAACGAAGCTGGTGCTAAGATCGAGGGCGTTATTTCGGATAAGCACCCTCCCGATGATTATGAGTCGATGGCTGAGGTTAAGGAGGAGAGTGACGCAGGCGCTCAAGAAAGGGAAATGACAGCTGATGCCTCGGTTGCAACAACAAGGGATGCCAAGGAAGGCGATGACGATGATGATGATGAGGAGGAAGTCATTTATTATGAAGAGGTCATCCTCAAAACGGATGAGAAGCTCTCAGACGAAAATAAAAGTGGGACCTCAGGTACACGAAGGAGAAGACGAAGGAGGAGGAAGAGTAGAAGCCATGGGGGTGCAACTGCAGGTGGGAAGCTTTTTTGGCTGGAAGGAAAAAGTCATTTCCAAGAAGCATATTAATGTTTTTAAGCATAACTTTCTTTAAGAGATTATAGGAGCTGATATCTTATTGTCTTGTGTCGCATTCGGCTCATAAAGAAAGTCATCGTTACCTTTGTCACATGTGAAATAAACTGCTTCAGAAGTTAGAAATTCGACCTGCGTTTACATAAAGTTATCTAGCTTTTATTGTTGACAAGGAATGATTATTACATATAATGTCTTATGCCGAAGTACTTCTCTTCATATGTGAAATGTGCGAGTCATTGCTGCCTTAACAAAAACTTTTTAATTAGACACATTTATGAATTATTCCTCTGAATTATTCCGTAAAGGTATGTTCGAAAGCGAGTGTTTAACAAGTATCAGTTACAAGAAAGTTTAGCATGTTTACCCTCGGCATTCAGCCGCAATTTCACACTAACTGTGCTACTTTCAGGAACTTCAAGTCGCGCTGATGTTGTTGAATCTCCATCGGGAGATGACTTAGCACCAGCTGCGTCTGCTGCCACTCCCTCTCCCACCCCAGCTGCCGTACCTGAACCTTCGAAAGAGAGATCACCGTCAGCAGACTACAGCACTGTCAGCAAAACTTCGGGCAAAACATCCAGGTTGTCTGACAACAAATCTTATTCTATCATTGAAATGGTGAAGACAACAGAGGGCACTTCGAAATCAGTAGTCACAAGTTCTTCCGGTGAATCTGAAGAAGAAGGACCTGAGAAGGCTGAGATGGTGAGCCAAGATGACCGGCTTAAAGTACCCAATCTTTTGGTACAGGTAACACCATGCTAATGCTTCTTTTTGCTTCAGACTAACTAATAGTGCTTCCTGCTGACTTTCAGATAAATTCAGGGTTTAGAGATGAGACTTTTTCTTTTAATCACGTGTTATTACGTAGTGAAAACTTATCTAGATTTATATTGGTAGAAGCTGAAAATCTTGTTTTTGTTATTCCTGAATTTAGCCCTGATATTGGTCAACGTTTAACTCTCTATATAACAGCTTTAAGGTTCATATCCTTTATTACTTTAATCAGCAGTCAAGATGCTTGTCAATTTTAGACTCTGAGTTCATCTCGATCATTTTATCATTGGGCATGAGTGCATTATTAGATGGATATTTACAGAAAAACAAGAATATTACTATCGTAATTAATATTTTTCTAGTAAACAAGACTGTTAGTACGGTAACTCATCGCTTCTTACATACATGTAGTATATCTTATTTAGTAGTTTACATCGCTTGAACATGAACATATATCTGATAAATACTGCGTTTCAGATATCTTGTTTTCATTAGTGTTTGCAGCATCTTATATCAGAGAGTGTTGTACTCTTGTATAAGATTGACTTCTCGAAGTAGGTCAACGGTATTTTCTGCAGTCGACATCAGTGATCTAGCCGAAAACAAATATTTACTGACTGTTCAGTATTCTTAGAGTCAAGATGAAGAATTGTGTTGCAACTGGATTATGTTACGGTAATTAAATAGCAATTCTGTTGATGTATTGCAATGCTGATAGTAGGGAAAAAACGATGAGTTACCTGTTAATAAGTCACAGATCAATGCTTCCCGTTTCTTGAATCTGTATTAATGAAGAAATTAGGCTTTCGACACGCATTGCGCTGACAGAGCAGCTTCGGCCTTCATTAAAATGTTATCTCATGCTGGCTCTTATTGTTGTCGTATACAGTATGAGTTTTATGAAAAACAAAGCATAAATTGTAAATTGTAACCGTCTGCAAATTCAATTTTGTGTTGTATTTTAAAGCACTTGAATTGTGCAGTTGCAAACTGTGACAATCGTTTATTTCACAGCCCATTTTCACCTACAAATGGAAGGTTATTTCTCAAAAATTATCAGACATTTAAAACTACAGATTTGTTATTCAGTGCATTCGTAAGATTAAGTCATTTTTTATTATCGTTGATTTAATCACATGGAACATACAACTTGATTCATCATTAAAATTTTCTTACTAAAATTAGCTCAACAAAATTGCTTCTTAATTTGTAGAGAGAGAAGTCAAGTTAGCAATGTTAGGATGCTTTGGTTTCGTGCTTGATATTGTGACGCAATAGCTACTTTAGGATGGATGTTTATTTTTACGTTGCAAGCTTTTAGATGTGGATTTTACTGTTATGCTCGCATACTAGTATAACCATGGGAAAGGCTGGTTTCATACAGTTATGATCTGGTGATGTCTCAAGAAATGTGATATTGCTTTTGTATCTGTAAGGTGTGAGGTCAATATTTAAAAAACTGTTTGTAAAGATAACCAAGGTAAATTGCAGCCATTTTCTGATATTCTGGATAGGGCTGTTTTGTTTAGCGTTTTGTGTTTTTTGGAATAAATGAATTTTTAATGTTTATTCATCACTGATTATACCATACCGTAATACTGGTATCTGATCAAGACAAACAAATATGATACTATATATTGAATATTTTTGGAGAGCGTTTACATCAACATTTGCATTTTTATCTTCATTTTCATTGTATTACTTAGCTCCAGATTCCCGAACTTCTTTTGCAGGTTTGTAAAGAATACAAAATTATGCTTCTTGTAGCGTAGTGAAGAGACTGTTGTTTATTTATAGCAGTGATGATTTCATACATTAGGTGATTGTGGTGTCTAAAGTAATCTTGTTTGATAACTCACAGAGTGAAGTGTAGTACAGATTGGAAATGAATTAATTCCTTAGTGATTCTTAACTTGTCCTTCGCTGTTCTTGTAACTGGCAGTGAACGGACTGGATACGAAGCCGCGTTCTTTGTAGAAGTTTGAGGACAACATATTTCTACTGAACAAATTTCCCTTGAAATGGGGAGTTGTTAATCACTTTTGTGCTTCTATTGCATTAATATTCTAGGATCATAATCTGCACCAAGAAAATACTTCACTGTAATTCATTATTTAAAATCTCATTTCTGTTCATTTTCATTTTCTCTTTAAGCTTAAGTTACTTATTGTGAAAACTAGCGTTTAGATTTTATTTTTGGTAGCGAATTGTCAGTTCAGTTTGCAAGGCATTAGTAGGTTTTTGAACTCATATTTCAGACGTTGATTTATCTATCTGATGTTGTCTAGTTTTTTTTTTTTATAGTTTACTTTATGTAGATTTAGGATTTAGTTGTTGAATGTTTAGATTATTGTAAAGTTAGACATTTGTATTCTTAGATTACATGACACCTAATCTTTATTATAGTCACGTAACATGGTTTAATAATGGAATAATTTTGTAGTAACATTTGGAATTCTTCTCGTTGTAGCTATGTTTATTTTTCAAGATGTAGACCTCTAGACAGTGGCGTACAAGTTTTGTAGGTTTTCAGAGATACTAGTTTTGGATGAAGTGTTTTTTTTTACTTGATTCAGTTACGGTACGTCATCAACAGAGATTTTTTATTATTTTTTATAAAGTAGTTTATCCTTTTCATTCATTCCATGTATTTTGTGCCAGCATATAGACCGCAGATATGTTTTGAAGGTAGCCCATTTGTATTTTTCAGATTGTTTTCCTTCTCAGTAGTATTACTTTCCTTTTGTTACCCAAACTTGATTCTTGAACGAAATGTTTTAAGCTTCAGAAATAAATAAAATAAAATAAACTTGATCTTTCTGAATTGTCCTTATGCCAGATTGAGGGTCTGAAGGCCCGTCACAGCAAAGAACCGGATTACCAAGAAGTGCGGGAACTGAAAGAACAGATTCAAATGATGAGGAAGCAACTCGAGGCGAAGATGGAAGAAGACACTGAAGCTCGACCAGATACTCCAGAAACCCCTCAGGATGAGGAGCCCCCAAAAGGACCCCTCTTAGTCCTGCAGGGGTCTCCTACAAATGAACGACCACCTTCAAGGGAATATGAACAGTTGAAATTTGATGTAGGTTCTGCTTTTGAATTTTCTTTCAGTTTTGAGTAATACGATTTTGTCTTTGTTATTTATTTTCCATAGAATTATAATTTCATATGTTCATTGCTGAATAGTACTTCCTTGTTTTATAAGTTATGACACCACTGCTTGGAAGTACATATCCCAATGACATGTGGTTTCATATGAGAAAGTTTGAAGAGGTCTTAGACAAAAGAATGCTCGTTAAACATGATTTCATAGTTCTGCTTTGATGAAATGGAGAAGATAAGACAATAATTAAACTATATAAAACCTGCGGTTGCTGTAATTACTTATTTCTTGATGGTTTCTTTTTTGTTGTCCATATGTAGCTCGTATTCATTTTTCATATTATCGCGTTGCAGTAGGATTATAGAACCTGTTTGTTTTAATACATCTCTAATTCTAGTATACATCTTTTAACAGCGAACAGTACGACGTTTACTGGCTGAGGGACAAGCAGGAAGTTATGAGAAAGCAGAGTTGGCGGCCCAGCTTATGAATTTCAATTTCGATGAGTACGATTCCATACAAGCTGCTGAAGAGTGCTCTTCCATCTACACAGCTATCCAGTTCTTACAGCAAGAATGCGAGTTGTGTGCCGAGAAGTATCCCATGGGAAAGGTTAGTGTGTGCAAGAGAGATACAAACAAACATTCAAAGTAGGAGCGAGGGAGATGCTATTACGCCAGTGAAAGTTAAAAAAATAGAATAATTCGGTCATTATATATGAGATTTAAAAAAAGGTCAATTATTGTTTCATAGCCTTCACTTATTTGTGACATTTCTGTCGGCAGATGGTGTCCATGCTACAGTGCACCCACAGATGCTGCCGGGAATGCGCCAAAACCTACTTCACCTTCCAAATCAAGACCAAGAATATACGTGATCTCAGATGCCCGTTTTGTAATGAACCTGATCTAGATGCATGTGAGGTAAAACACTTATTTTGAACTGAAAATTTTTCGATGAAGAGAAAGCAAAAGCAATGTATTGGGTGTTGGGCGTGTTTTATTTTAATCTTATATATAGATATCTTATTAATTTTTAGTTTGTTTGTTAAACATAGTACTACAGTAGCTACTTAATATAATTTTGCCTAGCGTATTTTATAGATTATTTCATATATATCAATAACCTAATGTTCTTATAAGATACCATCTTATGAAGAATAACAGAAATGGACAGCCATGTGGAATGAAATTAAATATTGTTTGATAACAGCCAAAGGTTTCAGCAGAGCAAAAGCGCAATTTCAACCTGTTCTCTTGTTACCAACCTTTTCTCTACTACAGGAAATAGCTAATGAGTACCTGAACAATATGGATATCTTACTCAAGAACATCATTGATGAAGAGACCCACGAACTGTTCCAAAGAAAACTTAGGGACTGGACACTCATGAAGGATCCTAATTTCCGTTGGTGCAACAAGGTAACAATAACAACAGATATGCACTCTGTGAGCTGCATTTGAATTTGTCATAAATCGAGAGGTAACTCTGGGGTTGTGTGCTTATGAATGTTTATTTTACATTCAAAAGTGCTTTTGTAGAAGAGGATTTTCATTCCGTAATTTGATAAATATTGCATGTGCTGTATGAGTGAATCGCTTCATATTTTCCGTTATTGTATAAAATGGACATGCGGCCTTGATATTTGTTGCTTTGTAATGTAATAAAGTTATTCAAGGTTAACTGAGCATAATTTGGGATATGAAATTTATCACTACTCTTCTCAGTAACTTGGATTGTGTGTTGACCCCTTTGTGGTATCGTCTCCCCCTTGTACTAAGTATGTGCAGCTTTGTTGCCTAGACCAGGAATCAGCCCAACCTTAATGCAGGATTGAAATGTTGCGTCAGTCAAGCCGTTTTTATTACAGACTTCTACTAATTACTTACTTTTCCTTTACAGTGTTCATCTGGGTTTATTGCGAATCCACGTGCAAGGAAGCTCATATGTCCAGATTGCAAAGATGTTACATGCGCACACTGCCGTGCAACGGTAAATATTAATTTATAAATCAGTGGAAGTGATATAATAGGAACTTGGGATTGCTGTCCTTAGTATAAACACTATTTCATAGAATATGATGTCATTCTAGAGATCTTATCAAGTTTCTAAAAATGTTTAGGTTGTCACTCTGCATCATTTCTCGAAGAATTGGAGGATATATTTGTTTGTGCAATGGAGGAATCTCGCTTCGCAACAAAATAGTCAGTTGTATACTCAACAGAAAAAACATTTTGAGTGAGCTAGTACTTCCTTATGCTATTCACCATCCAACTTATATATGCTTTCATTCAGTTTCTTCTCTTACTACCTTTCTGGGCCAGCGATGTAGACGTTCTTGGTTGGAGTTACGTACAATGTTTTTCCTCGTGTTTTTTCTGTTGATATTATACCTAACACCTTTATTTTAGTATAAGTTTCACTTTGCATATGTTAATCGCAACATTCTTGTTATGCAATGAAAACTGAATGTTCAAAGTAACCTGATATGTATGAGGTGTCCGAAAGGGAAATAAATCCTATTATGTCTGTGAAAGTGTCATAACAAATTGAATTAGGATTGATCGCCTGCCTTATGTGAGAGCAGTTTGGATATGCTAAGCATTTCAGTTTTCACATGGAACGTAACAATAAGTGGTACTACAGCACTACCTAAGCTACAAGAAATTGAATTCAGAGAGAGAGAGAGAGAGAGAGAGAGAGAGCGAGCAGATGTGGAGTTAAGTTAAAGGGCATTTTTATAATTTGCTATATTTCTGAATATGTACTCACTACATCTTCCTAATGCCTTCGTAAGCAAACTAATAAGAGATGGCAGTTGTCTCTAATAGATTAGTTGGTGTATTATGGAGGATTAAAATGTTGCAATAACCATTTCTTGAGTTTTGGAGGCATAGTTTGATTTAATTTGATTTGATTTATATAGATTTTTGTCATTATGCCAAGTTCTGGGGCAACTAAGGCCATTCAGCGCTGAAATGGAAACTGACAGTAAAAGGGTTAAAAGGTGCTACAGGAGGAAAACCTCGCAGTTGCACTATGGAACAATTGTTAGGAGAGTGTGGACAGTAAGATGGTAAAAAGGAAATATGAACAGAAGTACAGTAAAAGAAATGGAAGTAGTTGCAGCTAGGGGCCGAAGGGACGCTGCAAAGAAACTTAAGTAACGCCTACATTGCATCGAATGGGGTTCACTGACGGCACTAACCCCCCACGGGGTTGGGGGCATAGTGATCGTTGTTGCTGGGGTTGTGACAGTGAAAGCACTAGGCTCATTTACGTCCACCAAGGCCACGGAACGATTGTGATGAGGGAATTTCACTAGTACTAGGCCCAGTTCCTTATTGGCTGTTGATGAAAGGTAGACGTGTTTATCCGTCTTCATGAAATGAACATCCTGCAAAGTGGAATGCCTTCATGCTTGATTCAGCAGGTGATTGATCCCATCACTTGAGGGGTATGCCGTCAACGTCCCTCTTGCCAGCAGCCCGGTGTTGCAGCAGTGCAGGTCACACATTATTTAATGAAAATAGGGAGGGTCCCACTGCACACACTTGGGCACCTGTGTCTGCCAAAGTGGGGAATAACTTACTGTTCCTACCATGGTCATGTTCGACCTTAGTAATTATGTATATGTAGTCAACATATGTTAAGAGTGTTTAAGGCAGTAGGTTGTTTGAAAGTACTGGAAAATTTTATTTATTAACATAAGCTATAAGTTTAGGCATCTAAGGTTGTAAGTCTTGACCCAATTTGTGGTTTTCCGTCATGTGGCTGTCTTTCCTTTACAGTGGGAACCGGCACACGAAGGCATTTCATGCGAGGCATTTGCGCAGTGGAAAGTTGATAATGATTTAGAGGTACAAGCTCAGGGAGTAGCCAAGCATTTGGCTGAAAATGGCATTACTTGTCCAAAGTGCAAGTAAGTTTTTATGAATATTTCAATATACTGTCATTCTTTGTCTGTAGCTTTTGAGAACATTGTTTATTTTGTTCTGTGAACCATTGCCATTTTTGAGGTTTTGCACGGGTGATATCTCTTCATTTATTCTTATCTTGACCCCAACCGCCCAAAAAATAAAATAATGATCACTATACCCCAAGTTTCTTTATTTTTACATTGCAATCTCTTTAATTCAAATTTAATTGGAATATATTTCATGTAAAGTCAGTTCAGAATTTCACTGAAAAAGGACATTTGAATAAGTTCATACTATTGTTATATGATCTATTTTCCCTCTGTCTGATTTTTACCGTTATGGTGTTACTATAATTAATCCTTCCTTTCCAGATTCACCTACTCATTAGCTAAGGGAGGCTGTATGCATTTCACATGCACCCAATGTAAATATGAATTCTGCTCAGGTTGTGGACAACCATTCCGCCAAGGTTCCAAGTAAGTTCTTCTATTATTTGAATATTTGTCTTCACTTGGTCAGAAGTCAATTTAAAAGCAAAGTTTTATTTTTAAACGCCTCTGGTTTTGAGGTAAAAAAGATTCTTTTTTTTTCCTTTTTTTTCACATTATGAAACTTAGTCTGTAGGTTCCATGGTTGTCAGAGGTAATTTTCTCAAAATGTTTTTGAATAGTGCCTCTCTTTCAGGTAATGGGTCAGTTTTTAAGAGCTATATTGCCTGATTTTGATGCTTGGTTGCCTAAGTTTTGGACCTTCATCCATTATTCATGTTCATTTAATTTCCAAATTTTGTTGCTGACTTTGATGAAACCTGAGAGTCAGTGATTATTTTCTCTTCATATTGTTTACCATTTTCTGTTTTTCAAGTAAACAGGTCAGTTTAAAGACCAAAATCTTATCAAGATTATTGTTTTTCTGTAATTTTTTATAAAACTTGATAGGTAGGTTGGGGATTGGTGTTTATTTTACCTATATGTTTGACACATTTTCAAGTCCACAGGTCAGTTTCAGTTTAGTTTTATTTTTCCTGAATTTTAGAGAACTTAGTGCATTTGCAAGGCCATAGTTTAGTTTAAAAGTATATATCTTTTCCAATTTTCCAAGGTCATATCTCCTCGTGATTGTTGAAAACATTTGTTGAAAGGTTTTAACCCAAATTGTTTTTACTGTTACCGGTCAGTTTAAAAGCCAAAATTATTTTTCAATGTTCGAATTTCTCTGATTTCGATAATAATTGGCTGGTAGGTACTTTGTGGTAATTGGTATTCTTCCTGAATTTTAGTTACTCTGGCCTATTTTTTGAGATCACGGGTCAATTTAAATGTTATCTTTTGCCTTTACCTATTTTCCAAGGCCACTGGTTAGTTTAAAAGTCAAAATTTTATTCTACTCTGATTTATATCAAATGTCACAGGTACAGTATGTGTCTTTGGTATTGGTGATCATTTGCTCTAAATGCGTTTTTATATAAGTATTTTTAGGGTCTTTGGTGAATTTAAAGCTCAGACTTTGATAGCCAAATTTTAATTCCCTGATTTTGATGACGATTGCCAGGTACTTGCTTCATGGGCCATTCATTATTTCCATCTTTATTACCTTAGACCATTTTTCAACGTCACAAATCAGTTTCAATGTCAACATTTTCATTTTCTCTGGGTTTAATGCATTTTATATAAAGGTTTCTTAGTAAGTGGTGCTTGTTTTTCCCAAATTATCTTTTCCCTTGGCAAGTCTTTCAAAGTCGCCAGGTAGATTTAAGATCAACTGCTCTCTAATTATAATGAAACTTGGTTTGTTTTTCCAAATATTATTATTTCACCTTGACATGGTTTCAAGGTCATGCCCAATTAATTTTTTCACAGTTCTACAATAGTTATCTCTGAATTATATGAAACTTAGTACATAGGTACGTTGGGTTAGTGAATATTTTCATTAAATAAGTTCAACCTTTGGCTTTTTTCAAGGTCATATTTCAGTAATATGTTGATTCTTTCTGTCTGTATAGTTTCTTTGGTTGTTTGTCATATATGGTAATTTATTGCAACCAGGAAATATTATGTTTTATGGTATTTCATCTTAGCTAGTCAATGTACCATTGTTTCTTTATTATTATGAGTAAAAAGGTTGGGAATATTTTAGATACACTGTAGCTCTCTTTCACAACAGTGTTTTATAAGGTTCAAATTACCATATATTTAGATGCCCCGTCGGACCATACTGTGAGCGTCTGGGTCTCCATGCTCATCACCCACGGAATTGCCTTTTCTACTTGAGAGATAAAGAACCCCACCAACTTCAGAACCTACTGAAGGTACGAAAAGACTAAAATACAAGAATGGGCGAAAGGAATTTATTCTTAAGTAATTGTGTTCATAAAGTTGATCAGATGCATTGTGCAAATTGTTGTCTTATCGTAACTTATTTTACATTGCCTATTAATGCTCAAGAGTTTTTCTGTGCATTGTGGAATATTGTAGAAAAATCACTCTCATTGAAGCTCAACTTTTGAGGTTATCAAGTACTAAAATGTTTGTTATACTGATTGAATAACCCTTTAGGATGCCGGCATCAGCTATGACACAGAGGCTCCCCAGGTGAGGGATTCTCATGGACAAAGGGTGCCGTGCCTGGTGCAGGAGCAGAAGGAGCTCCCTGATGGTCTGAAGGATGACATCTGTGGACGAATTGTACCTGATGGTTATGCTGGACTTTGCAAGTATGTTTTCATTATTATTTTCATCAGATTTTCGGGAAAAAATTAGCATGTTTCATGAATGATCTGTTGGACTTGATATATTTTGTGGCTGATATTTATGCATAAATTCTGTACGCAGAACTTCAAATCGAATCTTCAAGTTTTCCATTGGTCCACTTCTGTTTTTGTTAGCTTGAATAGACCATTGAGCCCTAAGGAAGAACTCTCGTGAACCTACCCAGTTTATTCACTTCAGCTCCAACTGATCAAAGTTAATCTATTACGCCTCACCATTAGCTCAAATAAGTAGAAAATTTTAGAGATAATATATTTTTTACTCTTGTTTGTGCAAATGTTAAGGGCTACTAACTACTTTAGAAGTTTTCAGTAATTTTCGGTATTGACTCACAATTCAAATTGGAAAATTTTTTTATAAAGTAAATGTCTGTTCTTTTTTATGTGAAGTAAAGGGTCCTTTAATTGCAAAGACTACTACAGGACTAATTAATTTAAGATGTGGAGATGCAAAGTGAAAGTTTTAACATAAGCATTTACTTTGTCGTGTAAATCATAGCTTTAAATCAAGCTGTACAGTCACTGCAACAACATTAGAGGGTTATAGTCTTATTATTATATCAGTTACATTACTAGAAACAACAAAAGTTTCAGCTTTACTTCTAACAGATGTACCAGTAAATGGGTTAACTAAAGGTTTTGTTACATTTTGGGAAGTTGCTATCAAACAGAAATGTGTTACAGGAAGAATTTTAATTACTAGATTAATCATAGCTAAATTAAGGGTTAAGAAATTACTTTATACATTTTGCCAATTATTTGCCAATGTTTGTAGGAATGATGTGAACATAGAATGTGGCAGCCAACTTCTGTTTGTAATTGTGCATAGTGTGTGATAGGCCACTCGTCTTTCAAATGGATACATACAGGTTATGTTGCGTCTTGTCCATTATAATGTACAAAAGTTATATTTTTTAAGAATTGATTTCACTTTTTAAGTGCATATTGTTCAAATAGCTGTCTTACTTAGCCTAGTACTTCAGTTCACTAGGGGCAACATACTTACTTTAGAAAATTAAGCTGTTGATGCAGAAGGCAAAAAAAACATCCCTCCTGTGAGGCATCCACCCTGGAATAGGATCAGATTTTACATCTCTCGTGCTTCCTATTCAGTAAAAACTTTGGTCTCGTACTGATCCATATGCACGAAGTTACAAGGGAGTAAGGGAGTGCTTGTATGTACAACATGAAATTTGTCTCAAGAAATGTGTTCATACGGCCGATGAGGATTGGTCCTTTTAGACAAGCAGGTACTGTACTTCAGTCTTTAATTCTCTCAGACTGCTTGCGGATTCAGGATTGCTCAAAGCCAGCTAGTGTGGTAAACTTGGCCTAAAAGTGAGTTTATTGAAACAAAATAGCTTTGCATATATTGTTGAGTAGAGAAGGAAAGTAGAGGAGCTTTTGGAGTAGGGTAATAATCAAGGGAGGATGGAAATGGCATAATGTGTATCCCAACGTGAGGCACTTTGAGGGCCGGTAGAATTGAATTGAGCTGTTCGATGGACATGTCACTAGGGTAGAAGGAGGAGAACTAGCATTAATTTTCAAATTCTCCGAACGTTTGACATGGTCAGCAGATAAAAGTCTATTTTGGCATAAAGCGAGGAAAACTATAACTTCTTTAGTGTTATCTTAAACTAGAGGAAGTCCTTCTCTGGACAGATGTAAGGGCCCATTCGGTAGATTCCTTATGCCTAAGGGCTATAATGTCCTTAGAGATAAAGTGATGAGATGTTAGAAAAATGACAAACAAGTGTTGGCATTAAGGTCCATACGAAATTTACGCAAGTTGATACATTTACAAAGCGCCGGTAGAGAATGGTAAATGCACATGCTCGTTAATTATGCCAAATCTGAAAAGGATGCAAGCAAGAAAACCTCAGTGATCCATCTGGATGATTTGTAACTGGTTTGTACTTGATTAAATCATGGAGAAAAGAGAAACATAATGATCGCTAGGCTATAGTCTACGCCAATTGAGCTAAATCAGTGCAGGTTACTAACACAATGTGGTGGGTTGTTTCGATAGTTCAGCACTGTAGGGAAGCTTTCTCAAAGGATTCAGAGGAAGATTTGTTGAGGGTACTTAAGCGCAGGGAGAATTTTTCTTTGGAAGGTTAAACCTGTAATTATAGTACTCTACTTGTCAGCAGGTTCATCAGAACACCTTAGGAAGGGGCTGCATTGTAGTCCTTGATGGCCTTGAGTGGATGTGAGAGAATGGGAGACAAATAGTTGAGAAATGGGGTACCTCTTAAGCTTTTGAGATTGTCAGATTAGAATTTTCATGTAGATATGGATCTAGATGAATATTGTAGAAGCCAGTGAGGAAATCAGTTTAAAAATTGTAAAACAAGTATGAAGAAGTCTGATTCTGGAGTTGTCAAACAGTTAGGTCTTGTATGGAATTATAGCAATAAAAATAGAGCCTTTATTAAGCAAAATGCATTGAACAATGATGGCATAGCCCTTTTAAAAAGGAATCCATTCATCTTTGGCTATCCTGCATAAATTATTTAACCAAAAGTAGAACATAATTTTGTATTAATATTCATCAGATTGATGGAACACCAACAGCACAAATAGAAGGATAAAGCTTCACTAGATTTGCCAGTAGAAGAGTGAAACACTACTCTGCTGGTCATTCCATTAGGAATATTTGAAGATTTCCTCACAGTTGGGCAACAACAAGTTGCTGTTGATCGGATTTTTTTAGTGAACCTATTTATTGTCTGGACTTCCACAGGATAGTGTTCTTGGTCCACTGTTATTTTTAGTATATACAAGTGTATGGTTGTTGGCATTGAAAACAAGATTGTGCAGTATGCCAATAATGCAACACTTGTGGTTGTAGTAAAGTTTCCACTTATGAGAAATGAGGCTGCCAGAGTCTCAGTTGTGACATGGAGCGGATTAGCAGATGGCGTAGTCGGAGGGGTATGAGGCTGGACTCCAGTAAAGCAAAAACACTCTTAATGAGCAGATTTGATAAAGATTTTCCACGCCATCCTCCTCTCCAGGCAGATGAGAGTCTGCTAAATGAGTCTGAAGCTTTAACTATACATACTTGCAACTTTTGACTCATGTTTTACTTTTGAGAAACATCTAATGAAAGTGTTAGCATATGCAGCAAGAAAGTTAGGTATTGTACTTAAGACCTCATATATTGATAACAGTGATAGGATCTATGCAACCTGTTTTAGGTTATATGTCTTTCTTTTACTAGAATACTGTTCTCCTGTGTGAATGTCTGCTTCTGCTAGAAATTTATCTCAGATATTTATCTGCTCTTGAGTTTGCGTATCCTCTGATTTTGTCCAGCTAATTGAGGAACCCACCCACATTTCTGGTAATTATTAGACCCCGTATTCACAGTGTTCCAGCTATTGTGAAGTCAAGGTCTGTGAATATATAGTCACTTCTGATCATTGCTCCATTGAGATGGACATATCTGTCAATCCGTATATTCCTGATTCCTCCATTGGAAAAACTGTCTGCTTGAAATCCAGAGCCAGTTGGGATCGCATTATTGAATTTTGTCAGTTGCTATATTAGATCCTGATCCCCAGAAGTTAATTAAATGAAATAAGATGTCCCTAGAGAGGTCATCAAATTTAAGACAAATGAAAAACCATGGTTTGATGATACATGTAGATGAGCCTACCATGACAAACGGACCAAATTCAACACATGGAAGCAAAATCGTTCAAATGAAGTTACACCATTTTTGTTGAGTCTTGCCGTGCTGCGAATAGAACTTACACACAATAGAACTTATCATACAGCCGACAGAGATTACAACAATTCCTTGAAGAGGAAACTAAGGAATTACAGGCCAATTTCTATTCTCCCTGTGATCTCCAAGGTTGCTGAAAAACTTATTTTTAAACCACTATATATGTATATGGAATCTAAAAGATTGTTAGCTGATAGTCAATATGCATACAGGAAGCAGTTAGATACCCACTTGGAGCGGGTGGATATATTTTAGGATTACCTCAAGATTTCCTTAGAGGTAGGTACCGGCGAGTTGCTGTGGACGGGAT
Organism: Macrobrachium nipponense; assembly: GCF_015104395.2. Taxonomy (NCBI): domain Eukaryota; kingdom Metazoa; phylum Arthropoda; class Malacostraca; order Decapoda; family Palaemonidae; genus Macrobrachium; species Macrobrachium nipponense. The sequence continues at coordinate 157,868,962 of NC_087200.1, forward strand.
CTTTAGTGAACCTAGACCTATTTTGTCTGGAATTCCACAGGGCAGTGTTCTTGGCCCACTGTTATTTTTAGTGTATACAAGTGATATGGTTGTTGGCCTGGAAAACATGATTGTTTAGTATACCAATGATGCAATACTTAATCGGGACATGGACTGGATCCAAGAATGTGTATTTGGTGGGGTATGAGGCTGAACTCCAGTAAAACGAAAACCTTATTGATTTGCAGATCTCGTACAGATTTCCCACCCCAGCCTCCCCTTCAAGGCGGAAGAAACTTTGCTGATTGAGCCTGAGGCTTTAACTATTCTAGGTGTAACTTTAGACTAACATTTAACTTTTGAGAAACATCCAATAAAAGTTTCAGCAAATGCCGCACGAAAGTTAAGTATTGTTTTTAAGGCCTCATATATTTATAACAGTGATAGAATCAATGCAAACTGTTTTAAGTCATTTGTACTCCTTTTACTGGACTGCTGTTCTACGGTGAGGATGTCTGCTTCTGCCAGAGATTTGTCTTTTTTAGATAGAGTGGTTCGTGGTAGTAGGTTTTTGTTTCCTAGCAGTAATAGTTATGCCTTGGACCATCGACGGATGGTCTCTTGTTTGTCAATTTTTCATAAGTTGTATTTTAACAGACATCTTTCACATTTTCGATTGATCCCTGGTCCTCTTTTCCTGCCGAGAGAAACCAGATTTGCTAAACAGCAGCACCAATGTGAAGTAAGTGTGTCTCGCTGTCGAACTCTCAGTTCCTCACACCGTTTAATTGTGGAACAGTCTCCCTGAGGATGTTGTGCAACTAGAACCTCAAAAAATTCAAGCGAATTGTATTACTGCCGTAATACAATTCTCCTTGTATTTTAATCCAAGGAGAATCGTTTTAGAGTAGTAATACTTTACGTTTTCGCTTGAATTTTTGTATTTCAGTAATTTATTGACATTTTCATGTTTATTTTTTTTATTTGTTAACTGATAACTGATCTCTTTCTCTATTTCGTATTATCATCTCTTACTTCTTTCGATGAACGTCATGTTATTTTGAAGCTTGAATTTAAAGTCAATGTCCCCTGTGGACTTGCTCCATATGAATAAGGTTCATATTCTGAATAATAATAATAATAATAATAATAATATAATAATATAATAATAATAATAAAATAATAATTAATAATATAATAATAAAATAATAATAATAATAATAATAATAATAATAATAATAATGTTGTTGATTCGTCCTATATATGTCATTCAGAATAGATATTGCACTATCCATGAGTCATTCATCAGCTCTACTTAATTAGAATTTGGGTATGAGGGGTTTGGAAATCTTGCACTGCTTGAGGTTGGAACGTTCACTCCGTACAGTAGTGAGCGTATCTATTTTTCAATACAGTATTTTGTAGTTGTCCATTTGAACGAATGCATAAGGCAGGACCCAAGGAGTTATTTGTCCATTGTAAAGGCTGGAGATTGAGATACATGTAATCCTTAAAGGTCTAAGGAGTGAATTGCCGCATTCAACTTGTGACTGAGGGAATAGATAACAAGATGGTGTTCCTATATACTTGATAAGTCACGTAGTAATATTTTCTGATTTCCTATAGTTCCTTTTTTCTTTTCTTTTTCTGATGTCAGGGGTTATCTCTAGAAAATTATATCGCACAAGGAAAGTCAGTTAAGTGTAACAAAAAAAGTTAAAAGAACTAATTTATACTTCACGAACAGGCTTATAGCTAAAAATTGCGTTTTAATTCATCTTATATGCTGCACTCTGTTCAAAGAAGTTTTTTAAGTATTAGCCATCCCTAAAATTAAAAAAAATAAATAACAATGAAAATTTACAAAAAAATAAATAAATAAATATCTGAGATTGTTTAAAGTTAATTGAACGAATTTCTTCTCTTGTTTTTAATATTGTAAGCTACTTGGTATGTAGTAATATAAATAGTAATATTTCTTGGCATGTTCTTGGTTCAACTGAAAATCTTCCATGTGAGTTGTTGTAAACAGCTGGACTCAAGACTGACATGAGGCTGCTTAACTGAACTTCTTTCTAACCTTCCCAGAATGGGAGGCTTGATACCGTGGTTTAGAGTCTCTTCAACTTGAATAAGGTCTTTATCCTCTTCGTAACACAAGTCTCCTCCTAGTATTCACATTACTATAACTGGTTCACTTAAGGTAGATTCTTGGGTGATCCCTATGCCTACGAGACGTTAGTTTGGCAGCCGCTGATTGGCTGGGAGCTGCCTACCTCCCGGTACCAGCCAATCAGTGGCCACCAAACAAACGTCTCGTATGAATAAGGCTCATCCGAGAATCTACCTTAAGTGAATCAGTTATATATAGGCTCGAGAATAGTAAAGTTACATCTTACATTCGAAGCTTGATTCTTAACACTTTTTTTTTTTTTTTTTTGCAGATAGATTGGTTAAAGTTCACTTTATTTAAAGCTGTATGTAGACTAGAATTGTTTTTCTAATTTTCACCTGTGTTTATTTAGTGATTTTCTTTTCTTTGGTTAGTGAGAAATTAAAATTAATATTTCTGTTAATGTTTCAATTTTCAAATGAAAGTATTCTAATACGTAGTATGTTTACGTGACTTGTCTTCGGATCATTTCAGAGTTAAGGCTTATTTTATTTTTCACTTTCCTTAGAATGTAAGCGATGATACTGTCATTGTTTTTAATCTTTGTTCTTTATTCATTAATAATTGGTTTTCCATGTTGGCAAAGAATAGATCGTTTGATATTTCATAAAATAATGTATGATCACTGTATTGCATGCGTTATTTTGTCTACTGACTATAATTATTTTAGTATAGACTAATCTTATAGAAAAAAATGTTTCCCGAGCAACCTTCTTTCTACTTCTCCTTTTCAGAGTATATGATGCAGACTCTTGCATTTAAGAATGCTGGCTGTTTCATAGAGTTTTGTAGGGCTGTTAGTAGGATTTATTCTGGAGTGTCTTTTGTAAAGAAGGAATGACTTACTCTTAAGGTAACTCGCTTGCCCTTCCATTTTGCTTTCCTTCATCGTTCCGCAGAATAAAGATCGAAACTTAAGAACTCTAAGACCCAGCTTCCTTCTTTACAGAACACACTACATTGAGTATTTGGCTCGGTTGGTATTTAAATTTAATCTAGACCCGCTACCACTCATGGACGAAGAAGATTTGAGGTTTATTCTTCGAAGAGATAATTTGCAACCACCCAAAAGACGAAAGGAGGACACACAACAAGGCTTTCTGGAGAGAATCAACGAGGTAAAAGCGAGTTAATGTCATGGTACCTCTTACACCTTTGGCTGCATGCCGAAGGGGTAATATTTGTTTCGCTTTTCTTCCTTCCCTTCTTCTGTTGCCTCTTCACTATTTCCTTCTCTCAGGTTGCACTACACGGAGTACTTGGTTGAGAAGATTAACACACACAAACTTGATCCCGTCAGCATCTTTGACGAGGCCGACTTGCGAGTCTGTCTTCGGAGAAACGGCAAACCTGTCCCCGTCAGACGGTGGGAGTCCGAGAAGTTATACAGGGACAAACTCATCAAGGTGTCAAACCTCGTCATAGATATATTCCTATTTTTAGCAGTCACCTCTTAGTTTTGTTATGTCTTTATCTTAGCTGTGCTGTTCTTACCTTTTAGAAGCATGCTATCTACAAAGATTTGTCTTGTATGTCTTTTTCTCTCTCTCTCTCTCCCTCTCTCCCTTTCTTTTTTGCCTTTCGTTTTTGCACTGAGGAGACAGATGATTTGTAAGCATGAATGCACGAACTGCTGATTAAATCCTTTGATAGATCTGATGTTTTTTCTTTATTATTTTGCGATTGCTGTGAGCACATATTACTTTATATGGGATGATTAATTTTATACTTAACAAATATTTTTTAGAGCAGAGAATCTACGGAAGAAACATATATATTTAAAAGTAAGTGAACATTATATAATACAACATCACAGTACAGGTATTTTTTAACATCTGAACATTTCTATACTTGTGGGCATTTGTAATTTGGGCTTGCCAAAATGCTGCAAACATTTTCTACTCAATCATTGAATGATATTACACTTGCTGGTACATATCAAGGGAGTGAACATCAGTTTCTGCAAGTAATCAGAGCTAATATTCTTCAGTCTGTTATAGAAGGTATCTAGTAAATTGCTAAATATTTTTAACCTACATTCAGTTGCTCGCAAATCTCTCACTTGATAGTTAGTCAAATGTTACTCATTAGAATGGTAATTGCTCGAAACTATTTCAGCAGTAAATAATCAAGTCCCCAAGAGCTAAACAAATTATTATTATTATTTTTATTGTATTATTATTTTATATTATTATTATTATTATTATTATTATTATTATTATTATTATTATTATTATTATTATTATTATTAAAAAGTCGATGAACACCCATGTTCCAATTGAATATAGGAGAAAGAGGCCCATTCGTTTCTGTAAAAAAAGAGAAAAAAAAAGTCTCTACAAATTATACATCATTAACAAGAAAAAGGGTGCGCAGCGCGTTGTAGATAATATTCTTCTAAATGTTGATGGTTTGGTGATATTTGCAACAAGTGTCTGTAGTCGATGTGTACAATCCAGGTCATATATTCTACTCTTACCTGACATAAGACTCGTTGCATATTGTTCAATAAGTGCCTTACTTAATTTTTGCTCTCTTTTTTTTATTCCATTTACGAATTTTTAAAGTAAGGAATTCTTAGTAGTATATAGGTAAATGACGTAGAATTCCATTTAAGCCACCCATCAGTGGCATTGTCTGTTTTTGGTAGGACTTTTTCGACCTACTTGCTGCAGTTTCATGATTAATGTTAAAATTTAGAGGAATGGTGGCGAAAATCTAGAGGAACGGGGTAGCGACTGCTTCCACATGAACGTTCAGTGGGCGTGTCTTCAAATGAATACATCACTCAGTGTAGATCATTTAGTAAAATGCGTTTTAACTCAAGCCAGTGTCTCGCAACAATATATAGTTTTTACATATTTCAAACTTCCAAAAGATCTTGCTGTTCATTGGTGTTTTTAATGTACAAAAGACACCTCAAAGCGCAGTTTCCACTTTCCTTCTTCACTAGTTATGCAATATAGGTCCATCTTGAGGGCTTGCACTTTAAGATAAAAATGTAGGTGCGTAGGTTCGTATACAAAGAGTACTTCATAGTTAAAGAACAGTCTTTAGAATTATCTCGTTTCGAGCAATTAGCTTTCGAACAACTGGCATTTAGTCTGTTGGTTTATAAAGCTATAGTTTCGAGCTCTTGTATTCGAAGAACTGGTCTTTGAACAGTTGACCTCGAACTGTTTAATCAGATTCATTATAAAAGGTGCTATTTCCCAGATTATAAATTTCAGTACAATCTATAACAGGCTTATTGAGATCTTGAAGAACATATAACATGCTACAGTGCTGTCATAAATACTTTATTTGGTTTCCATCATAAAGTCTGTAGCTGAAGCCGGCTTACTAGCCAGTGTATAGATAAGTAATTGTTCCTACAGAGTTCAGTACTACTTTGATTAGTTTTATTTTGCCCTCTGTCTCGTTATTCGGTTTTTGGTAAGTGTATCTCGGATAGCACTATTTTCTGTAATCCCAAACTTTTTTAACCTTTGACTGCTTTGCATTTGTCACCTCTGCCAAGGATATTGTTTTTATTCGATTTGTTATTTGTCAGAATGACAAATATTTATGGGTAGAGTTTTTGAAAAAATTCAGAGAAAGTTGTACCTTGTAACTGGCAACATACGATTATAATTAGATTTTGGGAAAAATAGAAATGTAACTTTTTAGAAGAGGAGGCCTTCTTGGTGGTTGGAGCGAACTAGAGATGTGTTCAAAACTGTCACATCTGTTCATTGCTTCCACCAAGGGTTACGATTTTGGCTCTGGTCTGAACTTGTTTATGGTAAGATTTTGTCATATTCCTTATAGATGGAAACGTAGTGTTTTGGGAGAAAGGGGCAAATGACGGTGGGGTTGGGTTACTTAGCCTTGGCGGAGGCTTGTGGTCTCCGAACGCACACGTTCTGTAGTTTGTTCATACTCATGTTTACTCACTTATAAACTGTATAAACTTTTTCGTTGTGTCACCCATTAAAAACACCGTAAGTTATCTCCCTTACTTAAATGTTTTTTATTAACTGTTTATATTCATATCATAGATGTAAGAGATTTTCCTTGATACAGTTTACTTACGTTGTATATCATACAAACCTTTATTTTACAAAATGTTACATTTTGTCCACTGTTTGCGCAGCCTCTTTCAATTTGCTTGTGTTAGTCACTGCTGAGAGTGAACTTCAGAAGTCCATCTGTTAAAAGAAGCACAGGTGCTGAGAGCAAGTTTGCGTATACATATATGTTTGTGATTGTTTTTTTCCTGATATTCCTAATTAAATAAGTCAGCGTTGAATTCAGGTCATTAGTTCTCCTTTTGTGTCAAAATCAGAATACTGTTCTTTACTTCTTCTGGCTCATGTTATGCAGATGGATGCTGCAGCTAATTTTCTTGCCATTTCAAGCTATTCCAAAAATCTCTCTCTCCCCCTCCATAACTAAGCCAGGTAATGAGGATGAATTCAATTACTTGATTTTTGTTGGTTTTCTCTTAATATCTGCTTCTTAGTAAATTTCCTCCCTTACTAGTATTATCAGCACTACATATGATTAAAGTCTCCAGAAGAGGATATTTAATGTTATAGGCTGATGATTATTTTTGGCGAGCTTCACTTCAAACCTGTAGGTACCAGATGACTTACCTGGATCCTAAGCAGCCAAGACAATTAGATGGTCAGTATGTTGTACAGTGTCAGATAATGAGAGGCTCGAAGTAGCTTCAGTACCCTAGCAAGGGGATTTGACTTATGACTACCAAAAGAGGTTCAACGTCTCATCCTCCTTTTAATAGTGACCTGCTTTCACATGTTAAGCTTAGAAGAATATCACCCAATTCGTATATCATCTGACTCTTCCACGAAAATCTTGAAAACTGAAGTTTCCATTTGAACAGTATCTTAACAGACAATGACTTTTTTCCATTGTTGGCAACTTAAGCTGCGAATTTCTTTAATTCAGGGTTGATGTGAATGAAGACGGTTCATTAGGGGGAGGTTCTCATGTAGCACTCCTCTTTTTATTTTTCTTTCTTTATCTGACTGATAGGTCGTTCCTAAAAGAAATTGCTGAAGGTGGTTTAACCAACAGAAGTTGTTAATGTTTGTATCAATAATGGAGATGGATACTGGAGATTCTTATAAGGAACACGTCTGAAGGATTCGTTGCACATGCCACCAGTGCTGTATTATCCCTTCCTTTGTCAAGCAGTTGTGCTCTTTGTTTCTACATTTGATGTAATGCTATCAATGCAATGAAAGAGGATGCAACTTCTTTCGAAGGGAACAGCGGGGGAGGATAGAGCCGTCAGTGCACCTCATGCGGTGCACTGTAGGCATTACTTAAGGTTCTTTGCAGCGTCCCTTCGGCCCCTAGCTGTACCCCCTTTACATTCTTTTTACTTGACCTCCGTTTATATTCTCTTTCTTCCATCTTCCTTCCCACCCTCTCCTAACACCCGAATCATAGTGCAACTGCGAGGTTATCCTCCTGTTACACCTTTCAAACATTTTACTGTCAGTTTCCATTTCAGCGCTGAATGACCTCATAGGTCCCAGCTCTTGGCCTTTGGCCTAAATACTATATTCTATCTATTATAGCTTCATTATAGACGCTTGGGATTTTGGTACATGATGAGATGAAAGGTGTGTGAAGGAGTCTTCCAATTTAATATACCAAGGTTCTTTTCAGTAAAGGAAACGACAGCATAATAAGTGCAGTAGAAACGCACCAGAAACCCTCACTGCTCGGAGAAATCTCTCCACGAGCTGAAAGTGTTCCCAGGATTCCTTCCTCTTTCTCCTTTTCATTTGAAAGATTGGTTATGTCAGCTGGGTTCATTCTACCTTTTTAGTAAATCTTTAGAGGAAGGATTTGGATTGTAACTGCCACTAGATTATTTAGATTGTAAATACCACGAGGTATGTGCATGACTGGTCATAGTAAAACTTTTTCATGATTAGATTGAAACAACGTTACTAAAAGCTTATAATCTCTTAATCAAATGCTTTATTGTGTGGTCTGTGCATCCGGCTTTCAAAGCTTAGTATGTAATGATTATGGTCCTTGGTCTATGAGTTCGGCTGTGAAGTTTATTATATAGTAATGATGTTTTATATGGTCCGAGTCCATCATGGAAGATTTATGTAATTATACTCGGCATGCTATCTAAGAGAAATCAGTGGCTTTTCCGCGCTTTTCCTCTGTTCACCCTGCCATTTTCAATGCTTTGAAAATTATCTTTGTTCACTTGAGACTACAGCAGTAGTGCTTTGTGGATTTTCGAGAGTTGTCAGTGCTTTTTACTTATGACTAGAGCAGTAGTGGTTTGAAGACTTTCATTGGAGGACTGACTTATTCTGTCTTTAAAAGTATGAGATCCTTCGAGTTTGGTGTATAACTTCCCGATATCGCAATGTTGCATTGCTGTAGTACCCGAAGTGACGAAAGATACCAATTATTTCATGCTTATAGAAACTGTTTGAGGATGTCGCTTAGTGGTATGTAATTGTGGCATAGATCTAGATTTTTGCCTGTCAAGTGGAATTGTCATCTTGATCCCAGGGAGGGTTAAGGAGTTTGTGTTTTTCAGGTTCGTTTCAATATCCAACTATCCAAGTGACTCGGTTCAGGCTCAAATGAAATTTCAGGTCTCTGTTAGCTAAGAAATCATGAACATCAGGTTCTTGATTTATTACCTTTAAAAAGATGACAACTGTTTAAAAGGATAATGTATTAGCAGAAATGAACAGCCATGAATATGCAGACTGTTGCAGTATACACAAATCCAGAGTTTTACAACCATCAAGTGCCTCTGCTTGTGGGACACTGCAATTCATGAGGTAAACATAAACCCCTTCTATACATTTTTTCTGAGACTGCTGAATTGCCTGTGAAATCCATTGCAATGCATTTTTTTTTCATTGGGAAGAATTCAAGGAGGAGCAGAGGGGCATTCCGTTCGTTTACATAACATGCAGCACTCGCGAATGTATTTAACATGTTGCTTCATTCTACGGCCCATAATCAATGCCATCGACCTTTGTGATTGGTCATATCATCTTGGGCTGTATTGCTTTATTCACAGGTGAATTTTGCAGGGCTTTTTATTGAGGAAAGCTGGCAGTGCCTCTTGTTATGTCCATTGTAACAGTATGACTAAGGGTCCTGTGGCCTACAGTATGAAGGGTACAATATAAGGAAGAGAATTTCTTAAACGTGAGGTGTACTTGTAGTGAGCTGCTGCTGTAGCATGAATGGTGGTTAAATTCACAGTTAGAGCCAAGGTCAGGGCCTCCCATGATGGGTAGCCTGAACGATTGTCGTTATCGACAAACGCACAGACTACTCAGACAGTATGAACGATCTCCGCACCGATTTCAGTCTGAACAAAGATTTTGTCTCGGGAAGACATGGCATCATCTCTAAAAAGACGTTCGCGATAGCTTTATATCGGCAGAGAAACCCATACATTGAACGACCTGTGTATGACAGACTTAAGTCGCAAGCCAGCAACCTGTTCGTGGCAGATTCCTGCTGAGATCGTTCAGACACGAAGCTCCACCCACTTTTGCATTCAGACAAGCCCATGAACAATGTTTTTGCGAACGATACAGACATTGTCGTTGAGTGTATGGGACCCTTTAGGAAGTATGTAGAGACATACTTCTTGAAGTATATTTTATGCATCTCAAGGAGTCCCTTAACATCAATGGCCCTTTTCAGTACAGAATTCTTCACTTCTTTGGAAGAATGTAGAATTTAGCAATCCTGGGAATCACCCCCTTGTGTGACAATCTTTGATAAACTCCTTTCGCACCATGAGTATTTAGGCCCTCCTATGGAGAGAACTAAGAGCTCTTGAACATACACCGGCAAAGCTTTGTCAGCTGCCACTCAAGATTTACTCTTCAGAGGTGCACTTGCCTCATGGGTTCATTAGATATCATGCTGATATCTAATGAGCTTTTTTTTTAGGTATCAACAAACACATGGAGCTGGCACTCCTCACTGGTGGCACAGCAGTAATAAAAGTGGCTTCTTGCAGGTTGGGACATTATCCTAGAAGGCTACAATACTTGTGGGTGGTCTCTTCACTCGGTGTCACATCCAGTACAACACGCGTTTCCCTTGGATACTCGAGAATGAGTCAGTCTTTCTCTTTGAAAATGGCTGTTTGCAGTAACCCGAGTGCAGCTACATTTGTAGCTTAAAGTTTGTGAAAATAGAAAAAAAAAACTTATGGTGTATCGGATGAAAAAAAAAAAAAATCATAAATAGCCTCGTGTTTCAAACGTATCAATTGGCTATCATGGCGGAGGTGAGTTGATATCTACTCTGTTTACAGAAACCTGAATTCAACGGGCATATGTATGGCAGAGTCAGTATCAGCTTATAATTCTCCTGAAACCCAATGGTTACCGTCGATCCGTACAGTTGGGCGCACGGTCTATTTCATAGACCGTGGTTGGGCGTTTGTATTTCCCAGGCATCGAATCGTTTATCAGTTATAATTCCCCTTCGGTGGTATTCCCGAAGTTGAGCGAATTGGAATTAAACGACATCTGTAACTTGATGTGTGTAATGTGTGTGTGTGTGTGTGTGTGTGTATATATATATATATATATATATATATATATATATATATATATATATATATGTATATATGTATATATATATATATATATATATATATAGATATATATATTATATATATATGGGGATACAATCCACAATGAAGTAAATTCCTCATGTAGTTTAAAATATATATTACTTGTACAAGAGGAATTTACTTCATTGTGGATTGTATCCCCATTTACTTAGAGGTACGACATAGTACCTGGCTTCTTTATATATATATATATATATATATATATATATATATATATATATATATATATATATTATATACATATATGTGTGTGTGTGTGTGTGTGTGTATGTGTGAGACGAAGGAAAAGGAAAACACTGGAGATGCTAACTATTTTCGTCTTATTACCAAGTCATGGTCACAGCAACTAAAGATACGCAGGTGCAAGGACCTACGTATATACGTAGATGGTGGGTACAAGTCATAAGGAAATACAAAAAGGTCGGGAGATCAAAGAGCTGTCAATAAATTAAAATCGAAATCTACTTATTGCTAATCCTCTCTATTCCATCTTTCAGTTCCTTTTCACCCGGTCATAAAACATATGTGCCAGAAGGAACTGAAAGATAGAATAAAGAGGATTACCAATAAATAGGTTTCGATTTTAATCTATGACGGTTCTGCGACCTCTTGACCTTTTTGTATTCCCTTATGACTTGTACCCACCATTTATATTGGCCCTTGCTTCTGCGTATCTTTAGTTGCAGTGACCAATCTTAGTACTAATAAGACGAAAGTACTTAGCATCCCCAGTGTTTCAATTTTCCTAAGTGGCTGTAACTTTGTTTATATATATATATATATATATATATATATATATATATATATATATATATATATATATATATATGTGTGTGTGTGTGTGTGTGTGTGTGTGTGTGTGTGTGTGTATTGATAGATAGATAGATAGATTGATATCTTATATAGTAACTAGTTCACATTTTCCCCATTTTATTTACATGTAGCCTTGTTTATTGTATATGTATAATTTCTTTACATTCTAGTTTCCTTGAAGTTTTGTCCGTGTTGACCTCAGTTTTTTATTTTCTTTATTTTTGTAGATTACCACTTCCTCTTCGACTGATTTCCTGACGTTTCTCTTACTCATATTTAATAGACTGTTTTTATTTTATTTGCGTTTGTTTTTCCCTTTTGTTCAGTTCTTTTCTTTCGTCAATTCTCCTTCTTATTTCCTCATTTACCCAAGGACATTCCTTTATGTCTCGCATTTTAAAGTTTTTTTTGTTTTTACCATCTCAACAACTCTTCCTTTAGGACTAATAATTTTCTGTTATAATATTTTCATCTGATCTGTCACTCTTACCTGATCCTACTTCTTGTCCAAGTTTTCGCTCTTAGTTTTAAATGGAGAATCTAAGGCCGAACTACACGTCTTTGTAAACTATGTGTAGAAGAAGCATTAGGTAGCTGTCACAGCATTTTTGCAGTGGCTGGCTCAGGTTTGTTTTGCCATTCTTGTATTTGAAGTTTTCATTTTCTTCTCGATCTTGTTTCAAACTGTCTATTTTCTTATTTCTGTTGTTTTCAGACTGCATTTGCCCAGTATATTCCTTATTTATTTTCTGTTGTTTAGATTTGCACGTACTGCATGATTTTAAGTACTGTATTGTTAAAAAGCATGATTGACACGCTTGCGATGTATTCCTCTTGTTTTGGTAGATTCTCTTCCTAGAGAAATCTTATTACTTGTAATGCATCTTTCGTTCCTTGAAGTGAAGATTAATTAAGTGGAATTATCCTGTCCAAAGATGTCTTGATTTATCTTATATACTGTACTAATTAATTAATTAATTGAATGCGGGCTCAGTTTTTCCCTTGATTAAGCCAGAAGTTTTAATTTTATGTATAGTATATGAAATGTTTTGCTTTTATTACCGTTTGAAAAATAAAATCCACAATTTATTATTATAGAATAATACAAATATCAAGACTGATAATCTTGATATTCGAACTGTAATACAAACGCATAACTCTACTACATTTTTCAGTTAAAGCTTTACTTTTATGTCGAGTCATTTTCCATTATTACCAAGGTTGTAATTATCAGTCTTTGACCCTTCCCTTCAACTCTGCTTTTCGTGACTCGCCCCCCCCCCCCCCACCTCCAAGGTTAACCAATCTATTTTGAGAGGTTGAAGAATAGCTCCGAGGTGTTAAGAATGTGGCTGGTTTACAAGTCAGCGGATTATTTCTCGTTCGTTACTCTGGGTTTATCGGATACAGTATTAGACGAACTGAGAACGATTTATGTCTGTCACCAAATATGATACTGGATACGAGAATTCGTTCTATGAAAACTCGGTCTCAGAAAAATTCATCGTAGAAAATTCAGTCACAGAACCTTCATCTGTACACCAATGTTCGAAAAAAAAAATATGCGGTGCCATTCGACGGGCTTATCGGAATACTACAAAGCAGAGCTAAGAATGGCTGTTAAGAATAATTCCCTGAGTTTTATTTTACATTTGAAATAATGTAGAAAGTAATGAAACTGGGTCACAAAAATCTCGGCGAAAACATTTCAATTGAAGAAAATGTCTTAACGAGAGAGAGAGAGAGGCGGGGGGCGGGGGGGAAGGGAAATAGATTCCAACCATATATATATTTGCCATTATCAAAAGATTAGACTCGTTTCAACAAAGCCTTTTGTTGGTGCGACACTCATTTGTGTTCTACTTCCGTTTTCTTCCCAGTCCTTCCATTCTGGCTGCTTAAGGAATTGTTCAGCAAAATAAAATCGGTTCATAATGTGTTCTATTATGTATGTACTCTTAAGCATTTGATACCCTTAGTACAGTTGCTTCACCATGCATGGCTGGCCGACGTGGTGCCAACAGGAGGCTACAGGTATTTAAAACTGGATACTTTGGCACAACTAGTTGGCTACTCTGGTGGCCTACAATTCTCTCTCTCTCCCTCTCTCTTGGATAGTTTTTATCCTGTATTCAGGTCTGTCTTCATTTAATTGTGCCTTGTTAGTTATACTGCACCTAGTGGCCTTTTGGAAAACTGAGATATGGTCATGTAAAGTAATTCTGATGTAATCATTAAAGAAAAAAAAACATTCAAGCCCGTTATTTGACCTAAAGAAGGTTGTAGCTGTCATTTTGGATTTGTGTTGTTCATTTCTTAGAGAATCTGAACTCCAGATGGACTGGCTGACGAATTGTCAAGAATCATGTGTATAGAAGGCTAAAAGTCTGTCTTTAATTTGCAATTTATATATTGTGAAGCGTCCAGAATTAGTTATGAAAATAAAGATCTAAGCGTTTTCTCTCAGGACGAAGTGTACATTGGATATTTTAGTGAACTACTGATGGAATTTCAATCTGATCCCATGACTTAGAAATCGGTTATTAATTGATTCAAATTTGTTTCCACAGCTCATCAAGGAACACCTTCCGCTTGATAGTAACGAGCAGTAGTCAAGATGGCTGGAGTTGAGCTCCCTGATCGACTCTAGGAGGACAAGATTAGTCTGTAACCAGTTGAAGATAATCTTCTTAGATAACCATCAAGGAAGACGTAATATCTTGTCTAGTTGGTGCGCTGGGGATTCTATGGACAGGGGAATGTTCCGCCCACACCAGTAGAAAATGTCTGCCACAATGAGGAAGAATTATATGTGTAATAATAGAAACCTCAGTCATGGTAAGAGCAGGCACTATGTGGTCCACTTCGGAAGCCCACACCAAAACAGAAGAAGGTGCATGCTGCAGAACAGAGGATGACAGCACTAAGCAAAGGATCTCTTGAAGAACCCGTGTTTAATGCAGTCAGAAGGGAAGGGCCACGATTGCAGAGAGCTGTTCAGAAACAAAGCTTTCTTCAGAGAAGGAGCGCACACTCAAGAGAAGAAGCAAGCACCTACATCAGGTCTGGAGACGCTGCAGTGCTCGTGAGAGGAGATACTAGTACTATATAAGTAAGGCCTTTTCATATCTGAACAACAAAGGGGATTAAAGGTTATTTTGTAAAGCAAAAGGCTCGTTCGTTCTAATGAAGATAATGAATTTAGGGGTCCTTAGATTTTTTGGATTACAAGGGTACTTTTTATTTAATTCTATTTGGTAATGTTTATTATGTATGGAATGTGTATTTACCCGAATTAGCAAACTGCGCAGAACTTAAGTAACCATATTAATGTCATTTTGTAGTGGTTATTGTAAAGAAAAATCTAGCATGAATACTACTGTGTATGTTTGTGTTCTAAAAATATTGAAATTATCATCACTTATATATGCGTATGAAGTCAGGCTCACCGCCTGACAAGATTTGAAGCAAATTGTTTACCATCATTGTATATATATATAATATATATATATATATATATATATATATATATATATATATATATGAGTTACAGTTAAACTTCACAGCAATAGGGATATGATAAAACGTTCATGGCCTTCATTTCATGCATACTGTATTGTATATGCTGAAAGTTAATATTTAGGCTGTGATTTACAGTTTAGGCTTAGCAATCAATTTCAATTGTAATTAACATACCGGATTGTAGTCCTGCACGTTTCTTTATTTTCATATATATATATATATATATATATATATAATATTAATATATATATTAACATAATAATACTATATATTATATATATACAGGGATGGCTTGAGGACCAGCTGACTGAGGGGGTTAAAGACAATTTTGATCAAGTTGAACTCGATACAATATATATCCTTTAGGTAATGTTTTATATATATATATATATATATATATATATATATATATATATATATATAATATATATCAACCAAAATATTTAGGGTTAACATTTTTTACAGCAACAAGGTATTTTATAATGCAAAGAAAATAAAGATTATAGTTATTGATCGGAAAAAAAAGAAAAAAGAGGCAAGCTGGAAGGGGAAGAAAAAAACGAAACAAAAAACAAACTGTTAATTTGAGTGTGATGAGTAAGTAATACTGTCCATTTTTTACCAACTCAAAATCAACATTAAAGGGGTAACCGCCCCCACCCGCCAGTCGGGCCATCCCTGTAGCTATACGTAAATGCATATAGATGAAGTTAATTGTCGGGAGAAAAATCTCATCACCCAGCATATTTATGACATTTGGGAACGAACTGAGTATTGTAAGATCAATATTTTAAATAACGTACTTTAGTATTATTTATCGAGGAACAATGAAACAATAAATTTCTTGTAATTTCTGAAGCATGTAAAGCATATGCAATAATGGTAAAGTGATATTGCTATCAGTGGTATTGAATTTCATGGTTTTGATTAAGCAAATGAATCTCAGTGGTAAAAGAGTTCTGTATTTATTTTGATGATAAGCCTACTTATTGCATTGGCAGAAAAAAGCGCAAAATCCAGTCTTAATTTATATATACAGATAAAAGAAAAAGTTGTCAGGACTAATGAAAACGGAGGTTTATTGCTAAAGGGAATATGAAGTCGAATTACCAGGGTTGTTATAATGCAGAG
This sequence comes from Macrobrachium nipponense, assembly GCF_015104395.2. Classification (NCBI taxonomy): domain Eukaryota; kingdom Metazoa; phylum Arthropoda; class Malacostraca; order Decapoda; family Palaemonidae; genus Macrobrachium; species Macrobrachium nipponense. The sequence continues at coordinate 157,885,242 of NC_087200.1, forward strand.
CTTTCATTTATTGTTGTTTAAGATAAGTAACTTGTATCTGTATATTTCTACCATCCAGATTCTGTTATTCCTTTGCCGTTTAGGTGTCAATCCGTTCAATTTTGTATGTCCTGTTTCCTTATTATTTATTGTGTCTGTAGTTACCTATTTGTCTGTAGTTCCTTATCATTCTTATATTCTTTAAGTTTATATCTAAATCAGTTAACCCGGTCTCTGTCAATTTTTTTTTATTTTTTTTTTTTTATTACTGTAGGCTGACTTAGTTACCGTACATATTTTATAGGCACAGTGTTTTCTGATAGCTGCAAGTATTAACGATCACCTCCGTAGTATAGTTCATTTTCACTGTGAAATGAGTGAATTCCATTTATATTGCGTCAGTCTTAAAATCAAGCAACTGTTGTTTTCTTTTTTTCTTTTTTACCAAATGTTTACACTGGTTTGTCGCCTGTCCCTGCCCTTTTATTTATTCGGTTTTAGATTTCCTCTTTGCTACGTGTACTACTTTCACTTCCAGTTTCCATATCTTGTGTTTTTTCACAATCGTATAATTTTTTCTTCATTTTTAGTTGACTCCCACAATGTAATTGTGATGACGTTACAGAACAAATTATTATTATTATTATTATTATTATTATTATTATTATTATTATTATTATTATTATTATTATTATTATTATTATTATTATTATTATTATTCAAAGAAAACTCATAATTACATGAGTCAATAAAATGAAAAAGTAAATCCACAATAGTATGTCTGTTTGATTCTGTTATTTAAAATATATACAGCAGAAAGCTTTCGATGACCTGCACGGTCCTCCTTGTCAATCTGATTGCTGTATATATTTTAAATAACTAAATTAAGCAGACATATTATTGTGATTTAATTTTACATTATTATTATTATTATTATTATTATTATTATTATTATTATTATTATTATTATTATTATTATTATGAAGTTGGGTATTGCATTAGGAAATTATTATTATTATTATTATTATTATTTTATATTATTATTATTATTATTATTATTAATTCCCACACTTTTAATATTATGTATGTGATATTGATTATCTTGCTAAGTCTCAATTGGTGTTTAGCTGAATCTTAAAGTGATCTGATGTATATGATAGAGTTGCTATACATACTCACTACCTGACCAAGGAAAAGATGCTTCATAATAATGCCTTTGATGAGAGTACTACATATTTAACAAAAATCTGCAAATTTCTTTCCTACTCAAGTCAAGCATAGAAGCTCCTCAGAGTGGCATCAGATAACTAAGCATACATAATTACCATAAGTAGATTTGTGCAAACTATTTCATTACAGTTTTAGGCTAGAAATAATGCGTTTTCAGATGTACACCGCCACATTTTTTTTTTTATGTAAAATTGTTCAGTAGAATGAAATAACTAATGTCATGCATACACAATTTGAAAATTCATCAGCATGTTTAATGTATAAATATAATTTCGGACTAATAAACGATTTAAAGTTTTTAATTTGTCCCCTCATTCTTAATATAATAAATTGTTTCTTACATGTGTATTGCACCTGTTAATAATTTTATAGACGGTCAGATTTCAGTGCTCTATTTAGTGTACCCTGATTTTTTTCAATACCATTGATTCAAATATGCAATTATACTAAAGGCACATTTGCAAGATTTTTATTTGATTTTATTTTACGCTATGTAAGGTATTGGGATTTTATATAGAAGAAAGGTATCTTGTTACGCGCACCAGTATTTGGTGTCTTGGCAGAAACTCTATTTGAAATGCTGCAAGGGCTCAGAGGGGTGATCAAAATAAAAAAAAAAAAAATCAATTGAGTTTCAAAAGAACTCAGTTTTGTCAAAGAAAGAAAAAATATGCAAAAGAGGCTATAATATTAATTTTCTTTTCAAACACCACAAATTAATGGTGAAGGCTCAAACAAAAAGACTGCTTTGATTCTTGGCGCTGTTTTACCTGTTACAGTGTTCCCTCCGAAAAGTCTCTACTCCCTGGTGCTCCTCAGCCTCAGCCGTGAACGTGAAGTCACAGACTGACGAAATTCGTGAAATTTAGGGACAAACAGCGACTTTACCTCGAGCCTTATCTGAAGGCGGAACTTGTAATCCTCTTTGATAATACTGTTTTATTTTTGGTGACTTTAGTATGTAAGACAAAGCGCCTCAGTGGCGTGGTTGGTATGGTGTTGGCGTCCCACCTCGGTGGTCGCGAGTTCGATTCTTGGCCATTTCGTTGAGGAGTGAGAGATGTCACGTGATAGAAGTTCACTCTCTACGTGGTTCGAATTCGAAAGTCACGTAACGCCGTTGGTCCCGTTGCTGAATAACCAATGATTCCATGCAAACTTAAAAACCATACAAAAAAAAAAAAACTATGTAAGACAGTTCACATTTTACTTTTTCTCTCCTGGTTTTGCACCTAATGGATAAAAAATGTTGTGATATTTGTGATCTCGATGGTCTTAGGCTATGAACTGTCATGGCGTCCCCAAATAGGTATACTAGCTAAGGAGTGGCCTTCGGTAAGTGCACCACTTCGTTTTCTTTCAGTTTCTCGTAACGAGAATTTTCGTTGCTTTCATTTAGCTTCAGTATTGATATATTGAATTCTAGTAATTATGGTTAACTCTATATTGTCTGTCCGATTGCTATAGTTTATTACTTATTCCATTTTGTTGCTATTTCATTACATTTAGCTAGCCTATGTTTCTTGCAAGTAGGTTCTTGGTATGTGAGCCTGTTGGCGGTACCCACCTAAACCGTCAGGTTTATTTTATATTTCGAACATGAAAATGTAAGTTTTAGCTTAGGGATAGCCTAGCACTACCTAGGTATAGCCTAGGTAATGTGTACTTGGAATGTTTGTGCCATTCATTTCCTTGGCCAATCAGTAGGCTGAGTCTAGAAATAGTAAAGCTACAAACTTGGTCATTATGTATGGATATGATACTATTTGTTGGTTTTTGTTTGTTTTTATGTTCATCCCCAAGGGGCAAGTACTATGCTAAACAAGGCTCCTGCTTTGATGGTGAAATGGTTTCAAGCTAGAAGGATGTGGTAGTAGGCTAGCTAGTCTGTAACCTTACTGTAGACCCCCACAGCATCTTAAGGCCTGTCCACATGACCGGGCTGGATTGGCGGACCTCCCCTCTAACAGGCACACTTGACTGGCAAACCGTCAAATTGCCCGATGGGTCTTGTAGCAAAATCACCATGGTGGTGCTCAATGGCTTGAGCTTCGACCCTGGCAGACGTACGTTAACCATATACATTTCTTTTACTGGGCCATTCTTTGCACCACATTCTCGTCTTTTTCTTCTTTTTCATCACACACAAAGCAATTATCATGCTACACAATATCTTCTTCTTTGCGGTAGGCACCATGTTTATCGTACCGCACTGAACACACTACTGGCATCGTCGGGCACGCCCACCTCTCCATCGCCTCACCGGTGTGGACAATATTCACAGTTAAGCCCGCCAGAATTTGCTTGCCAACCTTGGAGCATGCCAATCAGGCCTGCTTGTGTTTAGGACCCTGCAAAGACTCCCCCCACCTAACCTAACCTAGAATGCCTGGTCCTTAATTACACACTGACACTGTTTAAAAATGCGTGGGAATTTCAGAACCGAGGAGTAACACCCCCAAAAATCACGTTAAAAGAAAGTATGGGACAAACTGACTAATTGGCAACTGGGGTTCACCTGCACACCACTCCCAAACCAAAGGACAAAATAAACCAGTTATGGGTTAACTCTGGGTGATTGGTTGTTAAATATATTGATCCTGTTTAGACAAGTTATCTTGTGCAGTTTTTTATGTTTAGCCATGTGTAGTTATGTCAAAGGTTTCCTCTTTCAAGGAAACTATTGTCAGAGTTTGTAAATTATAAAAGGCAGAATTGTCTACTGAGGCAGTAAGTGCCCAGACCTTTGTAAAAGTTTCAACTTTGAAATGTTGTGAAACAGTTCAAGGTGGTGGGGGGAAGAGATTCCTTCTCATTGATATGGTGGCGCCCAGTGTCACAACTTATTCCCTACAAGTGAGAGCTTTACAGAGGACATTTACGAACAGTAGATCCAACCCTAAGTGTAAGGCTCCTTCTGAAGGAGCAAAATCCCCAAACATTGGGGAATGTAAGTGTACAGGATTCCCCCTGTTTTCGTAGGGGATGGGTACCGCAAATAGTTGAAATCCCTATAAAAACTATTAAAACTGCCAATTTTATTAGTTAAACCGCAAGAAACCCCACCTTAAAATTTTCATAACTGGTTTTTTAAAGTTTTATCACATTTTATGATGAAACTGAATAAAAAAATAAATAAATAAATAAAAACAGGAATTTGTGGATATTTCTCAAAGAAAAATACTGTGAATAGGTGAATTTTCTGTGAATATGGGGGTTCACTGTATCAGGACCATTCAAGAAAGGCATCATGATGCTGGCCATGGAAAGGTGGTGGCAAAGAATTGCCTGGCATCCAAGAAGCGCTGTTGTGATAAGGGTGGCATAAAGTACCATGGATATGTGAAAGTACAATTTTTTTTGTGAGTGATAATAGAGGAAAGCTAATGTTGAAGGTGCCAGGAGTTATCCCTTGGGCCTGAAGCGTTTTCCACCTTTGTCAAACAACACTCCTTTGATATGGTGTTGAGATGTGGGGGTGATGTGTTTTACGGTGTGATATCTCATGTTGAACAAACGTTTAAACAATTACTTTAAAGCACTCAGAGATTTTCAAACAAGATGGCACCCCTGTGTGTACTTCAAAATTAGTTGGGGGTTTAATGATTGTGAGGTCTAGGGTATAGAAATTTGCCTGAGAACTCCTTTTCAAAATTTATAGTCAGTACTGAAAAATATAGTGAATAGTGAACAAAGACATGTCAGCCATAGAGCACCTAATTGCTGTGCTCATGACTGTGTGGGAAGAACTGAACCTTCACCATGGGCATGCCATCTATTATAAGCTTAAGAGGAAAAAGAGTTGGTGAGTGTTATGCTTTAATTTCATTGCTCAATCTTCTTTAGTTTTTGTGTTATAGGATGCCAAAATAGGGTTGTTTTTTTCACAATCGAATTTGCTGTGGCAATTTCAGGCCTGGCTGACTGTAGACCTAGACCCCCTACCTACCCTAACCAAGGGAGCTTCATCCTCTCCTAATCAGGGGCTGCCCCCACATCACATAACCTGGGATGCCACATCCACACCTAAACCCTCACATAACCCAGCCTAGGAGGCTGTGTCGTTACTGAGCTGGAAAGAGAAGGGGATCTTGGAACCCCCACTTAACCTAACTTAGGATGTTGGGCCTTCACTTAGCCCTAGATTCATCACTTAATCTAATCTAGGGCACCAGGTTCACACTCTAGTGCATGACATTGGTTTGAAAACATTCTACAAACTTGACTTTATCTGAATCGTATCTATCAGTAAGAAGGACATCTTCAGACTGGTCAGAATCTTCCCTAGTTTAAGGCCACTGGCTTTTAGACTGAAGGGTTAACCAATGGTTTACGAACAGTAGTAATTTTTGTGGTTGAAGGTGAAAACCTTCTGAGAAGGTACCTTAGATTGCAACTTTGTTGCACTGCAATACCATAAGTGCTGTTCTTCCCTATAACTGAAGGAAGAATTGCACTGGAGACCTTCAAGTAATTATAAAAATCACAATGTATCCAAAAGTAAATGAGAGTTTGCGGGAAAAGGATGAAATTGGCATGGAATTTAGTGATGCAGGCAAAATAATCCATGGAGCAAGATGAACAACTAAACCAAAGACACCATGACTGAACTGACACTTATACACTCACCCATAGCTCTGGGCAAAAATAATAGAACATGTTTCAGATACGTAATCCATCCTTACTCACAATGCTGTCAAACAAACAAAATCTTATTGGGAGCTCCTCTATGATGACAGTGTTAACATAAACAAACAACTTAGAAAAAATCCAAGTACTGTTTGTTACAACATTTGTTTGCAAAAATATCTCTAACAGATATGAGCATGACTTTCTTTCTAAGCATACAGTATTAAAGGAAACTTGAAAACTCCAACCTTGAGTAATAAGTTTGAAGTGAAATCATACCACGGTCTTTCTCATAGTTTCTTATTTGATCAAGCAGAAATTGATATTCATGTCTATATGGAACGTTTGGTCAACCCAATAAAATCTTTCACTAATATCTGAGAAGAAAGGGGTCCCCAGTGGGAAATTGGGATGGTTTACTTGGGGAAAATAATGGAAACTTGTGAAAAATTGGAATACATACTTGGTGACCTACCCTTACCTAACGAAAGAAACTGGATCATCCTGACCTGAGAAATTGCACTAACTGATATGGTTGACCCATTGGTGGAGACTTGAAGAGACCTATAATTAAACATAGCAGCCTGTTGATGACAAATTGATAAATGGTAACAGTAAAAATACTTTTAAAAAACCAACCAGTCAGTGTTTGTTATTACTAGTTTTTGAAGAAAAGACTTACAGGCCATTGATTTACATATAAGGCATTTTTAAAAGGGAATATATCAAACTGTAGAAATACTATTATATTTATATTGTCTTTAATTTGTTGCAGCATTTGTTTTTGGGTATGTGTTGCTGAGCAGTGATGTTTGTTCCTATGGGAATACAAACCATTGCTTTTTTTATAGGAAAGTCCTTAGTGCAAGCTGGAAACCGACCAAACTTAGTAAAATGGTTGTTAACCAAGTGATTTAACTGGTCAAGATTGGGGGTGAGTGGGGGAGTATCCTTCACTCACCAACTCCCTGTAGGGGGTTAGTTCCATCAGTGCACCTCATGCAGTGCACTGTAGGTATTACGTACTTAATCCCCACAGTCTTTGCTAATATATGCTAATGCATGCACCCATTACTTGGCTAAATTTAAGGATTTAAAAGAAAAACTTTTAAAAAAATTCATCAATGGAAAGAGGAAGATATGTATATTCACATAGTATAATAAAAAACATTCTAAAAACAATTAATGTACTTTCCACGGCAAGTTATAAGTGACTATTTCCCACCCCTTACAGGCCCTTTTCCCTATGACAGTCATGAAAAATACGCTAGTTTTACAAAGTTATAAGAGATCTTTCTAATATTTTTATATTTTATTTTATTTTGTCAAATTGAAATTACAGCTCAAACAATATCATAAAAGATAAGAAATAAAACCCAGAACAAATTCTTAGCATATTTGTTGTAAAATAGTATTTTCGACGCATCTTTGGCTGGGAATTTGTGACCACATTCCCCCTTACCACCTCAACCAAGACTGAGGGCTTCTAAGCTCATTCACACACTAAGGGTGATCTGAGGAGTTGGCAATAGTGATATAAGGGACTTGGAACATTTTTCCCACAAAATTCGTTCAAACTGGATGGTGCCAAATCTTGATCTTATATTTACGATACCTGTCCACTGCCCCGAAGGTATATGTGATCGCATATGTATACAATCCCTGGTCTGTGAGGGTTAAGGTTCTTTATAGTGTGCCTTTGGCCCCTAGCTGCAGCCCCTTTCATTTCTTACACTGTACCTCTCCATTCATATTCTCTTCCATCTTACTTTCCACCCTATCCTAACAATCGATTCATAGTGCAACTTGGAAGGGTTTCCCTGTTATATCTTTCAAACCTTATAACTGTCAATGTATGTTTTATTGCTGAAAGACCTCAAAGGTCTTGTGCTTCGCTCACTCACCAGTTCTCGCCTTCACTTCTCTTTGGGCTGGTGAGAAATAGACTTGCTATTGTTCTTCCCAACTGTTTTGTTGAAAGACTGGTGGTAGATGAGTATTCATATCTACAGTTTGGTGTGTGTGTGTTTTTGTGGGCAGTTCATGTTACCTGTAGTGATGGTCCCTCATACTGCATGTGCTTCTTGCAAGGGGAAAGCTTACTTAAGGGTTTACCCTTGTAAGGAATATGTAATATGGGACTTGCCTCAGTGGATTAGGTTTGGGAAGTGGAAGCAGATGTGTTTACTGACTTCATTTGGATGGTGGTTACTCCCTTGGTGACACCACAGAACCCATTTGCTCCTTATCCCCCTGCTGTATCCCACTTCTCTCTGTAACTGCATCTTCCTGAAGGGGGAGTAGCACTATGCTTAAACCTAAACCTGATCATGGCCTGTCACTCGAAAGATTTTTTAATAGGAACTCAAGGGCCTGTGTTGATGGCCAGCATAGAACCTTTAGTAATGTCATTTCAGGTTTACCTGAAGGTTGTGATTTTTTACCTTTGTTATATACGTACTAGTGAGATGTTGCAAAGTTTGGAGAACAAATTGATTGCATACATCAATGATGCTACTCTTCTAGCTGTTGTATCTTCTCTGCGCCTAGGTTTGTGGTTGCAGAATCCTTGAATAGAGACCTGGCATGTATTCATCAGTGGATTAGGCTTTGGGGCACAAAGATTAACCCTATTAAAACTGATAGTATGATCAATCATCCTGAACACATGCCTTTGCATACTAATTTACTTTTAAATGATAAGGTTTTTATTGACAGTGACTAAGATTTTAGATTTTAGGTGTAAGTATTGATAAGAAAGTTATTTTTGAGCACCCTATATGTACTTACTATTACTACTTCTGTTTCTCAGAAAGTTGGCATTACTTAAGGGTCGTTGCAGCCATCTCTTCAGTCCTTAGCTGGCTATCCATCCTCTAACAATTGCTTCATAGTGCAACTGTGAGGTTATCCTCTCGTTACATCTTTCAAACCTCCTTACTGTCAGTTTCCCTTTCAGCACTGAACGACCTTATAGGTCCAAGCAATTGGCCTTTGGCCTAAATTTTATATTCTGTTTGATTCTACCCTTTCAGAGTAACTTTTCATTAACATGAGTGATGAGGGCAAAGTATCTGAAGCATCAGACCACCTTTACCTCATCCTTCCTAGGGACTACACTCAACTAATTTCCAGACTCCTTTTCTCTCAAACCTGTGGTGGCTACTCAGCAGTTTGTGAAAGAACCCTACTCCTCTCAGACAGAAATGTATCTTGTCCAAAGTACATAGCTAACTTAAGAAAGGAATGATAGAGGTAGTGGAAGGTATAGAGTCCTGGGGCTTTTACAATCGACTATTTGTGGTTCTCAAGACTACAGGAGAATGGGAGCAAGTCCTTGATGTGAGTGCCATGAATTTTTTCATCAAGAAAACAAAGTATCACAAGGAAATGACCCAGTCCATCCTCACTTCCATTCACCAAGGGGATTGGATGATTCTCTCTCTCTCTCTCTCTCTCTCTCTCTCTCTCTCTCTCTCTCTCTCTCTCTCTCTCTCTCTCTCAACATGAGACTCTTACTTCCACATTCCAGTACATCCAGATTCGAAGCAGTACCTCAGGTTTTTGTTCAGGAAACATTTCAGTTTCAGGTGTTGTGTTTCGGACTGTCAACAGCCCCACAAGTCTTTACCCAAGTACTCACTCAATGAAGAAGTGGCTCCACTTGTTAGGAATAAACATCTCACTCTACCTGGACAACTGGCTGCTTTGCTTCCCCACAAAGGAAAGGTGCATGAAGAACCTGCAGAAGACCCTTCTGTTGATGCAAGACCTAGGATTACTAACTGAACCTTAATGATAGATACTCAAACATTTTGGGCTTTTCCACCCCCAAAAAGAGTGGAAGATTGCCTAAAGAAGGGCAATCTTTTCCTGCCTCTCCCAACCTTTTGAGTCACATGGATGAATTTGTTAGGCACTCTAGTTTCTCTAGAAAAATTTGTGACATTGGAAAGGTTGCCTATGGACAGACTGCTAGAAGGGAAGTCTCTTTGTTGTGAACCATGACCTAGAGTTCTTTTCTGATGCGTCGGACCTAGGTTGTGGAGCTCCGTTTGGGAGAAAAGAAGTTTCAGGAGTGTGGTCCCAACAGGAGAGAAGCCTGCACATCAACTTAAAGGAGTTGAGAGTGATTTATCTGGGATTGCAACACATTTTGGACAAAGTCCGCAACAAAATGTGGCAATATTCTCAGAC